>NW_020954576.1:51446625-51509672 GCF_900497805.2 Vombatus ursinus
GGGAAGGGAAGGGAAGGGAAGGGAAGGGAAGGGAAGGGAAGGGAAGGAAAAAACATGGATGCTGCTTCAAGGAAATAACCTGACAATAGCTCACATACAGACTGGGGAAAAATTATACTTATAAGATACACATATAATTTAAATGGAAAATAGATTCAAATGAAGAATAACAAATGATTCAAATGAAGATAACAATGAAGAAGGGAAAGAAGAGGAGAAGTGGAAAAGCATCCTGCATAAGGTAATATTTGACCTGAGTCTTGAAAGAGGCCATGGAAGCTAGGAGGTAGAGATGAAAGGCCAGAGCCTTGCACACATAGAGTTTGGTCATTGAAATGGCACAAAGTAGGGATATGAAGTGTCATGTGTGTGGAACAGCAAAAAGGTCAGTGTTGCTGGATCATAGTGTACATGGAAGAGAGAAAGGAGTAAGAAGATTCAAAAGATAGAAAAGGGCCATGTAGGGAAGATCTTTAAAAGTCAAATGTAAGATTTGCCAGATAAATATGTATCTTATAGTAATAAGGAACCACTGAAGCTTATTGAGTAGGGTGAAGACATGGATCAGACCTGTACTTTAGAAAGATTAATTTTACAGCTGAGTGGAGGTTGGATTACAGTGGGGAGAAACTCGAGTCAGGAAGAACAATGAGCTTACTACTGTATTGGAGAGAAGAGAGATTTAAGGCAGATAGACCAAGAAGTCTATTGCAATAATCTAGGAGAGATGTGATGAAGACTTGTACAAGAGGGGTGGCAATGTGTGTGAATAAAAGGGGATATATTAAGGTTGTTATGAAGGTACTAGCATTAAGACCTGGCAAACGATTGGAAATATGGGGTGAACATAATAAGTCGAGGATAACAGAGGTTTTGAGTCTGAGTGCTTGTCAGAATGGTGGTGTCCTTGACTGTAATAGGGAAGTTTGGGAGAGGGAGGTTAGGGGGGAAATGCTGAATATGCCATGTTTTAGGACATGACAAGTTTGAGATGTATATTGGACATCCAGTTTGAATGATTCAAGAAGCAGTTGGTAATGCAAGACTGAAGCTCAAAAGAGAATAGAGCTAGATATATAGATGTAGGAGTCCTCTGCATAGAGATAAAAATTGATTCCATGGAGCTTATGAGCTCACCAGGTGAGAGAGTAAAGGGAGAAAAAAAAGAAGGCCCAGGACAGAGCCTTAAGGAATGCCCAAAAGTAATAGACTTGACTTGGATGTAGATCTAGCAAAGGAAAGTGAGGAGAGATCTGGCATGTAGTAAGAGAACCAGACAACATCAATGTCTTGAAAATCAAGAGAGAAGACATTATTGAGGAGAAGAGGATGAGGGACATTGTCAATGGCAGCAGAGAGATCAAGAAGGATCAAGATGACAAAAAACCATTATATTTAGAAATTAAGAGGATATTACTAATTTTGTCATCAATGGTTTCAATCAAATGATGATATAGGATGCAGATTAGAGAGTTTAAAAGATAGTAAGAGAAGAGACAGCTAGGTGGTACAGTGGATAGAGTGTTGGGCCTGCAGTCTGGAAGATTCATCTTCCTGAGCACAAATCTGGCTCAGATATTTACTAGCTGTGTAATCCTGGGCAAGTCACTTAACACTGCTTGCCTCAGTTGCCTCATCTGTAAGATGAGCTGGAGAAGGAAATGGCAGACTATCTCAGTATCTTTGCCAAGAAAACCCCAAATGGGTCACAAAGAGTCAGACACAACTGAGTGAAAGCAACTCTGAGAACCCAAAAAAGATGGAATTAGAGGTAATCAATGGAGAATAGCAATCTTACCCTGGGAGTTTTAGGAAAATAAGATAGGACAGTAGTTATCAATGGACGACAGTTCAAATATGTTTTTTTTAAAGACTTGAGATAAATTGCAGTGTTCACAAACATAAGGGAAGGAGACAGTAGATGAGGAGAGACTGAGGTTAAAAGTAGGGGTAATACATGGGGCATTCAGGAACTCACCAGGCTGCTCTGCTCTCCTGGCATAGAATGGAAACAACTGTAATGGTCAGCATGTAAATGGGAGAGGAGGCTGAGGAAGGAATTATAAGGAAAAAGACAAACTGAGGTCATCTCCTACTGGAACTGTGATTATCATGTCACCTGTCAAAGAAGTGACACTGTCTGCAAAGGGATTCTGGAACATCTCCGAGAAGGGAGCAAACTTGTCCCATGTGGAAATCAGCAGCAGCATTAATCATTAATCAATTAGGATTGCCAAGAGCATAACAGGAACCAGCTGGGAAAGAAAACTGCATCTGCTCTGAAAAGGATTCTAAGCCACCTTAGATACCAGGCCCCAGAACACCTAAAGTATTATTGTGCTCTTTGTTTGCTGGGACTCAAGAGATCAGTTGTTGAGTGCTTTTGCCTCATGTAGGGAATGTATGAGGTGTGCCTCAAATGTGAGCCACTTGAGATGAGGCTCAGAAACCTAATTACCACCTTATTCTTGTTCAGATTCTAAAGTCTTTTATCTATGAAATGCTGACTCTATGAGAGTAAGGCCAATTATCATAAAATCATAATAAAGTAAGAGCTAGTGACCTCCATTGTGTGGTCATTTTCCATCTTCTGTTCTGGGAAATTCCCAGCTTACTCCCTTAAGGCCTATACTTCAAAATTACTATTTTCTCAGGCACTCTATTTCCATTCTTTGTTACTCTGCATGCTCTCATCTCTGTGCCTTTCAGCCCTTTGCTTCCATAATATGAATCATCTTTGACATTTCCACACCACAGCACCCTCTGGAATCTTCAGCCTTTTTTAAAACATAACCTCTTCATACTAGATCTCTTCACACTCTTCTATTTTATAGTGCTATCAAAATCCTAGCTCTACCTGGAAGACAATCCATTCCTTACTACTCACCAGTGCTGGGTGCTTCTCTCATCCTGCTTAAGTAGAGATCAAGTGTTTAGAGTAGGCACATTCCATGTTCTTCTCACATTCCACCAAACTATCCCCTTTGCCACCATCACTCAGCAACCTCTCCTCTTTTTAAATTCTCCCTATTCTTCTCTAGCATATGGTTCAGCTATTTTATTACAGTTAACTACTGAACTCCAGGTACAGATCATTCTCCTTCATTTTTCAAGAAATTCACAGTTGTCCTCTCTACCCCATTTTAATATTTGGCAGTGTCAAGATATATATCAATGTTTCCCGGAAAATACTTGTAATGAGATATTACAAGAAAATTTGAAGAACGTGGAACATATTACTTATCAGACTTATGGCCAGGCAAACAATTTATGAATAAACAAGAGATAGAGAGTAAGGTGAGGTGTAAAATGGGTAATTTTGAGTACATTTAATTAAAAAGTTTTGTACAAATAAAACAAATGTAGCCAAGATCAGAAGGAAGCAGAAAATTGGGGGATATATATAACATGATAGATTTGCCTGAAATAATGAAGAGTGAAATGAGCAGAACAAAGAGAATGTTCTTTACACTAATAGCAATATTTTTTTGAGAATAACTTTAAGCAGGCATAGCCAAAATGATGGAGTGAAAGCAGTAACTTGCTTGAGCTCTCTCCCCAAACTCCTCCAAATACCTATAAAAAATGGCTCTAAACAAATTCTAAAGCAGCAGAACCCACAAAAGGACAGAGTGAAACAAATTTCCAGCGAAAGACAGCCTGGATGGTTGATCAGAAAGGTATATTGTGCCAGTCAGGGAGAGGAGGAAAGTTCAGCGTGAGTATGCAGGCTGCAGCGAACCTGGAGCAGGCCTCAGAGGACTGAATCTCAGGCAGCTATGGTGGTTTCCAGACTTCTCAACCCAGTAACACCAAAGACAACTTAGAAAGTCAGTGGGAAAAGTCTGTGACTGAGGTGAGAGAAGGAATTAGGTCTCAGCCACAATTCCGAGCACGGCCTCTGGGGCAGTGGCTGCCTCCTGAGCTTCTGGCCTACAGGCTGAGAGGGAATCAAGTGGCTGATCAGAGGGGGACTGCAAGGATCTCTTTGCCAGAACTGAGGCAGGAATCTCTTGCTCTGCCTGTGCGTGGATCTGGGTCACAATTCTGAGAGGCGGTCCTGGGGTGAGTAGGAGTGCTGGCGTGGCGGAGATTGTTGTGGTGGTGGAGAGGAAACAGCCCACCCCTTATCATACCACCTTGGAAGAACTGAAAATTTACAGGTCCCTAGAAATATCTCTGAAAACAGCTGTACAAACCCCCAAAGCTTGGGACAGTACATTCTCCACATTGGAAGCAGATTCCTACCTTAACAAAGAGTTTAAAATTCAAGTAATTGATTGGGATCATGAGCAAGCAGCACAAAAAGAGTCAGACTATACTATCTTACTTTAGTGACAAAGAAGATCAAAACATACAACCAGAAGAAGAAAATAAAGTCAAAGCTCCTACATCTAAAGCCTCCAAGAAAAATATGAATCAGTCCCAGGCCTTGGAAGAGCTCAAAAGGGATTTTGAGAAGCAAGTAAGAGAAGTAAAGGAAAAACTGGGAAGAGAAATGAGAGTGATGCAAGAATATCATGAAAAACAAGTCAACAACTTGCTAAAGGAGACCCAAAAAAATGCTGAAGAAAATAACACCTTAAAAAATAGCCTAACCCAAATGGCAAAAGAGGTCCAAAAAGCCAATGAGAAGAAGAATGCCCTAAAAAGCAAAATTGGCCAAATGGAAAAGGAAATCCAAAAGATTACTGAAGAAAATACTTCTTTAAAAATTAGAATAGAGCAATTGGAAGCTAGTGACTTTATGAGAAACCAAGACACTGTAAAGCAAATCCAAAAGCATAAAAAATTAGAAAACAATGTGAAATATCTCATTGGAAAAACAACTGACCTGGAAAATAGATCCAGGAAAGAGAATTTTAAAATTATTGGACTATCTGAAAGCCATGATCAAAAAAAGAGCCTAGACATCATCTTTCAAGAAATTGTCAAGGAAAACTGCCCTGATATTTTAGAACCAGAGGGCAAAATAGAAATTGAAAGAATCCACCGATCTCCTCCTGAAAGAGATCCCCAAAGGAAAACTCCTAGGAATATTGTAGCCAAATTCCAGAGTTTCCAGGTCAAGGAGAAAATATTACAAGCAACCAGAAAGAAACAATTCAAGTACTGTGGAAACACAATCAGGATAGCACAAGATTTAGCAGCTTCTACATTAACGGACCACAGGGCATGGAATATAATATTCCAGAGGGCAAAGGAGATAGGATTACAACCAAGAATCACCTACCCAGCAAAACTGAGTATAATTCTGCAGGGGAAAAAATGGTCATTCAGTGAAATAGAGGACTTTCAAGCATTCTTGATGAAAAGACCAGAGCTGAATAGAAAATTTGATTTTCAAATAAAAGACTCAAGTGGAACATGAAGAGGTAAACAGGAAAGAGAAAATCATAAGAGACTTATTAAGGTTGAACTGTTTACATTCCTGCATGGAAAGATGATATTTGTAACTCATGAGACCTTTGTCAGTATTAAGGTAGTTGGAGGGGAAAAAAATTATAAGTATGTATATATAGAGATAGATAGATAGATAGAGGGCACAGGGTGAGTTGAAAATGAAGGGGTCATAACTGGGGAATAAAATTAAGGGTTGAGAGAGAATTATACTAGGAGGAGGAGAAAGGGAGAGGTGGAACGGGTTAAATTATCCCACAAAAAAAAAAAACAGAAAAGAAAAGGCTTTTACATGGAGGGGAAATGGGGGAAAGTGAGAGGGAATGAGTGAATCTTACTCACATAGGATTTGACTTAAGGAGGGAATAACACACACTCAATTGGGTATGGAAATCTGTCTTACCCTACAGTAAAATGGGGGGGAGGGGACAAGAGAATAGAGGGATGATAGAGAGGAGGGCAGATTGGGAAAGGGGGTAATCAGAAGCAAATACTTCTGAGGAGGGTCAGGGTCAAAAGAAAGAATAGAATAAAAGGGGGGCATGGGATAAGATTAAAGGAAATAGAGTTAGTTTTTCACAGCATGTCCACTATGGAAGTGTTTTGCATAACTGCACATATATAACCTATATTTAGTTGCTTGCCTTATCAAGGAGGGAGGAAGGGAGAAAATTTGGAACCCAAAGTTTTAAAAACACATGTTTAACAAAAAAAAATGTTTTCACATGCAACTGGTAAATAAGAAATATGGGAAATGGGATCTAGAAGTCCATCCTGCCCTACAGGAAAATTGAAAGGTAAAGGGATAAGAGAAGGGGGGAGAGATAGAAGGGAAGGCAGACTAGGGGAAGGGGTATTCAGAATGCATGCCATCTTGGGGTGGGAGGAGGGGCAAGATGGGGTGAAAATTTCAAACTCAAAATCTTGCGGAAGTAAATGTTGAAAACAAAAAATTAAATAAAAATTACCATAAAAAAGAAAAAAAAGAAAAAAGAAAATAAATGAATAAATAAATAAAACAATTGGACAAAATAGTTTCTTATAATGTTCTTTATTGTCTCTTCAATTGTTTTTCATTTTTGAAAAAAGCTGGTTAGCTAATTGTTTCTGTTTTATTAGTTTTTTAAAACCAGCTCCTAATTTTCTTGATCAATTCAATGGTATTTTTATTTACAAAATTATTAATATTTTTCAGAATTTCTGTTGTGTCATTTAATTGGGGATTTTTAAGTGTTATTCAATTTCTTAAATTGCATGCCTAATTGATGGATTCTTATTTCTCATTTTTGTTGATAAAAGTATTTTGATATATAATAATCAGGGAAAAATCTGTTGCTCTGCTGGTATACTTGTAATATCAGGAGTAAGTGAAAAATATTCTCCATGGTAAACAGAATCATATAGAATTGGCATATATGAGTAACTTACAATATAAATTGTTACAGGAAATCTTCATATTGAGGAAATCATCAATCCATTCAAATATCTTCATATTTCAGTATAAAATGCTCCAGAAAAAAAGTTGAGAGACTAAGTGACTCAATCTCCAAAATAAAAATTACAATGCAAAAAAAAAAAAACGTCCCAAAAAGGGAAAGGAGGTAATCCTGGCCTAGATAAACTTCAAAGAATATTCTATGTCCAAATTATCTGCACAAAGTGATGGGAGAGGAGGGTTCTGGGAAGAATTCAGAATAAAGCAGGAAATTACCTGACCCTCCCAAATTCTTCTCTCAAAATTAGATAAATTTAACCAAAAAGTAAATAAGAAAGAAGTCAAGGAGATTAATAACATCTTAGATAATCTAGATATGATCAATATCTGCAGAGAATTGAATGAGAATAGAAAGGAATATACCTTTTTCTCAGTGGTATATGGTACCTTTACAAAAATTGACCACATGTTAGGCATAAAAACTTTATATTTAAATGCAGAAAAGCAAAGATATTAAATTCATCCTTTACAGATCATAATGCAATAAAAATTATGTGTAATAAGGGAAACATACATTAAAAATTAATTGGAGATTAAATAACCTAATCTTAAAGAATGAGTAAGTTAAAGAACAAATCATAGAAACAATAACTTTAATAATGAGAATGAGAATGAGTAAACTACATATCAAAACTTATGGGATGCAGCAAAAGCAGTAATCAGAAGAAAATTTATATCTCTAAATGCTTACATCTATAAAATAAAGAAAGAGCAAACCAATGAATTGAGTAAAAAAAACTAGAAAAAGAACAAATGAAAAAAATTGAATACCAAGTTGGAGATACTAAAAATAAAAGATGAGATTAATAAAATTGAATGTAAGAAAAATATTGATTTAATAAGTAACACTAGAAGTTGGTTTTATTAAAAAAAACAATAAAATAGATAAGCTATTGGTTAATATTATTTTTAAAAAGAGAGAAGAAAACCAAATTACTAGTTCCAAAAATGAAGAAAGTGAATATATTTCTAATTAAGATGAAATCAAATCATTTATTAGGAATTACTTTGCCTAATTAAAAGCCAGTAAATTTAATAATTAAATGAAATGGAAGAATATTTACAAAAAGTAAACTGCCTAGAATCACAAAAGAGGAAATAGAATATCTCCAAATCTATTTCAGAAAAATAAACTGAAGAGGCCATAAATGAGCTTCCTAAGAAAAAATTATCAGGACCAGATGGAATTACAAATGTATTCTAAAAAAACAAAGTCAATTCCAATATTAAATAAATTATTTGGAATAACAAGCAAAGAAAGAATCCTACCAAAATCCTCTTGTGAAACAAATATGATGTTGATACCCAAACCAAGAAGAACAAAAACAGAGAAAGAAAATTATAGACCAATTTAATTAATTAATGCAGATTAAAAATTCTAAATAAAATACTAGCCAGAAGACTACAACAATATATCACAAAAATTATATAAAGTAACCAAATGGGATTTATACCAGGAATGCAGAGATGGTTTAACATAAGGAAAAGTATTAACATAATTGATTATGTTAATAATAAAAGCAACAAAAATCATATGATTCTATCAGAAAAAGCTTTTGATAAAGGACAGTACTCATTTCTATTAAAAAAAAACACTTTAAACCATAAATATGAATGGATTTTTCCTTAGAATGATAAGAAGTATCTACCTAATATCATTAGCAAGTATTGTTTGTAATGGAAATAAGCTAGAAGCCTTCCTAACAAGATCAGGAGTGAAACAAGGACGCCCAATATCACCAATATCATTCACTATTGTATCAGAAGTGCTAGCAATAGCAATAAGAGAAGAAAAAGAAATTTAAGGAATCAGAATGGACAATGGAATAATAAAACAATCCCTTATTGCAGATAATATGATAAAATACTTGGGAAGTCTTGAAGATTCAACTAAAAAGTTAGTTGAAATGATAATTTTAGCAAAGTAGCAGTACACAAAATAAAACCAGATAAATCATCAGCATTTTGTATATCACCAACAAAACCCTGCAAGAAGAGATAGTAAAAGATACCTCTTAAAATAACTATAGACTATATAAAATACCTGGGAGTATAACTGCCAAGACAAACCCAGAACCTACATGAACATAATTATAAAACATTTTATACAAATAAAGTAAGATTTAAATAATTAAAGAAATATTAATGGTTCATGGGTGGGCAGAACCAATATAATAAAAATGACAACTTTACCTAAACTAATCTACTTATTCAATGCCATTCATTCCAATTAAATTAGCGAAAAAGGGAAATAGGACAGAGAGAAATACAGTTAGCAATAGTAACTGTGAAAAAAAATTTGAAGCAAGTTTCTCTGATGAAGACTTCATTTCTCAAACATATAGAGAATGGAGGCAAATTTGTAAAAAAAAAAAAAAAGAGAGAGAGAGAGAGAGAGCATTCTCCAAATGATAAATGATCAAAAGATATGATCACTTTTCAAATGAAGTAATCAAAGTTATCAATAGCCATATAAAAAAAATACTCTAACTCACTATTGATTGGAGAAATACAAATTAAAACAATTCTGAAGTACTACCTCACCTATTAGATTGGCTAATAGGACAGAAAAGGTAAATGACAAATGTTGGAAGGAACATAGAAAAAAAAATTAGACTTTAATGCACTGTTGGGGTAGTTGTGAACTGATTCAACCCTTGTGGAAAGCAATTTGGAACTGTGCCCAAAAGGCTAAAAGGAAGATGAGTCTTCCTGATTTCAGGCCCAGCACTCTATCCACTACACCACCTAGCTGCTCTCCACAGTGCACATTATCCTTGGCCCTCCCATTCCATTCTCTCCTCTCAAATCCTCCCATTTAACCCTCCATAAAATAACCAATATTTATACAGAGTGGCCCACAGGCCTTAGTGTAATTTTAAGTTATTAAATCTTTTTTAATCAATGCTTTATTTTATTTATTTTTTATATATAAACATTTCAAAATAAGTAAAAAGCTATTTCAGCACTCTCATTGTAACATCATATGAGGATTAATTAGTTGAGAGGCTCGGTTCTTTTCTTAACCTTTTTCCTTAATACCCATTTCCATATTTGGTTCCTGGGTTACTTGTAAAATCTTAAATGCTATTTCATTAAACTATTAAAGCTTAAAACTGCATTAAGACTTTTGAGCCACCCTGTGCAGAACCTTTGAAGTTTTCTAAGTACTTTTGCATGTATTATCTCATCTGAGTCTTAAAACAACCATATGTAGTAGATAATAGAGTACTACGACCTCCACTTTATATATGAAGAAATTGTAGCTCAGAGAGGTTAAGTGATATCTCCATGATTACATAGTAAAGAATGGTATTTGAACCCACATCTTTCTGACTCCAAAACTAGCACTCTATATACAATACTAGTGGTCTTAAAAGTAAGAGCTCCCACCCAGTGGAGTTGTATGGTACAATCCAAAGGCTGTACAATGGTTTTGGTATAGCCTTGAAACGTAAAAAACAAAATTTCATCAGCAAAAATTACCTTCTTCAAATCTTCAATACTTAACTCTAAATCTCTATGATCATGCCCATGACAAATGTTGTGGGGTTTTTTGTTTTGTTTTGTTTTTCTTGATAAGTACTGTTCCCAGCTATTTTTTTCCAATTTCTCTTTTTCCAATTCTCTTTTTCCAACTTCGAGAAGCCTACAAATTAATCATAACAATCTTTCCCCGGTCATATTTTTCTGAAGATCTTTGCTTATTTCTACAGAAAATAAGGCTTTTATGTAGAAAACAATTTGTCAGTTCTTAATGTTTTTCATTACTCTTGGTATCTCTCTTTTCATTTCAATATGACTGATCTTATTTCGTTATGGTCTTGAATTATTATTCAGACACTTGACTCCCTTACACCAATAGCTGCTATGATATCTCTAACAACCATTCAGATGTGCTTTTTAAGAGCTACCACTTTATACATTTCCTTGAAATATTATCCATTATTTAACACAATAGGACTAAAAAAATACAATATAAAAGAACAATAAAACACATGTGTATAGCATGAACTCTAGCACTCAACTGACAAAGAACTAAGTAAAGTTGGGGAAATCAGCTCAGTATAATCTATGTCAGATGTTCTGGGTAAATATAGTTTTAGCAGAAGCACACATGCATGAACAACATTGTCACAAAATGAAATCCGATCAAAATGATTGTTTGTTTTAGATAATTCCTATTAAAGTCTTCACCATCCTTCCAGTCATCCAGTGTCATCTTTGACTCTTCTATTTCACCCATATAGTATATACAAGCAGTGGTCAGATCTTGTTTCTAACTCTCTACCACCTCTGACCTCAGTCCCTTTCTCTGCACCAACACAGCCACTACCCTAGTTTCAGGCCCTCAATACGTCTTCCTTGAACTATTGCACCAGTCCCCTAATTCATCTGCCTGCATCAAATCTCTCCCCACTTTAATCTATTCTCCCCATTCCTCACAAAGTGATTTTTCTAAAGCACAGGGCTATCCATATCACCCCCTGCTTGTTAAAGTCTAGTGGCTCTATAGAGTCAAATATAAACTCTTTTATTTGACATTTAAAGGTCTTAGCATCTATTTCCTGCACTTACAATTCAGCCAAGTTGACTTTCTTCCTGTTCCTCGCACTCATATAAAAACACAAGTAAAACATTCAAATATGAATAAAAGTATGATAGCATCCCTTAAGCAGGATTGTGTAAAGAAAGTGGAATAGATTTTTATTGAAAAAAAATTTTTACTGAAGTGAAATCATAAACAATTCATATTTCCTTATTTTTAAACTGCATATAGTGAATATTTACACAAAGAAATGTAACTCCTGCTGAAAACCTATTATTTTAACTGACTGATATGAGTTATTATTTGATTATTATGGTGTATATATTTAAAATTTTAATATAGAAATATTCACCTATTTGGCTATCTAGATTGGTGAAATTAACAGACTTTTTTAAAATCTCTACCCAAGTTTAAAAGGTATCCATCCCTGGGAGAAGCACTAAACTCACACCTCTGTCAAAACAAGCAATATTTCTAGTACAACTATTCATCTATAATTGTAAGAGTTTGAAATTATATGGTTTTGAGGGAAGATCCTCCCCAGCGGACCACTTTCCAGATGGCTATTTGGACATCCTTGTTCCTTAGGCTATAAACCATGGGATTCAACAAGGGGGTGATAATGGTATAAGTCACTGTCACCAGTTGGTCTTTACTTGATGTGATCCTGGAAGGCCTCAGGTAAACAAAGGATGCACATCCATAGTGGACTACAACCACGGTGAGGTGGGAAGCACAAGTAGAAAAGGCCTTCCGCTTCCCCTCAGCAGATGGAATCTTTAAGATGGTACTAACAATGAAACCATAGGAGATGCAGATGAAGGTCAGAGGGAAAACAAGCACCAGGACGCCACAGATGAATATGATAAACTCATTGATATAAGAATCACCACAGGCAAGATGAATAACAGGTGAAATGTCACAGAAGTAGTGTTCAACCTTGTTGGAGTTGCAGAAGGGCAGAATGAAGACCAAAGTTGTGCCCACCAATGAAATTAGGAAGCCACTCATCCCACAAGTGACTGCTAACAGTCTGCAGACCCTCCAGTTCATGAGGATTGGGTAGCGCAAAGGGTGGCAGATGGCAGCATAGCGGTCATAACCCATCACACCAAGCAGCAGGCAGTTGGCAACACCAAAGCCAAGGAAGAAGAACATCTGGACAGCACAGCTGGTGAAGGAAATGGTCCTGAGCACAGAGAACAAGTTGATAAGCATCTTGGGCAGGACGACAAATGTATAACAGGTTTCAGAGACAGAGAGAACTCCTAGGAAGACGTACATGGGGATGTGGAGACTGTGCTCCAGGCAGATGACAGTGACAATGGTGATATTCCCACTGAGGATGACCAGGTAGAGGCAAAAGAAGACAGGAAAAAGCACAAGCTGCTGTTCGTGGAGATTGGAGAAGCCCAGCAACAGGAATTCTGTGATCATGGTTAGGTTCTCTGGAGGAAGTTGTTCCCAGGGAATGATCTGCAGAGATGAGTGAGGGAAGAAGAGGATGCTCAATTCTGCAGACTAATGAAGCTGAGGATCTTCGTTCTGAATTTTCTAGATAATTGTCAGTTCCCTGGTTTATTTTAATGACTACTTAAGGAGAAGGAAGCAGAGGAGAAGGAAGTCAGATATGCTAGGAACAGGGACTCTACCTGCAATACACATGGACTTAGGGCATCATTAAAAGATGGCAACCAACAAGAGAGTAGCCAGAATGGTGACAGGGATATATATACCATGCTATGTGATGATCATTTCCAGTAACTAGAGATTTTTAGCTAGGAGAAGAGAATATCTATTGAGAGCATGAAAGCTGCCTTCAAGTGTCTGAAGTGTTGTCATATGATATACAATTTAGGTATATTCTTAACTCTAGAGCACAGAATTTGGAGTAATCCATAGATACTGAAGAGATAAAGATATCAACTTGTCATAAGGGAAGAAGCTCCTAATAGAGCTGTAAACATAATAGAGATAAATGTGAAGTCCTACGCTTGAGTTCAAAAATTCAATTTCAGAAGTACAAGATGGCAGAAATTTTAATAAACAGTTGTTATCTGAAAAAAAAGATATGGACATTTTAGGGGACTTCAAATGCAATAGGAGCTAATAATGTAATATGACAATCAAAAAACCCAACTCAATCTTAGGTGTATTAAAAGTGGAAGAGGATTCAGAATGAAAGTGGTTTTAGTCCTAGGAGCTTTATTCTGCCCGGTCAGACTTCATCTGGAATTTAGGGTTTAATTCTTGGTGTCACATTTTGGAAAGGACATGAACAATACGGAGAGTGTCCAAAGAAGAAAAACTAGAGTGATCTGGAGGAGAAACTGGAGACCACTCCATATAAAGATCACCCAAGGAAATTGGGGAGATTTGCCTGGAGGAGAGAACACTAAGGGAAATAGTGGCCAATATCTTCAAACACTTGAGGCAATGCATTTGGAAAGGATCTTAGAGCACATCAAGTCCAGCTTCCCTCCAAATTTAGGAAGCCTTCCTACATTACCAAAGGCAGCTGGTAGCACAGTGGAAAGAGTGCTAGACCTGGAGTCAGGAAGATCTAGCCTCAGATACTTACTAGCTTTCCAATTCTTAGTCACTTAACTTTTCTTTACCTCAGTTTCTTCAATTGTAAAATGGGGAAATAATAGCATCTACCTTGTGGAGTTGTTGTGAGGATAAAGTGAGATATTTGTAAAAAGTACTTAGTGCAGCACCTGGCATACAGTAGGTGCTATATGAATGCTTATTTCCTTCCCTAGTGTCACTTATGGTCACATAGTCTTTCCTTGGAGATGGCTAGTGATATTCTTTCCTCTATCCACATCACTTATTTCAGCATCAGCATCTAGATTCCATAGGTAAGGTTGATCTAATTGTCTACTGTTTTTCACTTTATTATTTTCTGTACCTTGTATGAATTTTTATCATATATGTATATATATATAGCACTTTGAAAAGTTTAAAGAGCTATACAAATACTAGTTATTATTACTATTACTTTTATTATTATTATTATTATTATTATTATTATCATTCTATTTGCTCTAAAAAGTTGGTGGTTTGAGGATATATATAGATGACTGATTCAGGAATGACTCCTATATCAGTAACAAATGATTTCCTGTCTGTCAAAGTGTGTTACTTTTTGCTCACCATATCCATAGTCTTCTGATTCATTTCTCAGAGGATATACTTACGATGCATAGGCCTCAGGATTTTTTTTAATAAATATATCTTTGGCCACCATTATCACTCATTTTCCAACATATTTTTATTGTCTTCCCAATGTTAACCTTTGCTTTGAAGTCACTGAATATCAACGTATATGTTTATTTAAAGAGTTTATCAAATTCTTGGAGACATTTCTTCATTTGGGAAGGGGGTGAGGCAATAATTGGGGAGGATTAAATCTGACCAAGCAGCTAAGAGTGTTTTTTTCTTATATTTTTTGATACTTGAACATGTTATCATAAAATATAAAAATCATTTTTAGTTGGGAGCCATCCAAAAAATGACAGTGGGTGAGATTTGGTATTAAATTATTTACATTCCTATATGGGAAGATGGTACATGTGACTCTTAAGAACTTTATCATCATTAAGGCAGTTAGGAGGAGTCTAGACATAGACAGAGAGCATTGGTATGTGATTATGTTGAGATGATCTTGAAAATAAATGAAGGGATGAGAAAGAAGGAAGCACTGGGAGAAGGGGAAAGGGAGAGATAGAATGGGGAAAATGTACTCACATAAAAGAAGCACTCACAGAAGAGTTTTTACAGTGGAGGGGAAAACTATGGAGCTATGCTTGAACCTCATTCTCATCAGAATAGATTCAAAGAGGGAAGAATATATTATGCAAACACAGTTGGTTATAGAAATCTATCTTATCCAATAGGGATATAGAAGAAGAAAGGGATAAGAAAAAGGGTATGATAATAAAAGGGAGGGAGAATTAAGGAAGGCAGTGGTCAGATGAAAAACAGACTTTTGAGAAGGAACAGGGTAAAAAGGGAGAGAGAAGAATAAACAAAAGAAAATAGATGAAATTACATAGCTAGTAATCATATCTGTGAATGTGAATAGGATTAACTCAGCCATAAAACAGAAGTAGATAGCAGAATGGACTAGAAACTAGAATCCAGCAATATGTTGTTTACAAGAGACACACAATCATGGAGTTTAAAAAAAGAGGCTAGAGCAGAATCTATTATACTTCAGCTCAAGTAAAAAAGGTAGGGGTAGCAATGATGATCTCAGATAAAAGCAAAAGTAAAAATAGACCTAATTAAAAGAGATAATGAGGAAAACTACATTTTGCTAAAAGATGCCATAGACATGAAGTAATATAAAAAAATACAGCAAGTTTCCCTGAAACAGGCTTCAAATATGTAGAGAACTGAGTCAAAATTTATTTTTAAAAAAAAAAGCCATGCCCCAGTTGCTAAGTGACCAAAGGATATGAGGAGGCAGTTTTCAAAAGAAGAAATCAAAGGTATTCATAGTCATATGAAAAATGTTCCAAGTCACTATTGCTTAGGGAAATGCAAATTAAAATACTTTGAGGTACCACCTCACACCTCTCAGAAATGACAAATACTGGAGGGAATAAGGGAAAATAGGTAAACTAATGAACTGTTTGTGAAGTTGTGAAATAGTCCAACCATTCCACAGAACAATTTGTAACTATGCACAAAGGGCCATAAAACTGTGCATACCCTTTGGTCCAACAATACCACTACTAAAAAAGTTAATAAAAGTGAACAAAAAATTGTTCACAATTAAAATATCTACAACCTGCCCTATTTCAGCTAAGTGCCAAAGAAGAAAGATAGAAAATAAGAAGGCTGTTTCAACAGCCTTCTAATTAGTCTTACTCCCTCAGGTGTCTCCCTGCTCCAGGTTATCCTCCTCATATCTGCCAAAGAGATGTTCCTAGAGCACAGATTTGACCTTGTCAGCCCCTTCCCTCTTCTCAATAAACTGCTAGGGTTCCTTATCTCTTCTAAGATAAAATAGAAAATCCTCTATTGATGTGTAAGGTCCTTGCAGCCTGACTCTTTTTTTTTTTTCCTCTCTAGTATTCTCATACTCTACTCTCTATACCCTCCAGTGATACTTATTACTTCACAAGCTATGTTCCCTCTCTCATCATCATGGCACTGCAAAGGCTATTGGCCAAGCCTGGAGTGATCGGCTCCTCATCTCCACCTTTCAACTTCCTTCAAGGCAACTCCAATGTCAACTTCTGCAGGAGGCCTTTCTCAGGTCCCCATGCACTTGCAGCTTCTCATCTTCAAAAATTTCTTTCCTTATACTGTGTATGTATCTTATACACATTCATTCATTCATGTATCTAATTAGCTGTTTTATGTATTTATTTATTTATTTACACTGTATATTCCTCTTTAGCATATAAACTTGAGGATAAGGACAGTTTTTCCTTGTGTTTTAATCTTTCTTTTTATCCCCAGAGATTATACAGTACCTGGCACTATGTAAACACTTGACAAATGTTTGTTGCTTCATTGAATGACTTTGATAAAAATAGAATTGTTGAAGTTCTGATGTCTTATTTCCATCTCTGATTTTCATGAAGTTACTGCTGATTAGTTACCTGGTTTTGAACTCATGGCTTTATTTAAAGAACATCAAACTTTTGACATTTGAGTATCTTGGAAAATAATTTTTAAAATAAATCTGCCTGTTGTCAGAATTTCAGTAGTCCTAGGCAAGCTCTCAGAAAATCCTGAATGCAATACTGTTTAATCTTCTCTGTCCAATGCCTTTTTCCCCTTATAACCTACACACCCCTACACATGCACACACGCGCACACACACACACACACCCACACACCATGAATCCCCCAATCCCTTCTAAAAATCAAAGAATCTGGGAAGCTAGATGACAGTGGATAGAGCACGGTTTCTGGAGTCAAGAGGACCTAAACTCAAATCTGGCCTCAGGCACTTACAAGCCATGTGACCCTGGGCAAGTCACTTAACCCCAATTGTCTCTAACACATCAAATCATATCAAATCAAAGAATCTCACAGTTGGAAGAGACTTTGGAGATCACCTGCAACAACCCCATAAATTCCCACTACTATATCTTCAACAAATGATCACACCAACCTCAGCTCGAACACATTCAGTGGCAGCAGACTCACTCCCCCATGAGGCCACCCTCCTATGTTCAGAAAATTCAATTGGAAGGAATATCTTCCTTATAATGAACTGAAAACTATCTTTCAGGAATTTTTCTCTTTAGGTCTTAATTCTGCCTTCTAGTTTCAGGTATAAAAAATCTGATCTGTCTTCCCCTTGGCAGGTTTCAAATGCTTTAAGACTAACATCACTTCCACCTAAAGACTTATTTCCTACATCTATTTTGGCTTTGAATCCATCTACACCACCAAACCATGCAGGCTTCATTGCATGCTGGGGTACAATAGTGCAGTGAAAAGAGAAAAGGCTGGTTATTAAGTCCAAAGACCAGAGCTCAAGCCCCAACTCCTTTCATCACTTAGGGGTTTGTGAGACCTCAGACAAGTCCCTGAGCCTTTCTGAACCTCAATTTCCTCATTTGTAAAATAAAGATAATAAAATTTATACTAAACCAGATTCCTTTCATTTGTTTCATAGAAACAGAGAATATCAGAGTTGGAAAAGATTTATAGAACTTAGCTAGTCCTTTTGCATCTGAAGAAGAAAATATTGTATGATACCCCTTCCACATAATAATCCAGCATCTGTTTGAAGACATCCACTGAGGAAGAGTATAGCCTTACCCAAGACAGAACATTCAAATTTTGAACAACTCAAATATTAGGAAGTTTTGTCTTACATCAAAACTAAGTAAGCTTTCCTGCAAATTCCATCCCCTGGTCTCAGTTATGCCCTCTTGGACAAAGCATAACAATATTAGTTGATCTTCCATGTAATAGCTCTACAAATATTTGAAGATGCTTATCAGGTTTCAATATAATTCAAGTTAACAACTATTTATCAAATACCTAATATGTGCATCAAGCAATTACCATGTGACATAGTTTCTAAATCTCTCAACCTCTGGGCATGCTACAACCTATCACAAAAAAAAAAAAAAAGAATCTGGTGAATTTACTCACATTGAGGCATTAAGGACCAAGTCTCATAAGTACTCAATATGTTACATCTCAACTCATTATCTAAGTATGACCTTTGTTTCCTGCCAATTCCTTCTTCCTGTGACACCCTAATCCTCCTTTCCACTTATGAACCTATAATCCCTTCCTCCTATTTCAAATGTCACCTTCTCCAGGAAACCTTCTTTGACCTTCTAACTTGAAGTAATTTCTCCCTCCTATGAATACATATAACCTCTTGGACTTTTTTTGCTTTATTTTCATCCTTTATAAATAAATGAAATTTTTAAAAATATTTGTAATGATGGTCAACTGTGCAAGTAAGCTACTCTGATCAATAAATGATTCAAGACAATTCTGAAGGAAGAGGGTATTTATACAACACTTTAAGGTTTGCAAAGTGCTTTACATATGTTACCTCACTTGATCCTCTCTACAACCCTAGGAGGTAGGAGCAATTATTATCCCCATTTTACAGATAAGGAAACTGAGACTGAATAAGGTTAAATGATTTGTCTAGGGTGCCAAAGCTAATAAGTGTCTAAGGTAGGATTAGAACTCAGATTCCAGGCTCTACAATCTATCCACTGTGCCATTTAGCTCCCTTTATGTCACTTACAATGTAGGACCTTGTATATATGTCTTTGTGCATCTAAACAGCCCATAAGGCACTTAAGGGTAGGCATTATGTCTTATGTATCCTCGATGGCTGGGAGAGTACTTGGCATTAAGCAGATTCCCACAAATATTTGTTGGACAAATAAATGAATGTTTTCAAATTTAACTCTAGTTCAAATCCTACCATTTCTCCTTACTAAAAATATGAGTTCTGGAAACCTCAGGTTCTAAATTACATGCACTAAAATGAGGACTACATGATCTCTAAGGTCACTTCAAATCTGAATCCTATGACACCTTGCCTTGCTGTCTGGTCCCCAGACTAATGACATTACAGTAGTTGGGAGAAAAGTCAAGGCTCCCTCTCCCAGGACTGCTGCTTTTAAATGTACCACCTGGTATTTTACATAAATGTATTGTCTCTTCAAAAAGAGAGCAGACTTCCCAAGGACAAAGATGAGACCTTCTATATCTGCTATGTCTTCTAACCCAATCCTGATATTAAATTATAAGAATAATTTATACTTAAGCAGCACTTTGGAGTTTTTAGACAGGACTTTCAAATCCATCAATATTAGTTTATTGTCTCAACAATCCAATGAGGAAGGTATTATAATTCTTCGCAGGAATGGTTTGGACTAAGCAGTTGCTGCATTCCCTTCCAACTCTAAAACTGCAAGATTCCATGTTTCTATAATTCTATGATCTCCATTTTATAGATAAAGTAACTGAGGTGACCCAGAGAGAGTGAGTGACTTGCTATTGCTTAGACTACTGGTAAGTGGTAGAGTCAATACAGAAACAAGAGTTTTCTCACTCCGAGTCCCAGATTCTCTCCATTCCAGCCCAGGCCCCAGGAACAAAGCTGCTTATTCAATGGATATCACCTCCCTAGGTTCTGAGACTAAGGAGGGTAAAGTCCATTTTGCTGATGACTGAAAACCTAAGTGACGGATCATTGATGAATGGGATAATATCACAAGCACTACCAAGACTTTCCTTAACCCACTGGGCCCCCTTACCTTATTATGGCTCTGATTCTTCATCCCTGATATTGGTACTGTGGCAAAATCATATACAGAGTAAGACAGGAAATTGAGGTCCAAGGAGAGCAAGTTTTTCTACATGGGAACAGGGTCATGTTATAAACACAATCTTCACCAATTCTTTCCCTTTTCTATCTACCTTGGAACCCTGTGACTTCTTCCCTGTGGCTTTTGAATACAATGGGGCAAGGGCTAGGGGATGTCGTTAGTGGACTAATACATTTCAATTCAGGGGCTCAGAGGAAGCATCACCATTCAAGTCAAGCTGGAATACCTAGAAGAAGGATGCAAATTTGGGGAGGGAAGAAGGAGGAGAGAGGTATGTAGGGGAAAGAAGTACAGACCTGAGACAGAGATACTTTTATATACAGAATTGGTAGTTCAGAAGAAAGGATGTTGTGAGAGGGGATAATGAAAAAGAGGTTAATAAAGCAACTTACTGAAAGATGAAAGCAGACAAAGGAAGGAAAAAAGACACAGTATCCTCAGGGTGCAGAAGAAGTTCTGAGAGGGACACTGTCAGGGTTGGCTTAGTCTCTAGTTCTCTACATTTATCCAATTATTTATTGAATACAATGGCTTCTCTGTGACCACTTCAACAGCAGCACTGCCTTTCTTACCTTTCTGCTTTCCCCCCACCTTAGCTCCATAATCTCCCAGCTTCCCCCTCTGCCTGCCAACCCTCCAACTTTCTTTAAGCACTTTATGCTTCTCTCCACCACTTGCTGCTTCATAATTGTTTCCCCTTATTTGCCCAATGACTATGGAAAAGCAGATTACAGCTAAGATGTAAGCTGAAGCCAATCATGAAATGAGCAGACCAGTACTCAGATGTAAGTTTTGCTGTCCTACTCCCCATGGTCAAAGGTCCTCTCCTTTCCAACATAAGGAACTCCAAAACTCTGTCTCAGGTCCCACATTAAGTATAAGTGCTTAGGCCCATTAGCATTTGTGTCCCATTTCTTAGTTTCTGCTCCATCTATTCCAGGAATATCCCAACTGACATTCTCCATAAGAATCTGCACTTTCCATATGCTCTGAGTGTGCCTCCATACTCCCTAGATCCTATGATTTCAATGAAAGACACCAAGATCATTTCAGATATACTCACACCCCACTAGCCTCACCTTACTTCTTTTTGTATAGTCCCCTCAGCCTCCTCTCCATGGACATTCCTCCAAACTCTTGTCCCAATGAGCATTATTAATGGACTTTTCTTTTATCTCTCTCACAGCTGTGGCCCCAGAACTTTTATCAGAAATTCTGTTCCCATGACCCTAGAGGATCATTACTACACTACATTTAACCTAAGTCCTTCCACCCAAATTACTTAATAGAATCCAATGATGACATCCAGGTCTCAGACATTGAGCTTAGAGATCTATGACCAAGGTAAAGAAATTGGAACATTCATAGGGAGAATTTTCTGATCTCTTCTCCATTGTTCCCTGTGGACTCATTAAAGAACTAGCACCTAGTGAGGACCTCCAACAGAAACAACAAATCTTTCCCTTCAGGTTTCCTGCCCCCAAGTCCCTATTGAAGGCTAGACACAGAGCTCTCTTGGTTGGTCTCTGTCACCCTCATCCCTTCCCTTGCTTCCTGTTTCTGCATCCAAGAAGGAGTCAATTGTGAGGAATCAAAAAGAAACAACTTGGACTAGTAAATACAGAAGGGACCCTACAATTATAGAAATCATGGACAAAGGTAGAAAAGGGAAAGAAGGTACCCCTCAAAGGAACCCCCCAAAAATGTCAGTAAATGCCTTCCTTGAGTCAGGGAGTGAAAGAGTTCTTTGACCTGGGGACTCTTCATGAGTATTTAGCTGGGGGAGAACCTCATATGGGTCTTTCTAACTAAGATCAAGAAGGCTCCTATCAGCCTTCTATTCCCATAGGGACCAAGCCAAAGCTTATGTCATAAGAGCAGCAAGGATAGGCTTTAGGAATAAAGGCCTCAGTTCCATTTGAAAAGCAACGGTTAGTACAACTAGGACTGTAGTCACAGAGAGCCACTAAAACTAAAGTCATTCCTCACTGGTGCTTTCTTGTCTGAACAGATAAAGACCTTGGGCTATGTGTGTGCCCTATTCTATGGAAGTGTCAAAAGTGTAACATTATATTCATTTTGTCATTGAGTCAGGCTAGTTCACTAGTCTGCTGGAGTACCAAAGTTCAGGGAAAAGAGCACTGGTCATTAAGACCAAAGAGCAGAGCTCAAAGCCTAGTTCATTTGCTCAGTTACATGATCATAGACAAGGCACTAAAAGACATGGAACCTCAGTTTCTTTATCTGTAAAGTGGGAGTAATAATATAATACTTATATTACCTATATCACAGGGTGGTGGTGAGTGTTTTATAAAGCTAAGTTACTCAAAAATGTGAGTTATTATTAACTAACTTCACAGTACCTTCCAAGTGTGGGTGTCCAGGCAATAACTACTTGGGTCCCTACCAGGAGGCCACTTCAGAAGAATGCCTCAAAGTGAATCTGATGTAGTGAATTCAAGGTTCCATTTTATTGGTCAGCATCTGCTGACCTGCATACCCTGCAATATGGATCTGATGCGTGCTTGCTATGTGTGTGGTAATTGACAATCACACCCAATCCTTGGCCCTTTCTACCTGCTCCTGAGTCATTTCCTTCCTAGTTCACATCTTGGATCCTAAGGTAATCACGCAATATACTCTGCTGTCACGTTTCTTCTCACAGCCAAAATTTTTCAGTCATCAAAAATAATCATTCATGAGATATTAAATTTACATTAATAAATGATCACTATAACAATGGAGAACACCACTTGACAAACTGCTTCAATAACCTAATATCTTAAACATAAACAGAACATAATAGATGTAAACATCAGAATAGTATATGCAAAGAAAAAATAGTACCATTAGTAATAATAATAAACAATAATATAGTAATACTCTGTCAAGACTACATAAAGTATATACATATATATTATATATAATAGTAATGCTATATTAATATCATATATGGTAGTACATGCATGACACTATAATTACATATATACATACACATAAAAAAGACATAGACTAATAAAACATAAAAAAATAACTACAACCCATTGTATAGGACAACACAAAAATCATAAATAGTATATAACTATATTATAGGTTGAAATTACAAAATAATATTATATATAAATAATCAGGTACTATACCTGATTGAATTAATAGAGCTATGATGTGGCTAGAAATGTGTATATATCATATATATAATATGTGCTGTATGTATACATGTATATATGTGTTGCATTTCTGTGTATGCATGTATACATATGTATACACTAATCTATACATAAGTGCATGTGTGTATATGCAGAGTTTCAAAAAGCATCTCCTACAGATATTATAAAAACTGTTATTGTCTCTTTAGAAACAGAGAGCCAATTTTTTTTCTTCTGTTTTGCTTTGTTTCCTCTTCCTGGTGGTTCCTCCTATTGGTTCTAATTCTTCCTTACAACATCACTAATGTGAAAATATGTTTAATAGGAATGTATATGTATAGACCATATCAGATTGCATGCCATCTTGAGAAGGGAGGGAGGGGGGAACAGGAGAAAAATTTAAAACTCAAAAGTTTGTGGAAGTGATTGTTGATAAATCAAAATAAATTATGAAAATAAAAAATAAAAAGAACAGAGAGCCAAATGAAATGTTGAGAAATGAGTTTGGTACTGATAATCTGGAATCAGCTGAAAAAAATGGCTTATGATACAGTGCTTCTTATAGAGTCAGGGAGAAGGTATATGTTTTACCAATTATCCAAGATGAACTACAAAGAATCTGTGGAGGCTGAGCTTTTCTCATGCCCGAAAGGCTGAGACTGTCTCATGCCCACTTGTCCCTACGGGTGTTATTGATGTTTAGGTTCCTTGGGAGTCTGGCCTATATGCTTTATCTTTAATAAACTATTTCTCTGGCTGGAAGAAGATTTGGGTTGAATTCTTTCAGGCAGGGCTCGGTGCCACGATCTTGGGGTGTCTCTGTGCATCTAGGAGCACCCCAAATCCTCTAGACCTCTTTATATGGTTCCCTGACTGGGAAAACTGCCAATCTCAAACTCTTCTCCAGCCACAACAGGAAGGCCCCTGCTCTGGAGGCTACTTCTACTCAAGCCTTGAGCGAGGGCCTTGCCACAGCCTCTACTTCAGAAGACACCCCTGCTCAAGCTCCAGACAAGGTTCTCAACTCAGCGTCTCCTCCCCAGACGACCTCTACTTCTGACAGGACCTCTACTCAGGTTCCAGACAAGGGTCTTGCATTGGAGTCTCCTCCCCTGACCTCTCCCCCTCCTCCAGCAACAGGGTCAGAGCCATCAACTTCCAGATGACTGCTCAATCCTCAACCTGAGGACTCTAGACCGCTGAACCTGGCATCAGCCAGGTTTTGAAGTTTCACCCCTCGAACAGGACCCAGACAGACAGGGACAGCTCTATGCCCCTTGCCAGCAGGAGGCAGTTTCAGACGCCAAGAACTTTGCCCCTTACACCAAAAGAATTTTGTTCCATTTGTTTGAGGGGAGAATGATGAGGTTATGTGCCCATCACTGAGTTTCAGAAGCCAGATCTTTGGATCTTATTCAGATGCACCTTTGCCCCTAGCCCTAAAAAGAATCTGGCTCCCATTTGTCTAAGAAAACCCTTAAACTTTTAGGTTTACTTTTTAATCTTATTTAAATGCACCTTTGCCCCTAGCCCTAAAAAGAATCTGGCTCTCTCTTTATCTCCCTTTGAAAGCAAACTTCTACCTTCCAGTTCACTTCATTATCTATTCCCATTGTCTGTTTAATTTCTCAGACTTTCCAAAGGGAATTCTCACCTAAACCCACTTCCTAACCATGCCCCCTTCCTCTGGCCATTCAAAGTTACTTTAGTGTATATAAGATGGGAATGATGGGGTTGGAATCTGGGCCCCAGAAAGGAAAAACCCTGGACTTTCCCACATGGCCAAATTTTTGGCATTCCCCTGAGGCTATAGTCCCATCAACTGACCTTTCATTGTGGCTACACCCAATCTCTCCTCCATTGTTTTACCTCCCTATGGTCCCTGGCCATTTCCCACCCTTAATCCTAGCTAGACTCCATGAAGTCCAGGTCCCAGGAGTTCTATTCACCCAGCTTACTAGCCACCCCCATCCAGATCTCCTTAGGCCCTTCCTCCATCACCCCAAACTACGTGGCCACTCCTGGATCCCTCCCACAGTCTTTCTGTATATAAGGTCCATCTTGTCTCTATTAAGATGTTGAGCCTTTCTCATTCCCAAAAGGCTGAGACTGTCTCATGCCCACTCATCCCTACGGGGGTTACTGATGTTTGGGTTCCTTGGGAGTCTGACCTATATGCTTTATCTCTAATAAACTATTTCTCTGGCTGGAAAAAAATAAAAGAATCTGTGGAGAAGACAAAGAAGAAGGCAAAGAGAAAAATCTCCCTTGTCAGAACTACTTTCATTATGGTGTTAAGAAGAAACATTATAAGTAGGTAATAACTAGTTAGTGAGGAGCTGGCAAATACAATATATTTTGTAAAGACTTTTTACTGTGTTTATTGAAGAGAAGTCAAAGAAAAAAGTAGTTTATTTTCTTAAGAAACTGAATTTATTATGATGTTGAGGCAAAATATAAAGAACATTCTTTAAAGACTTTAATCTGTAATTGAAGTTAGCTGAGTTGTGTGAAAACATTTTTCCAAAGGAGTAAGAAAAAGTCATCTACTTTTATATTGAGGGCTTGAGAGGTCTTTAGTGGTGATCTTTGTCATAGGAAAAATATCACAAATATATTGATTTGTATTATCAGATGTATGTATTAATTAATTATGCACTTATCTATTTTAATATTTAAGTCTAAAGAAATAAAAGTATGAACAGGAAAGGAAGCATCCCTAGGTCATCAATATTAATTTTTAATAAACTGGTATGGAAGCTCATCTAATTAATTAGATTATTAATATCAAGTATTATACTATATAAATATAATATTATATTAAGCTATAATATTACTATAAAGATTATTAATAATTATATATTATTAATAATAAAAATACTATTGAAAGTTTGTTCATGAGAAAAAAATTTAATCAGTCAATCAATGAGACAGCAAGTATTTATTAAGACTCTACCATGTACAGGAACCATATTATTTACTAAGGATACAAAAACAGGCAAAAGGCAATTCCTATTCTTAAGAAGCTCACAGTCTAATGGATAAGACAATACACAAACAGCAATGTACCAACTATTTGTCTTATATATGTATGTATCTATAAACACATATACAGATAAATGCATATATAAGTATGTATATATGCCAACATATATATGATAATTTGGGGAAAATCAATGAAGGGAAGACATTATTGAGAGGACATCAGAAGAGCTTTTTTTTTTTTGACCAAGCAAGGGAGATAAGTGACTTGCCCTGGGTCACATAGCTAGTAAGTGTTATTTATCTGAGGCCAGATTTGAACTCAGGTCCTCCTGAATCCAGGGCTGGTGATCTATCCACTGCACCACCTAGCTGCCCCTAGAGCTTTCTTTAAATGTGAGATTTTAGTTGAGAATTCAAGAAAGCCAGGAAGCAGAGATGAGGAGAGAGAAAATTCCAGACATGGGATAAAACCAGTAAAAATGTAAGGAGTCAGGAGATGGGTTATCTTGTGCAAGGAATAGCAAGGAAGTCAGTGTCACTGGACTGTAGAGTATGTGGAAGTATGTAAAGAGTAAGAAGAATTGAAAGGTTGGAAAGGGGCAGATTATGAAGGCTCTCAGCCATCAAATAGAATTTTTTTTTCTTTGATCCTTGAAGCAATAGGGAGTTTGCTGAGTAAGATGGTGATATGTCCAAACATTTGCTTTAGGAAGATTAATTTGACAATTGAGCAGAAGGATAGACTTGACTGGGAAGAGATTTAAAGCAGTGAGACCAAATAGTTGGCCAATGTAATAATCCAAACATGAAGGAATGAGGACCTGTACTCAGATAATACCAGCATCAGAGCAGAGAAGTGGATATATGCAAGAAATGATATGAAGTTAAAATCAATAGCACTTGGCAACAGATGGGATATTGGGGTAGAGGGAGAAGTCAAGGATGACACTGAGGTTGTGAGATTGAGTGACTGAGAGAATAGTGATAACCTCAACAGTGAAAGAGAACTTAGGAATTAAGGTTTGGGGAAAGGAAGGTAATGAGTTCAGCATTGTTTATGTTGAGTTTAAGATGTCTACAAGACAACTAGCTTGAGATGTCCAATAGACAGCTGGAGATGTGAAACTGGAGATCAGGAAAGAGGTTAGGAATGAATAAGCAGATTTGAGAATTATCACCATAGAGATGATGCCATAGAAGCTAATCAGATTACCAAATGAAAGAAAATAGAGGGATAAGAGAAGAGGGCCAGGATGGCACTAATGGACATCCACAGTTAACAGGCATGACCTGTTGAAGATCTGTCAAAGGAGATTCAGAATGAGAGGTCAGATAGAGAGGAGGACACCCAGCATAGTCACAGAAACAAGGAGAGAAGACAATATAAAGTAGAAGACCAACAGTGTCAAAGGTGGCATGTAAATAGTTCAGAAAGGATACAATCTGAGAAAAGACCAGTAGATCTGGCAATTAAGAGATCTTTGATTCCTCACTCTCTTTATGCACCCCCATATTCTAAACTGTTCCTAAGGTCTGTTAATTTAACCTTTGTAACATCTCTTAAATATGCCCCTCTTCTCTCCTTTGACACTGCCATAACCCCAGCGTAGGATCTTGTCACCTCACTCCTAGACTACTAGTTGGTCTAATAGTTGGTCTCTTTGCCACAAGTCTCTCCTCCACATATCCATCTTCCATTGGATTAATAAAGGGAGTTTCCTAAAGTACAAGTCTGACAATGTTACCCCCAACTCATTAAATTCTGATGGTCCTATCACCTCCAGGATCAAATATAAAAACCATCTTTTTGGAATTTAAAGCCCTTCATAAACTATTCCCCTCTCCCTTTCCAGTCTTCTTACACCTTACATCTCACCACATTCTCTATGATCTGGTGACAATGGTCTCTTTTCTATTCCTAAAGCAAAATATTCTATCTCCCACTACCAAGCATTTTCACTAACCGTCCCTTATGCATGGAATGCTAGCTCTCCTTCACTCCAGCTACTGACCTCTCTGGACTCTTTCAAGTCTCAGCTAAAATCCCAACTTCTGCAGGACTCCCAATCCCTCTTGATTCTATTGCCTTTCTTCTGTGAATCATTTCCTATTTATCCTGTATATAGCTTGTTTGTACATAGCTGTCTACACGTCATCTCATTCATTAGATTTTCAGCTTCTCAAAGGCAGGGAATATCTTTTAATATTTTTTATATCCCTAGTGCACAACTGAGTGCCTGGCAAATAATAGGTGCTTAAAAACGTATTTATTGGCTAATTGACTGACTTTGTAGAGAACAATTTCAGTTGAATAATGAAGTCAGAAGCCAGAATGTAGAGAGTTAAGGAGAATAAAGGAAGTAGATGCATTAATTGTAAGCAGCTTTTTCAATGAGTTTAGCTATAAATGGGAGTTGAGATTATGAATGATAGACAGCAGAAAGTTGGATCAAGTGACTGCTTTTGAGGATGAGAGAGACTTGGTCATATTTGCAGGCAGCAAGGAAAGAGCAAATCAGGGGGGGTAACACATTGTAGACAATTGAGAGAGTGAGATAATACAGGCAGTAATCTGATCTAGAAGTCAGGATAAAATTCAATCACCTATACAGGTAAGTGGTTTGCCTTGGCAAAGGGAAGGCCCCATTTTCATCTGAGGTGGAGTGAAAACAGTCATAATTGCAGAAGACATCTGGATGATGTGAGATAAGGAGGAGGGGAGGAAGGGGAGCTTACAATGAAAGGGAGAGTTGAGGGACATAGGAATAAGTTAGTGGATAGTGGGGTGAAGAACAAAGTTTGAATATTGATAAACAGAGGGTCAGACTCACTGCAATGGTAAGGATATGAATGGGTGGGAATTTGTTATTCATTTAGGAATGTCCAGATGTTATTAAATCCCCAGGAGTGTGGCCTCAGGGTAGAGTCCTCTCAAGGCAGGGGAAGGGAGGAAAGGGGAAAAGAGAATAAACCTTTATTAAGTGCCTACTATGTGCCATGCATTGAACTCAATTCTTTATAAATTTTATCTCTTTTGATCTTTACAACAATCCTGTGGATGGGGGAAGGGAATAATCATTTATAAAGCATCTACTACACACTAGACATGGTGCAAAGCACTTTACGAATATTGTCTTCACAATTACTCACAACAATCTAGTTGCTGTTATTTTTCCCATTTAATATTTGAGGAAACTAATGCAAACAGAGGTTAAGTGACTTGTCCAGGGTCATACAACTAATAAGTGTCTGACATTGTATTTGAATTCAAGTCTTCCTGACTCTATACCTAGCTCTCTATCCACTGTTGCTGGGCATTAGGTAACTAAGGCTATGGAACCACCAAGGTTAGCTGATGGAATGGCATTTCTCTTCTTCCCCTACAGGAAACCTAGGTAAAGAGACAGGAGGAGGGATCAAACTCCTGTATACATGTGTGTATCCACATACATAACATATATACACATATGTAAATGGAAACACATATTTATGTGAATATATACATGTAAACATGTTTTATATGTACATCACGTGCACAAATATTATGTATATGTATCTATAATATTATATGTGTGTATATAATATGTAACAAATATGTGTGTGGTATGTATACATTGTTGTATACATATGAAAAACCGACAATAACATCCTTCAGAGAGCTGAAACCAGGCTCTGACTGAATTAACTTCTATGACTAAGTAAATTACCAAAGACAGAGGCATTAAACACAGTTTCCTTCTTTCTGGCCTCCAGGATTAAGGCTTCTGGCAATTGTTTACATTTCATCCCACAGGATGTTGCTCAGGAGGGGCAATAAGAAAACAAGAGTCAGTGTGATTACACTTCTTTCAGAAACCGTATGATGGCCCCTGTATAACAAGATGATCAGTGAAAGCTTCCATAAAGAAGTAGCCTTTGAAATGGACCTTGAACGATGAGCAGGACTTCAATAAGCAGAGTGAAGGGCATTCCAAGTGAGGAAAATGGTGTGAACACAGCCAAGGAGGCAAGAAGTGCAAGTCATATTCTGGGTACAGTGCTCAGTCAGACTAGACTAATCAGAAAGGAAAGGTCAATGTGGTCTTCAGGAAAGACTTTTAAAAAGAGAAGTAGCGATGAATAATTTTTGGAAAGGAAGGCTAGGTGTTGTGTCAAAGTCAGAAAAAGTAATTTGGAATTTATCTTCTAGGCCATAAAGAACATGAGGAATTTTTTTTCAAACAGATGATATGATAACAATGGTATTTTAGTAAAATGAATCTAATAATCATGTGAACAACTGATTGGATGAGGGAAAGAATGCAAGCCCAGGAATCAATCAAGAGACTTTTGTAATTGTCCCACCATGTCACTATGAGGGTTAGATCATTAGAATGGTAAAAATAGTGTTGGAAAAGAGGGATTCACTCAAAAGACAGTGAAAATGAAGAAGCAAATTTTGGGGACTTATGGAAGTAAGGCAGTGAAATAGAGGTAGACAAGGATGCCTCTGAGACTAGATACTGGGAGAATGATAGTGTCACTGACAAAAACACAGTTGAACCTCACTTGATGTTTTGTTTCATCTCAGGCTTAATTCATCATCCTTCCTGAGCCAAGTCCCCAAGAAAGTGCTTTCCCTTACTATTTCAGGCCATCTTCTTGGTGAGCTTGGCTGGGCTCACAGTCCCTGCCAAGACCAATTTCTCTGACTCTGATATGCCTGAATCTCCTTGATCTTTTTAATGTTATCCAGAATTCCAGGTTCCCAAAGGAAATTCATTTCCACATGTCCACCCTGGCAAAAAAAAAAAAAATCTTTCACTTAACATTTGTCAATAGCAGCAAAGGGTAGAGTTGCAATACAAGTATAATTTGGGAGAATACTCAGCACCAAAACTGAATTTTCAAAGAAACCAATCAAATTGTGTCATTTCATGCAAAATTTCCTGCTCAATACTTTCCTGATGGCCAGTTGTACATCTTTATTCCTGAGGCTATACACCATGGGATTCAACAGAGGTGTGATGATGGTGTATGTCACTGTGACCAGGCGGTCCTTGTTGGAAATATAGCTGGCTGTGGGTCTCAGGTAGATAAAGGAGGCACAGCTATAGTGAATGATTACCACAGTGATATGAGAAGCACAGGTAGAAAAGGCCTTTTTCTTCCCCTCAGTTGAGGGAATTTTCAGGATGGTTCTCAAAATAGAGAGATAGGAAATGCAAATGAAGAAAAAGGGGATCACAAGCACATGGGCTCCAAGGATGAAGATGATAAATTCATAAGTGTCTGAGTCTGTACAGGCAAGACGAATGACAGGTGAAATGTCACAGAAGTAGTGATTGACTTTGTTGGAATTGCAAAAAGGGAGACTAAAGACCAAGTTAACCATTATTAGTGAGATCACGAAACCTAAAATGCCGCAAGTGATTGACAGCTGCCCACACATCTGCCAGCTCATGAGGATTGGGTAGCGCAGAGGGTGGCAGATAGCAGCATAGCGGTCATAACCCATTACCCCAAGCAGCAGGCAGTTGTTGATAGCAAAACCAAGGAAGAAAAACATCTGGACAGCACAGCTGGTGAAGGAGATAGTCCTGAGCACAGAAAGAAGGTTGAGGAGCATCTTAGGCAGGATGACAATGGTATAGAAGGTCTCAGAGACAGAAAGGACACCTAAGAAGTAGTACATTGGGATGTGGAGTCGGTGTTCCAGGAGGATGGCAGTCACTGTGGTGATATTCCCACTCAGAATAAGCAGATAAAGGCAGAGGAACAGTGGGAAAAGCACAAGCTGTTTTTCCTGGAGATAAGAGAAGCCCAGTAACAGGAACTCCTTAACCACGGTAAGGTTGGCTGGAGGAATCATTTTGTTGGGAATGTCCTAGGGGGGAAAAGGTGAGGGGAAAATCTTCAATTCTGAGGACCTTGGAAGCTGAAGGTATTCTTTCTGAACAATTTAGGTAATTGGCCCTACCTTGAATTCTTTGCAGGGTGAGATTGGGAGAAACAATGAAAAGCTAGAGATATAATATAGCCACAAATAAACCAACCTAGGATATGCCTCTTACTGTCAATTGAATCAGCATTTCTTGGGACATAGTTTGATTGCTCAGCCAGTTTCTCCATCATCATTCAAATCCACCATGCAGTTAATCTCATTCAGTTTTAGAAATTAAAGACCCACATGGACTACTTTTCTTTATTTTACTTATCTTCTTTGGTGGCTTTGGTATTAGCAGGAAGAGAGAGCCTCAGAGTTTGGGATTTGGAGCTTTTCAGATCTGAGAATGATCTTCACTGTGACCTTTACATGTACAGTAAGAGGAAGAGAAGAGAAACAGCCTTATGGGGGAAAAAAAAAGAAAAAAAAAAAGAAAGAAGACTCACTGCTGGACTTTCTAATTTGGAGAACATTGACTCCAACCTAACTTAGTATGAGAAGAAATATTTATGGATTTGTTAACTTTGTCAAATAGATCTTTTCTCTTATCTAGCCCTGCTGATATCTCTATGGAAAGGTCCCTCCTCAGATAGGGTGAACATAGTCTGTGGTGACCCCACTAGTTTCAGCCTAGCAAATGCTTAAGAACTGAGCTGAAAACATTTTCCACAAGACACGAGGCCTTCCAAATAAAGACAAAGCTGTTAGAGATGTCAGAGTCCACCAAGTCCAACCATCTCATCTTACCGATAAGAAACTGAGGCTGAGAGAGGTAATATGACCTCCCAAGGTCACACAGATAGTAAATGGCAGAGCTAGGATTTGAAATCATGCCCTCTGGCTCTAAATCAGCACAATACTATGACTCATATACAATGTATATATATATATATCTCCTCACACCACCTCCATGACCTTGAATGGTATCACACAGTTTATACTCACAAAGGTCCAAATATTCCAAATGTTGCTAAGAAAAAACAACTTAAAATTAAAAAACACCACTTCACCTCCCCCAGGATCTCTTTTATTTACCCAATCCACATAATTACTTTTCATCCTTAGTCATAAATACACACAAATATGTACATGTGTACATATGCCCTAAACAATGATTATATATATGGAAATATATATATCAGGAGATATATATATATATATATCAGGAGATATATATATATCAGGAGATATATATATATCAGGAGATATATATATACATATGTGTGTGTTTGTGTGTGTGTGTGTGTGTATCCATTGTTTAAGACATATGTTTTCTTGGAACCTAATGTTAACATTTGGCTCTGCTCACCTTGAGGTAAGGAGGCACTGTCCCAAGCTTCAGTCTTTTTTGTGTTGCTGGTTCAAAGTTACAAAATAGGCCAAAATAGGCTAGGAAAATTAGCAAACAAAAAAGAACCTCACCATAAAAATCCACTAGAGTGTTAGGGAAGACCAAGACACAAACACAGAAGACATGTAAAAACAGCTATGTGCTGCAAGTCTTAAATTTAAAAATGCAAATGGACACAAGCCTCATAAGAATTTCTGAAAGAATTAAATAGATGAGTGGTAGAGCAAAAATTGGGAAAAGAAATTAGAGTGATAGAAAAAAACATGAAAAGAGAATTAACAGCTTAGTAAAAAAAAGGCACAAAAATTCACTGAAGAAAAGAACTCCTTGAAAAGCAGAATAGGACAAATGGGGGGAAAGGAACAAAAATTCAGTGAAGAAAATAATTCTGTAAAAATTAGAATTGGGCAAGAGGAAGCTAATGACTCCATGAGATATCAAGAAAGAATAAAATAAAGTCAAAAGAATGGGGCGGAATAGAAGAAAATGCAAAATTACTCAGAAAAACAATTGATGTGAAAAATAGATCAAGGATAGATAAATTAAGAACTATTGAACTGCCTGAAAGCTATGATAAAAAAAATCATACTTCAAGAAATTATCCCAAAAAATTGCCCCAGTATCTTAGAACCAGAGGGTAAAATAGAAATTCAAAGAATCCATCAATCACCTCCTAAAAGATTTAAAAATAAAAATTCCCATGAACATTATAGCCAAATTCCAAAGTTCCCAGGTCCAGGAAAAATATTGCAATAAGCCAGAAAGAAACAATTCAAATATTCTGGAGCCACAATTACAAAATCCCACAATTTGGTAGCTTCCACATTAAAGAAGTAGAGGATTCATAATATGATATTCCAGAAGGCTAAGAAACTAGGATTACAACCAAGAATAACCTAGTTAGGAAAACTAAGTATAATCCTTCAGTGGGAAAAACAAATATTTAATGAAATAGAAGACTTTCAAGCATTCTTGATGAAAAGACCACAGCTAAAAAGAAAATCTGACATTCAAACACAAGACTCAAGAGAAGCAGAAAAAGGTAAAAGTGAAAGAGGAATTATAAGGGACTTAATAAGGTTAAATTGTTTACATTCCTATAAGGGAAGATGATAAATATAACTCCTAAGAACTTTATTATTATTAGGACAGTTAGAAAGAGACTACATAGATTGAATACATCAGTCTAAGTTGATTATATTGGGAGATTTCCAAAAAATGAAGGGATGAGAAAGAAGAATGCACTGGAAGAACAGGGAAGGGAGAGGAAGAATAGAAAAAATTATATCACATGAAAGAGGTGCACAGGGAAGAGTTTTTGCAGTGGAAGGGAAAATGAGCTTAGTAGTAGTGGGCAATACTTGAACCTCACTCTCATCAGCATTGGTTCAAAGAGGGAAGAATACACACACACATATACACAATATGTATATATATATATATGCATATATGGGTATACATATGAATACATATTCAGTTGGGTATGGAAATGTATCTTACCCAACAGCAAAGTAGGAGGGGAAGGTGATAAGAGAAGGGAGAGGGATGATAAAAGGGAGATTTTTGAGGAGGGACAGGATAAAAGGAGAGAGAGAAGGATAAACAGAAGAAAATAGGATGGAGGGAAATAAACAGTAATCATAACCCTAAATGTAAATGGGATGTACTTACCCATAAAATAGAAGCAAATAGTAGAACAGATTAGAAATCAGAATCCAACAATATATTGTTTGCAAGAGACACACTTGAAATGGGAAGACACTCAGAGAGTAAAATAAGGGGCTGGAACAGAATCTATTATGCTCCAGCTGAAATAAAAAAGACAGGGGTAGCAATCATGATCTCAGACAAAGCAAAAGCAAAAATAGACCTAATCAAAAGACATAATCAGGGAAATTATATTTTGTTAAAGATAACCATAGACAATGAATTAATATAAAAAATTTGAGTAGTATTATAGTTTAATTTTTCCAATTTTTAACATTTTTTTAAAATTTTGAGTTCCAAATTATATCCCACCCTCCTACTCCTCCTCCCCTCCTTGATATGGTAAACAGTCAGATATAGGGTATACATGTGCAATTATGTAAAACAATTCCCTATTAGTCATTTTGTATAAGATGATTCAAATAAAAGAAAAAAGATGAAAGAAAGAAAGTGAAAAACAGCATGCTTCAGTCTGTATTCAATCAATATCAGTTCTGTTCCTGGAGGTGGAGACTATGCTTTATCATTAGTCCCTTGGGATTATCTTGGATCATTGTATTGCTGAGAATAGCTAAGCCATTCACAATTCTTCATCGAACAATATTATTGTTACTATGTACAGTATTCTTCTGGTCTGTCCACTTCATTATCAATTCATGTAAATCTTTCCAGGTTTTTCTGAAATCATCCTGCTTGTCATTTCTTATAGCATAATAATATTTCATTACTACATTAATATTTCTACAATAATATTACTACAATAATATTTCATACTACAGCTCCTTTAGCCATTCCCCAATTAATGGACATCCTTTTGGTTTCCAATTCTTAACCACTACAAAAAGAGCTGCTATAAATATTTTTGTATAAATAAGTCCTTTTCCCTTTTTTGAATATCTTTGGGATATAGACCTAGCAGTGGTATTGCTACATCAAAGGGGTGCACAGTTTTATAGCCCGTGAGACATAGTTCCAAATTGCTCTCCAGAATGGTTAGATCAGTTCACAATTTTACCAACAGTGTATTAGTGTCCCAGTTTTCCCACATCCCCTCCAACATCTCACATTTTCCTCTTTTGTCATATTAGCCACTCGGATAGGCATGAGGTGGTATCTCAGATTTGTTTTAATATGCATTTCTCTGATTAGTAGTGATTTAGAGCATTTTTTTCATGTGACTATAGATTGCTTTGACTACTTTGCCTGAAAACTGCCTGTTCATATCCTTTCACCATTTTTCAATTGGGGAATGACTTGTATTTTTTATAAATTTGACTCAGTTTTCTAGGTATTTGAGAAATGAGGCCTTTATCAGAGATACTTGCTGCAAATTTTTCCCCAATTTTCTGTTTTCCTTATAATTTTGGTTGCATTGGTTTTGTTTGTGCAAAAGCTTTTTAATTTTATATAATCAAAATTATCTATTTTACATTTTATAATGTTCTCTATATCTTCTTTGGTCCAAAATTCTTCCCTTATCCATAAGACTGACAGGTAAACTATTCCATGCTCTCTTAATTTGCTTATGGTATCACCCTTTATGTGTAAATCATGTACCCATTTTGACCTTATCTTGGTATATGGTATCAGAGGTGTTAGTTTATACCTAGTTTGTGCCATACTCTTTTCCAGTTTTCCCCAGAAGTTTTTGTCAAATAATAAGCTGTTGTTCCAAAAGCTTGAAACATTGAGTTTTTTATAGACTAAATTACTATGGTCATTTACTATAATATAATTTGTACCAAATCTATTCCACAGATCCACCACTCTATTTTTCAGGCAGCACCAGATTGCTTTGATAATTACTGCTTTATAATACAGTTTGAGATCTGGTACTGCTAGACCACTTTCTTTTGCATTTTTTTGCATTCATTCCCTTGATATCTTTTAGCATTTGTCTTTCCAGATGAATTCAAAAAATTGTATACCAAGGTCCTCTGATAAAGACTTCCTTTCTCAAATATATAGGGAAGCAAGTCAAATTTATGAAAATAAGAGTCATTCCCCAATTATTAAATGGTCAAAGGATATGAACAAGAAGGGCATATAGGTGGTGCAGTGGATAGAGCACTGGCCCTGGGTTCAGGAGGACCTGAGTTAAAATCTGGCTTCAGACACATAATACTTACTAGCTGTGTGACCCTGGGCAAGTCACTTAACCCCATTGCCTAGCAAAAAAAAAGGATATGAACAGGCAGTTCTCAGAAGAAAGAATCAAAACTATTTATAACCATATAAATAATGCAGTAATTATCAAAACATATGTCTTGTCCCACCCACCTCCCCAAGTTTTCACTGATCCAGACTGTGTTCAGTTCCTTCAACCAATCATTCTTAATCCCATGAGGGTCCTTCACTACCACCAGCTCATCCCTGGATATCCTCCAACTGATTAATTTCCTTCCTTAATTATAGTGCCAGAGCTGAACAGGTCTGACCAGGGCAGTACATGGGGATTATCAGAGCCTTATTTCTTTTTCTCCTAATGAAGCTCTTATGGGGTATTTCCTATTACATGACAAGTTATGAAAATAATTAAATCTTTTGATCCAGTGAGCCCAAGAAAAAAAGGTTATATGCTAAGAATTTTAATACTTCAGAGCTTCAAGGAGCAGTGATTTTGTAAATGTGAACATTCTCTGCATAGAATCACTCTATGACTTGATTTCAAGAGTTATGCAGGATTTCTTTCTGATGATAGATGTACAGTCCATCACTTAGCCCATAACCTGAATTTACATTGAACTGACATAGTGTTTAAGAACATATGGTCATTTTCATGCTCCAAGGAAGCATCAGAGGAGAACTTTAGTGGAAGTTGATAAAAGATGATGGTATTAAAAAAGAAATCTATCTGCTTAAAATATTCATCACTCTTTTTTGTGTGTTAATATTGCATCTAATCCTGGTCCCCTTGACCGCTCATTCCCCGTCTAGCTAGTATAATAAGTTTTTAAGTAGCCACTATAAAGGAGCAATAGCAGGAAATAAGATTGCAAAGAAGAACACAGAAGTCACATACAAACCATCCCAAATAGCAAAGGAGCATAATTTACAAATTGTATCATATATTAACTAAAATTCACATCCTGGTAATATGAGCCAAATCAGGGGAAACCATCTAGGTGCTGCTTATCAAGTTTCTGCTCCTGTGATATATAAATTCCAGACACTATCCAGACCTCCACAGCTCCAGACCAGCAGAACATCAAAAAGGTTTGAGAATGGAGTTATTTGAGAATGACTTTGAAGTTTTACCAATAACCTTGAGATGATTTGGAAGAAAAGGGACAATAAGAGAGGATGCAATGGAAAAAAAGAGGTTAATAAGGAAACTTGCCTGAAAGATGGGAGAAGATATGAAATAGAAGAAGGAAAAGGGACATAGTAACCTCTGGATACAGAAGAGATTCTTAAGAGGGACACAGAATTAGGATTGGCATAGTTCCTGATTTCCCTCTACATTTCTTCCTTTCTTGCCTTCCTGTTTCACCACTCCCTGTCTCGGCCCCATTATCATCCAGACCCCTCTAATCCTCTAGTTTTCTTTAAGTACTTTATGCATCTCTCCACTACCCACTATCACATGATTTCCTCCCCTTATTTGCTCAATGACCATGGAAAAGCAGATCACAGATCAGAGGAGATCTGAAATTAAATGAATAGACCAGTACTCAGGTATGAGTTTTACTGTCCTACTCCTCATGGTCAGGACTCATGTTCCATTTCCTTAAAAGTATCTTCATCATTTATTCCAAATAAAGAACTCCAAGACCATGTCTCAGGTCCCACCTCAAATCATATCATTGGCATTGGTGCCCTATCTTTCAGTTTCTGTTCTATCTCTTCCAGGGATCTTCCAACTAAAATTCTCCATAAGAATATCCAATTTCCATATGCTCCAGGGGGTGCTTCCATATACTCCAGGACATACAGCCCCAATGAAGGGGACCTAGATCATTTCACATATACTACATTCTTCTAGCCTCACCTTACTTCCTTGTGCACGGTCCCTTCAGTCTCCTCTCCACAGGCATTCCTCCAAACTCTTGTCCCAATGAACATCATTAATGGACTTTTCTTTTGCCTCCCTCTCCACTCTGGTACCAAAGCCTTTATAAGTAATTTTCTTACTATGACTCTGGTGAGTCATTACTATACTACATTTGACACAGACTCTTCCACCCAAATTATTTAATAGAATCTAGTGAGGACTACCAGATCTGGGACAATGACTTTGAAGCTCTATGCCCAGGTTGAAGAAATCAGGTCATTCATATAGAGAATTTTCTGGTCTCCTCTTCATAGCTCCCTGTGGACTCATTAAGGACCTGGCAACTGCTGGGGACCTACAATAGAAAAAAAAATCTCCTACCTCAAGTGCCCCTGCTCCCAAATTCCTACTTTCTTATTATCAAGAATAAACATAGAAGTCACTAGGTTGGTCACCCTCACTCTATCCCCCATTTCCCTGCCCCCAAAGAGGAGTGAATTATGAGAGATCAAAGACAACTTGGACTAGCAGAGACAGAAGCATCCCTATATTTATAAACATATAGAAACCTTATATTTATAGAAATGATGGGAAAGACTGGAGAAGAAAAGGGAATAGGATCACGTCCAGATGCCAGTCACAGAGGAACCCCAGAAATGCTTTCCTTTTACTCAGGGAGCTGAAGAGTTCAGTGACCAGGGAACTTTTCATGGGTGTTTAGCTTCAGGAAAAAGCTGACCTGAAAAACACAAGCTGCTTTTCCTAGAGATTGGAGAAGCCCAGAAACAAGAATTCAGTAATCATGATAAGGTTGTATGGAGGAAACATTTTCCTTCTAATGTCCCAAAGAAAGTGGAGCTAGAAGAATGCTCAGCACTGTGGACCTAGGGATCTAGGGACCTAGGGTGTTCATTCTAGATTATGTAGGTAATTGAACCTACCCTCCATTATTGTTGACTTGCCCAAAGTCACACTAATAGTAACTGGCAGAGTTGGAATTTGACCCCATGTCCTCTAACTCCAAATAAGCACAATGTTATGCTTCCTACCACCACCTAGACACCTCCACACCACCTGCATGGCCTTTGCCCCTTGAATGGCCTCTCATGTTCTCTACAAGACAAGGTCCAAACACTCAAAATATTGCTAAAAAAATCATCTCCTCCAAGAAATCTTCTGTAATTTACCTAACACACTTTATTGTTTCTTATTCTCATTCATTTTTACCTTGCATATTTTCCATTATTTAATATGTTGCTCAGGTAATATATTTTCCTGTTACTTCAAGTGTTTATCTTGTATCTTTAACTAGATTTTAAGGTCTCTGATGTCTTGAAATATGCCTTCTATTTATTCATTGACTACAGTCAATGTCTCTCTATCTAATTGATGCATAGTACCTATTCACTGATTGGCAGAATGAATGAATAAATGAATGATAGATGGAGCAGTGGCTACAGGAAGTGCCATTTTGCAACTATTGCCTCATTTCCACTCCTACTTCCACAACCTAGTAAAGTCTCATTATCTTCAACTACTATTAAACAGATGCCTTAGTGGACAAAGTAGTGAATATACTCCTGACCAAAGTAAAATTTTCTAGGAAGAAGGATGACTTTCAATAGATGATTCCTATCTCCCTTTGTCTCTATTTATTACTAGAGAATATTTTATATTTACTTCCTTTTTCTTCTGAGAGAACTACCATCCTCCCAATCACCCAGGTTTGCAACCGTGGTGTCATACTCAACTCTTCACTCTTCTTGTACTAAATCCTGAAAATTCGACCTCCATAACATATCTCATATCCATCCTCTTCTTCATATTCACACAACTACTATGATAGTTCAGGCCCACATCACTTCTTTCTTTGACCATAACAATAACCTAATTGGTCTCCCTATCCATGTCTAACCTATTCTCCACAAAGCTGCCAAAAATCTGACCACATCATTCTCCTACTCTGGAAACATCAGAAGTTGCCCATTTCTCATAGAGTAAATATAAACTCTTCTATTTGAAATATAAAGACTTTTCTAATCTGACTTCAACTCATCTTTCCATTGATGTATTGCTGTCTGTCAAGAATGCTGCTTCCTACCTGCAAGATAAATGGCAACTTTCTTTTATTCATTAATTGATTTATCTACTCATTCATTCAATATTTTAAGAAACTGCAACATAGGAGTACATGTTACATGCTAAGAGATATACAAAGTGAAATAAGAGATGGTCTTTATTTAGTAAGAGACCATAGATGAGAAGGGAAATCTCTACTTCTTCAGTTCTCTTGATTTTCATTCCCTAACATTGGCTCTGTGCCAGGTTCTTCCCAACAGTGTGTTCAGATTATGGGATTCAAGAAGAGCCAGGGTTCCAGAAAAAAGAAAAGGTCCTATTAGAAGCCCACTTATCCATAATGCTCATTGATTGTCCAACTTTGGTCATATGCATTGGGTCCCTAAGGGTACTATGGCTTTGTGTTGAGTGTCAGAAAATAGCCCTGATCCCATGTAGCTGGACCACTATGACATGAACACACCATCACAGGACACCAAGATAGTTGATTAAAGAGAAAAATTTAAAGAGATTTGAATGGATGATCCACAAGAAGGTCAAGGCTAAGAGCATTTAAAGTTGTGAATGTGGGAAAGTCAAATGTGAAATTCCAGACCAGGATGGAAAAAAAATCATCATTAAATATATCCAGATAAAACAAGGACTTCCTGAAGAAAGTGAATTTTCAGAAGCCAATTTATAATACATAAACAATATCCTGGACTTGGAAAGATGAGCAGTGCAGACATCTGTGTGACTTAGAAGTAAGAGGGAAATGGATGAGCAAGGGAATGAGTGGGCACAGGCTTGAAAACATGAGGCATTTTCCTGAAGGGTCAAGTAGGTGACAAAGATAGAAGGAAAGAGAAACAAAGGACAATGGATCCTGAGGGGCATCTGGGTTAATAGAGGTTTCCAGAGGATCAGATAGTCAAGGAAAAGTGGGCATGATTTTGGAGCTGCTATTTCCCTGTATCTGTATAGATGCTAAATGAACACTATGTCTTCACTAGAACCACCTCAAGTATCAGTCCTGAGTAACTACAAATTCATCATAACAGATCTTCCCATCTGTATTTTCTACCTCTTCTGAATCAGCCTGCTGTTTGTTATCAGAATGATCTTTCTGATAATCAGAACTCATCACCCCACTCCTCTTCCCCAAAATCTTTAGTGGCTACCTATTGCCTAAAAAATTTCAAACTCCTCTGCCTGGCATTCAAGGTCCTCCACAATCTGACCTCAGTCTACCTTTTCAGCATTGTATTGTACCACTTCCCTCTAGACACTCTGTGCTGCACTCATACTGCACTACTCCATTTCCACCAAACATGTACTATAATCTCCAGCCATTGACCATATCTTTTCTTTTGCTCTGAGTGTCTTTCCATCCCCTCTTCAAAGGATAAATTACCATTCATTTTATTTATGCCAAATCAAAAGTCACTTCCTCCATTATGCCATCCCTGATGCATCCAGTTAGTAAACGTATTGCTGTCTGTCAAGAATGCTGCTTACTACCCACAAGATACATGGCAACTTTCTTTTATTCATTAACTGATTTATTCATTCATTCATTCAATATTTTAAGAAACTGCAACATAGGAGTACATGCTACATGCTAAAAGATATACAAAGTGAAATAAGATATGGTCTTTATTTAATAAGAGACCATAGATGAGAAGAGAAATCTCTACTTCTTCAGTTCTCTTGATTGTCATTCCCTAACATTGGCTCTGTGCCAGGTTCTTCCCAAGAGTGTGTTTGGATTATGGAATTCAAGAAGAGCCAGGGTTCCAGAAAAAAGAAAAGGTCCTATTAGAAGCCCCCTTATCCATAACCTCAGATTCCTCCCACCTCAGATTCTATACACTAAAACCCTGATCTGTTAACTGTGTTATCAATAGCCCTGGGGAGTCATTACCACACTGGGTTTGACACAGGTCCTTCCTTTTCCCAATTAGTGAGTAGGCTCAAGTGCAAACAATGTATTTCCAAGGCTCACTGGCCAAATAGATAAAACAGAAGAATTTATTCAAGAGTCTTAATGACCTATTGGAGAGGCAGAGATTGCTAGGCACCACAGGTGAAGCATGTATGCCTGTGGCAATCCCTACCCAATCCCTGATCTCTTTTTTCCCTCATCTCCTTCCTCTTACCATTTTGGGACTAAATACTAAGCATCCAGGTTAACCTGTATCCCTTGATACCACCTCTCCAGTCTGTGACCTTAGATGGAGAAGTGGGGAAATATTTGATGTCATAAAGAGGTACATGAAAGACCAATTAGCTGGTAGAAATAAAAGAAGACATTCATTTATTCATTCACAGAATGTAAAAGATGGACCTTATAGTTCATCTAATCCAACTTGTACCTATACAAATTTTTTTTATATCATCCATAATAAGTAGTCATCTAGTAGCCTCTGTTTGAAGACTTGTAGTGAGGGGAAACTTCCCAAGGCAGGTCATTATAGATGTGAACACTTACAATTGTTAAAAAGGTTTTCTTGACATCTATCATAAATCTGAACCTCTATGGCTTCTATCATTACTCTTTGTTCTGCCCTCAAGGACCAATGGGGGTGAGTCAGGGGGAGAGACTAACACTTCATTCACATGGCAGTCTAACAAATATTTTATTGTTATTTTATTCCCTCTAAATCTTTTTCTTCTTTAACCAAAACATCCTCAGTTTTCTCAACCAATATAAGCATGGAATGTGTTCTCCAGTCATTTCACCATCCTACTCACCCTCTTTGAGGTATATTCCAGCTTGTCTGTTTCATCTGGCATAGTGGAAGAGGGGGCAAAAAGAACTGAATTACACACTTTGCTAACTGTCAATACAAGGTAACTGCTGGGACTCTGAAGGTGAACTTCTTGTCCAATCTGACATTTGGGGGAGAACTGAATCTCTTTCAATTATTCCAGACACAATGTTTCTGAACAAAGGTGAAGTTCTCATTGGGTTTTTTGTTGTTGTTGTTTGTTTTTGTTGTTTTTGCTGTCATATCACCCTGTTGATTTATAGTCAACATGAAGTACACTAAAACTCTCTGGTTTATTTCAAGTGAGCAGACATATAGCAATTTTTCAGTGTTGTTTTATTACCCCATTCATTTCTTCTCTTACTTCTCTATTAAATAGTATTGTCCCTCAATGCCAAGAGTGAGCTAGTAAAGCAAAAAATACACACAATATTCTGAGAATAGATGGTGGAGGAGAGTAAAAGCAACATGGAATTCCCACTAGATTTTCCTCAACCTCCAGGCTTCAAACCTTATAGACGTTTTAGCTCTATTGACTAAGAAATTAGAGAGTTGATGGGGGAGAGAGGAAGAAAAAGGATAAATTGAAAAAGAAATAAGAGGAAGGCCAAAGAAGAAGAAGAGAATGAGTAAGACTCCCAATGCACTCCACAGCAAAAAAAAAAAAAAAAGCCAAGAAGCTGTTCATCTAATGTCCCTTCTATTTGAGATTTTCCTCTTAGTTTAATGGGTACTATACCCAATATAGTATCTTCCACTTCATACCTAGGTATATGGATGCCTACTTACATAGCTCATTCCAACTTGCCCTCATACCATTAAGTGTAGATCCTCAGAGAAGAAGCAACACTACACAGTTACACTAAAATTCTCTCAGTGTTCTAGGGATAACCCTGTAAAGGGGAAACACATTCCCTTTACTCACCACTCTAACTCTTGAACGCCTACAGATGTGTTCCTATTTATACAGGCAATCATTCATAATAATGACATTTTTGTATCTTGAACATAACCATATACTTAAGAATAAAAAAAATACCAAAGGTACTCAGATATTAAAACAATTGAATGAATAATAAAAGTACCACAATCCACACTTAAAGCTAGGTCATATTCTGCCATCTACAGACTAAGTATCTGGGGGAGAGAGTGAGCACACATAGGAATTTAGCAACAAGGCATACAAGTAAGAAAAATCGAAGTGCTTAGGGTAACTCAAACCTCTGGAACCATAAACTTTGGTATCCTATTTCTTTCTCAGGAACTGTCCATGAAAGTTATTTGATAAATGTAACCTCTGTATTGAACAAATATTTTTATGACTAAGCTGAGTTGATGCAAGCCATGCTTGAATCACCTTACTGAACATAATATGCCAGTTAAACTAGTTGATCTCCAAAGTAACTTCTTAAGTCTGTTACTAAGCTTGTCCTGTAATCAACTAGACTTAATCGGCCATAGCAGCTGTAGTGTATATCACTTCCAACTTCAAATTTAGCTGATAAAGTTCTGAACTCTATCCTTTCACCTCTCACTCTCTTCTCTTTCAGGTTTTAGTTTTGGGATCCTCTTTGCAAATACTCCATCTTAGTTTATGATTAATAGTCAAATTCTCATTTTCTATCTATAATCACATAAATTATGTTAGTCTCAAAATAATGCACTATAAAACAGTTCTGATATCCGTATTTCTCCAGTTTTATGTAGCTTGTAACCTTCATAACTCAACAACTAACTCATAAGGGTAAATCTGAGAATAACTATTTCAGCAATTGTTTTTTCTTAAAACTCTGAGCAGACAACCCAGCAACAGGGACAATACACTCCCAGTTTTAAGGAGCCAAAAGAATTGTAAAAATTATATTAATAAGAATATATACAAACATTTAACGTTTGTATGAGCTTTTTTCATCTTTACAGGTTCCCAGGGTGAGTCCTCACTACATGAGTTTGGTGAAGGAGACTGGAAATTGAATTCTCATATAAGAGGGGAGGCATTTCAGTATGGTGAATAATGATTGCCTTCCTTTGGGAGAAGGGATATGGACTCTTCAGCTAAGGAAAGACAAGAGGCTTGTTTTGTTTTTGTTTTTCAGAGCACTATCACCAGTTGCTAATAGTGCTCTTGTGATGTTTTGATCCATCTGATCATAGAGTAACACAATCTCTTGACCACCTTTCCCCACAAAGCTGTGAAAGCTAACTCAAATTCAATGTGAAAAAGTTACCTGGCTCTATGCTCTCACTAACAACCTTAGTCCATCAATATTAATAATGTTATTCTCCTTACATAGGTGATGCTAGTGACCCATTAGCAGTAGGAATGTAGTGTTTTGAGTTGTGCTTCCAACAGTGGGGATGAATTCATGATTATTCATTCCCATGCTTTCACCTTGTCCCCCTTGAAACCAAAGAAGATATATTTGCACAATGCCCAGGGAGAAATAAAAATGCAGTCTGTGACCATGGAACAGAGTAACCAAGGATCATAGGGACTGGTACCACCTATTCATCTCACTGTCACCCACGCTGAGTGAAAACTCCAGTGGAGCCCAGAGTGAACAATGAAAGAATAGGAGAAGGTGGCAAAATTGCTTCTAGAACATAAAAACTTGAGATTTGGCATCCTTGTCAGGATTGTATTTCTGACGTTGATGGTCAGAGATCTGATAGCTAACATTTGAATTTTTTTAAGATGAGACCTGTGAATTTCATTGTTCTTAGGTACTCCCAATGAGGAACTCTATCAATGCAGATCAGCACCTGCTCTGAAACTGACAGTCTTAAGTGTTTCCTGGGGAACTGAAGTGATAAATGACTTATCTGGACTCACATAGCTAGTATGCATCAGAGTTAGGTTGTGAAATCAACTCTTCTTGACTCTGTGACTGGCTCTCTATCCATATGCTGTGGTGGATGCCTTTAAGCATTTATTTTAAAAAAAAAATTTTATGTAGATTATGACTTTATATCCTTCCAACAACCCCATGAGATAATAAAAATATAATCATCTGAATGTTCACAAATGCAACATGTGAGGACTTTGGACATGAGCTTTAGACATTTGGGAAATCAAAGCTCAAAGAGAATAAGGGTTTTGCCTATGGCCATATAACTGTTATGCAAGGCATAATGAAAATCCAGTTCTCTCTTGCCTTTAAATCTCAAACTCTTTTCCTCCTACAATTAGCCAATCCCCCAACACCACAATTAGAGAGACAGAATCAGAGATAGAAATCAAATAGAAGAACCTGTTCTTTAATGTTTGAAACACAAGTTCTGGCCCATTAACCTCCACAGAGCTGCTTTGAACTCCTTGTTTCTCAAACTGTAAATCATGGGATTGAACAATGGGGTTAGAATGGTATAGGACACAGATATCAGAGCATCTTGACCGGAGGTATAGTTGGTCTTAGGCCTCAGATAGATGAAGGAGGCACAGCCATAGTGGACAGTGACAACAATAAGATGGGAGGCACAGGTAGAAAAGGCTTTGTACCTCCCCCCAGTAGAGGGGATCTTTAGGACGGCAGAGATGATACGGATATAGGAGGCCAGAATCAGCAGTAAAGGGATGACCAGGACAAATACACCCAGCATGAAGATGACCATCTGACTATGGCGAGTATGGTGGGAGGCCAGCTTGAGGACAGGGGAAATGTCACAGAAGAAGTGATGGAGCTGGTTGGAGGAGTGGAAGGGCAAGTGAAATACAAGGGATGTTGTAACCAAGGCAACTGTGAAGCCACAGGCACAGGCTGCAGCTACCAGGCCCAGACACATCCAATGGCGCATCAACACTGTGTAATGAAGAGGATGGCAGATGGCCACATAGCGGTCATAGCCCATGGCCGCCAGCAGAAAGGAGTGAGAACAGCCAAGGAAGAGGAAGGTGAGCATCTGAATAGCACAGCCCACAAAAGAGATAGTCTTTTTCTGGGCCAGCAAGTCGACTAGCATCTTGGGTACTATGATAAAAGTGTAGCTTGTCTCAAATGAGGACAGAATTCCAAGGAAGAAGTACATGGGAGTATGGAGGGCTCGCTCCAGCAGGATGGTGGACAGGATCACAGCATTGGTACCTAGAGTGAATAGGTAGAGGAGAAGGAACACCACAAATAGTAGCTGCTGAAATCCAACCAGAGCTGAGAAGCCAAGGAAGATAAATTCACTCACACTTGTCTCATTGCTCCTCTCCATAGAGAAAGAGTACTTAGAAGATTCAGGAAAAGGGCTAGAAGCAGGACAATAGGAAAGAGTTCAGAAAGGGAATTGAAGTATGGGGCTATGGGTAAAGGTGACAGATGTTCCCAGGTGTTTGATCCTAACTCCTGCATTCCTCCACCTGGAGTCTGAAGACAAATCTAATGATGATACAAGGCAGAGTACAAAACCAAGTCATTGGCAGACAATCAGAAGGTTTTATCTGGAAATCTTCTCTCAAGACTAGAATTCAAATGGTCAATTTGTGTAATGTGACCATTCTCTTCACCAGATCCTGAAAGTAAAAGGAGTTTTGGTTTAGTAAAGGAGATCTTCAACACCCCTACAGTGGCTGTTACTTCAAAACCAGGCTAGTGAGAATAAACAGGAATACTGTCCTGAATTCCATTGCCCTATTCATGAACAGGCAGGTATAGCCATCCTCAGATATGTTCTCACAAAAAGCTCCTCTAGGAGTTTGGGAATGGGGGGCAAAGAGGGAAGCATCTGTATTCCTCATAAAGATTTGTACAAAGAAGGAAAACATCTATGGTATCATTATCCAAAGAGATCCACAGTCTTTATGGTACAGTGGGAGGAGTCTGGACACATAGGTCAAGAGTCCCAGCAATGCTTTGGATATCACTTTATTTCTTTAGCCTTTAGTGTCCTCCTCTGTAAAATGAATGTCTTCAACTCACCTTGGGGAGCAGGGAGCTCCCAGTCATTGCAGTTTTTCAAGCAGAGGATAGGTAATCACCCTGAAAAATATGAACAATGGGATATTAGGATCCTTTCTAGATCTAATATTCGGTGAACTGCAAGCTCTAAATGGACCACAGCCTAAGACATCTTAGGGATGTCACCCTCAGGTCCAGTACTTCTTATTCTCCAAACACCCTTTCTGAATTTTCCATAATCTCTGCTTAAATTGTGAAGAAGGAAGGAAGGAAGGAAAGAAAGAAGGAAGGAAGGAAGGAGAGAGTCAACCTGATGGTTAGAAATTTCTAGATGCAGCCTCAGATGATAAGGAAGATTTTTTCCCCTTTTTTTGGGCTCTTACAAGGAAATTTCTTTAACATTCATTTTTTTTTTTGGTGAGGCAATTGCAGTTAAGTGACTTGCCCACAGTCAGACAGCTAGTGAGTGTTATGAATCTGAGGTTGGATTTGAACTCAGGTCCTCCTGACTTCAGGGCCTAGCTGCCCCTTAGAAGGGAAGTTCCTAGTTGCCTTGTTAAAATGTAACCATTAATCTAATGAAAAAGTGGGTAAAGTATTCACAAGGCAGGAGCAAGTAAAGGTAGGGCAAATATTTGGTTGATTTAGGTTGTCTAAAGGGACAATTTAGCTAATTGAAAGGGGAAAAAATCTACTCAGGTAGAGAGAACAGGTTTGGCCACAAACTGATAATTCAATGAATAAATTAGATCCCTGTCTAAATCATCCTTCACTTTGAATAGTGTTAACATAGCCCCCATCTATACACACACACACACACACACACACACACACACACGCGCGCACACACAAACACACACATATATATACCACCACCCTCTTCTTTCATGTGGGAGTCACTGACACAGATCCTCATTTGAAAGAAGTAGTCCTTCTCTTACACTGTCCATGAGTAGAGTTCTGGCCACCATGCTGCCTCAACACAAACTAAGGTCTTGTCCTATCAGTCCAGCTTTTCCACCAATTTTCTCCTTACTGCTCTGAAACAGGCAGTGATGTGTTCAGAAGTGTCTCTCTGGTAAACAGGATCCAGACCCAAAAAAATGGACATAAAGAGATGAGAAAAGAGAAAAGTTCTGTTTTCTCTGTTCATGAGAAGAAATGAGATAGGTCCAGGGGCCTTTGACCCCAAGCAACCTCAATATAACCAGTCTCCTTCCATCATTCTCCTCAGTCCCTAGCCGTGGACAAGAATCTTGGCCGTCACAATGACCAAACATGGAGTGTGGGTCTTTATTGCTGGCAGTGTTTATTAGTCTCCTGGCACTGGAGCTGCTGTTGTGGAGAGGTTTCACAGGGGGTAATTAACAGTCAAGTTTCTCATGGAAAATAGTAACCAATTGTTCATAAGTGGGCTCAGTCCTGAGTACCTGGGGAGCAGGAGCCATGAACAGCAGTAGCCCATGCATCAAATGGAAGGAAAAACCCACGAGACTTGATAGAGTCACTAACTATTGCAGTGGGAAAAAATCTTAAGACTGGATCCTCTCCTGATCTCTACCACTACTTACTTTCAACAAGCCATATAGCTAATTTTCCTGCCCTGTAAAGTCTGGGCAGTATTGCCTACCCTCAGCCTCAGGGTTGGTTTGAGGAAGGAGGGATTATAGATTTATAGCTGAAAGGGATTTTGAAGTTCAGTAGATTGGATTAGATAAAGCATTTATTAAGCACTTACTATGTGTCAAATTCAGGTATAAACTCAGGGAATACAAATATAAGCCTAAAGACAGTCCCTACCCTCAAGAAGTTTACATTCTAATGAAGAAAGAAACACATAAAATGGAGCTGAAAAGCAGGGAGGCAATCAGGATGGATGTAGTCTGTAGAGTCAGGAGCTGCCCTGGTTAGAGGTAAGCATGGATAACAGGAGGTCTTCTTCAAACACAGGGTCAGAGGAGAAAGGAACTAACCAAATATGAGAAGCAGAAACTGAAAGGCTGGGGTGTGCATCCAGTATGAGAAGGCAGCTGGGGCAGAAGTTGAAAAGCAGGTGGGAAAGCCAGGAGACTAATCCTGGAGAATGATTAGCTAATCTAACCCAATCCCCTAAAGTTACAGATGAGGAAACCAAAGCCCACAGAGGTCGGTCATCGTCCTTTGAAGAGGACCAAAATGACATCACTATGTTGGGGTCAAGGTATCCTGTGTCCAACTGTGGCTGATCAGACCAATATGAGCATGGAAGGCTCTACCACACGTCAGGCACAAATAGTCCATATGAACATTTGGAGTGGAGAAGTCTCTAAATTTGAACATCTCATGTTTCCTTTGAGCTAATGCAATTCTGCTTTGCTCATAGAGCACAGGGCTTTCATTGATGGAGGCACATCATGCTGGGCAGTCCTGTGCCAATGTCTTCCATGTCTCATAATCAATTCCAAAGTTCTTCAGAGAGACCTTGAGAGTGTCCTTGTATCACTTCTTCTGACCTCCATGTGAGAACTTGCCTTCTAAGAGCTCTCTGTAAAATAGTCTTTTAAGCCAATGTACATTTGGCATTAGAACAATATGGCAGCCCATCAGAATAGCAGTCTCTTCAGTAGAGTTTGAATGCTTGGAAATTCAGTTCAAGAGAGGACTTTAGTGTCTGGTACCTCATCTTGCCATGTAATCTTCAGAATCTTCCTAAGACAATTCAAATGGAAATGATTCAGTTTCCTGGCATGGTGCTGGTATACTATCCAGGCCTCACACACATAGAAATGGGTAGAGCTGGGATTTCGAGGAGGTCCTTAGGGGCCAAATCTAGTCCTCTTTCTATTTCAGCACACTGCTGCCCTATATCAAGTGAAAACAAACTTTTATGCTGTAAAGGGTCTGTGAGCTGTGATCTCATCCATGTGGGTACTTCCTGTAGTGAGGAAGAGAGCAGCTTCCCCACACTTTTTCATTTTACACAATTCTTGTCCATGTTTTCCCATAATTTCTCCATAGAGGATCTACCCAGGGTTCTGGAGGACTTTCTTTAGATCAGAGGATCTTAACTTTCTTTGTGTCATGGATCTCTTTGGCCAAGTGTGTACTGAAGAATATTTAACAATCAGCTCCCTGAGGGGGAAAAAGTATGCTCTATATACTTTCAGGTTTAATCTGCATTATCAACATTTCTCTGTCTCTTAAACTTAGACAACAACAAAAAAAAACTTTGAATCAAACCCTGATTTTGAGTATTTGCTAATTGCTGTGGAACAAATGCTCACCCTGAAAATTTAATAATTGGCTTTTATGACCTGGTTCAAGCCTACACCTGCTTTTGGCAGTCTGGTGAAACCTAGGGACCTCCTCTCAGAAGAATGTTTTAAAATAATTGAAAGAAAAGTTAAATTCAGTTAGAGGTTAGCAAAAATAAAGATGTAATTTCAAATCTATTCAGAGACTCCTTGGAGGGCCATGGATTCCATGCTCTTCATCTTTTAACATTCTGTGGGTACCAGTGGATAATTTGATTATCTCTTTTTTAATCAATTATTCTCATCACATGACTGGACCACTTCCTTTTCCTCTCAATCACTTCCTTCATTATATCTCATATTTCACTCCTTTTTATGCAAGCCATAATTGATTAAAAAATATTTTTTCCAGGAGATGGTGAGTTTTATTTTGTCTTACCGGGATAGAGGTTGGATTTGCTCTGGGATGTTGCAGGTTGGCAAGAGATGAGAAGAAAGTACAAAATATGAAGATTTATTTGGTGTAGTCTTTGCCCTCATTTTCATTTTCATCAACAGAGAGCTGTGTACTTGCTTGCACAATTTAATTTAGAGGCCAGATTTTCTTCAGGTTTCTTTGGCTCACATGCAGGTCTTGAGTCTGGATTTTTTTTCTGCCATCTTTCCTATTTGATTCCCTCCAATGGTCTTTGCTTTCTCAAATCCATTGGACCGTAGTTGGAGGCCCCACTTTGGCCTTTCAGCACGCTCACCGCATCCACTTTGTTCTAATCGTTCCTTGAAATAGTAGCTGGTCCTTCCCAGGACTTCTGGGATATTACTTTACCACTTGTGGGAGACCGCTGCTCTGAAGAGCCTGAGTGCTGAGATTAAGCAGGAAGGTTGGACCTTTATTTTACCCAAGCACTTTCCTTTGGTGGGGGCAGAGGCATCACCTTTAAGGGAAGCTGATCTATTTAGAAGGCTTAGAAGTAGGAGACTGAAACTTCTCTTTCTTGTTGAATGTTTCATTTTCTATGGATTTCTTACTCTCCCTCCTTCATGTGTTTCTTCCAGATGGAACTATATTCCCAGTCTGTGAAGACTCACTTCCTGTCTTTGACCAGTGCTGAGTTTCCTCACTTTGCCAATTTCAATGTCTCTGCCAGGGCTTCTTTCTAGTTTCAGTTCCTCCAGCTGATGCTGTAGTTTCCCTTCTTTTGTAATCATTCCCTAGAAGCTGTATCCACTGGATTTGCTCCTCCAAAGATGGAGGCAACTCAGCTAGACTATGAGGTGCTAGCTGATGAATCTTCATCCTTGGATGTCCTCCAGGGCTTCAGATTCCATTTGGATCTTTGGGAGGGGAATGGGGGAACCTCTATCTTCATGCCCAAAATCATCCCAGCTATAATCATCTCTTGAGTTCCATGACTTAACATCTCATCTATCATATCTGTCTTCATAGTGATCATCTCCTCCTCTGTAATCAATATCTTACTGGTACCCACTACCAAATGCTCTTCTTCCACTGCCTATCCTAGAATCAAAGCCTATATTATAGTCTTTGCTGCCCTTGTCATCATATCTATCCCTGCCTCCATATTGGTTTATGTCCCATCATGGACCATCATGGTATGAATCATAATGATCATGATATTTGTCTCCAAAGCTATCATCAACCCTTCAAGGGGGGTAGTCATCAAAGCTGTCTGTGGCAGGGCAAGCCCTCCAATCTGGATCAGCTTTGTCAGAATCCTGATTTCAATCCCAATCATGACCAAAAGAATAATCATACCACTATTCATCCTGTGTTTGATCAGCAGCAGCCACTCATATTCTTCTGTTGCCTATAGACTCTTCATTCAGGCTCAAAACACTGAGCAGTGAGTCCAAGTCCTCAAACTCAGCATAACCAAAACTTTTCAACCTTTCTGGATTGCTGTGTTCCTGTGGCAAATGTACTACACTGATACTCAGTCCGCTAAAGAACTCCTTGATGGAATTCTCTGTCACATCATAGGACAGGTTCCCTAGAAATGCAGTGTAGGGTGGTGATTTGAAAAGATGGCTCTGGTCAATATTGGGTTCCTAAGCAGCCCATGGAGCAGTGGGCAGAATGGAACAGTCAATTGGAGGTGCCCTATACATGTCTTCATTATTACTATGTCAAGTGGTAGAAACATCTCCTTCCAGGTTGTCAGTTTCATGAGCCCAGCTGATGGGTTTGGACATAAAGGTGCTTCCTCCACCACTAGTGCCACCATCCTGAGCAAGGAAGTCTGTCAAGACAGGCTCTTCTCCTTCTTATTTAGCTGAAGCTGCCATGTTGGAAGAGGGAGAGAGAATGCCAAAAATATTTTTTTAAATATAGATTTGCATGAAGAGTGAAATGAGCAGAACCAACAGAACATTGTATACAGTAACAGCAATATTGTGTTAAGAACTTGGAGTGAATAAATCATTTTGACTATTATAGATACCCAAATTAACTACAAAGAACGTATGAAGGAAGAAGTTATCTGCATCCAGAGAAAGAAATGATAAATAGAAGTATATATAGGATGATTTTACATATATATGCATATATGTATTTAGACACTTATTTGTATCTGATGGTAGCCATCTCTTGTGGGGGGAGAGGGAAAAAGGGGAACAAAGAAATTTACATGACAACTTTATTGTATCTTTAAAAGGAATAGCAAGTTGTACATAATAGATTTGTGTTTTCATGTTATTTTATTATACTATCTTATTTTATTATATTATGTTATCATCTTATTTTATTATACTATGTTATGGAAGTGCTTATTTAATTAAAAATAAAATAAACAATTTTAAATGTAAAACTTTATGTAAATGTAGAGTATTGGTATTCATCATGAAGGAAAGGGAATTTATTACCAAAATGTCATTAAAGGCTAGTCTACACTAGGAAATTATCAAAATAATTCCAGTCCCATGAAATGGTCCCAACTGATTCAGAATAAACTAGGTAATTGAGCCCAGTCTTGGATCCACACTCCAAACTGACTTCTCCAGACAAGCCCACAACCTGGAGGTGGTAGGATAAGGAGAATTAGGTTGATATAAATGAATGAGAACTGGGCTAGGAATCAGGAGACCTGAATTGGATTCCTAAATTGTCTATTAACCAGTTTTGTGACTTAAGGTAAGTTTCTTCACCTGTCTAAGGCCTTGGTTTTCTCATCTGCAAATTGAGAGCATTTGACTACAATACCTCTAAGTATCCCTTCCAGCTCTTCGTGTAACAATCTCCAAATCTATGGATACTGGATAGAACCCTGGGCTCTAGGGAAGCATAGAGTAGGAAGGGATATGGGAACCATTACCGCAAGGGCAGAAATTCCCAACTTCTGCCCCAACGAAATTGTTGAGTATGAGCTATAAAAGAGTAGGAACTGAGATTCTACAATGCTAAACTAAAGGAGGGAGATGAAGAAATTAGTGTTATGGTTAGTTCATTTTATTTTTCTAAAGGACAAAATTCATCTCTAAATTGATTTCATCCTCACATCTAAAAAAAAGTCTATTGCTCAAAGTATCTTCTTTTCATTCATCTAGCAATGGTTCATTAAGACAGTCCAATGGATTCAACTTGCTTTCTTTGATGACTGGTCTTCCAATGATAGGACCGGCAAGACAATTAAGGAAGGGGTGTGGTCCCTGCAATTTTAAGACACAAGTTTTGGCCAATTGCTCGCCAAAGAGCTGCTTTGAACTCCTTGTTTCTCAAACTGTAAATCATGGGATTGAATAATGGGGTTAGAATGGTATAGGACACAGATATCAGAGCATCTTGGCTGGAGGTATAGTTGGTCTTAGGCCTCAGATAGATGAAGGAGGCACAGCCATAGTGGACAGTAACAACAATAAGATGAGAGGCACAAGTGGAGAAGGCTTTGTACCTGCCCACAGTGGAGGGGATCTTTAGGATGGCAGAGATGATACGGATATAGGAGACCAGGATTAACAGCAGAGGAATGACTAGGACCAAGACGCTAAGCATGAAGATGATCATCTGACTGAGACTGGTATGGTGGGAGGCCAGCTTAAGAACAGGGGAGATGTCACAGAAGAAGTGATGGAGCTGGTTGGAGGAGCGGAAGGGCAAGTGAAACACAAGAGTGGTGATGATCAAAGCAACAGTGAATCCACAGGCACAGGCTGCAGCTACTAGTCCCCGGCACGTCCCAGGACTCATCAACACTGTGTAGCGCAGGGGGTTGCAGATGGCCACATAGCGGTCATAGCCCATGGCTGCCAGCAGGAAGGAGTGAGAACAGCCAAGAAAGAGGAAGGTAAGCATCTGGACAACACAGCCCAAAAAGGGAATGGTCTTCTTCTGGGACAAAAGATCTACCAGCATCTTGGGCACAATGACAAAAGTATAGCTGGTCTCAAAACAAGATAGTATTCCAAGGAAGAAATACATGGGAGTATGGAGGGCTCGCTCCAGCAGGATGGTGGACAGGATCACAGCATTGGTGCCTAGTGTGAACAAGTAAAGGAGGAGGAACAACACAAACAACAGCCTCTGAAATCTAGCCAGGGCTGAGAAGCCAAGAAAGACAAATTCACTTACAGCTGTCTCATTGATCCTCTCCATAGAAGAGAGATCTTCAGGGTGAGTAAAGGAAAAACAGGCCATCCAGGGGCTATAGACTTCAATCCAAAATATTAAGCTTCTTTCCCCCTCTGTAATATCTCTGTTAATAAAGCTGGAAAAGAGCCTAAAGATGAGCATTTGTTCTCACTAGCTGTCTAACCTTCACCATTTTTGTTTCCTTGCCTTCTCATTTAGCTCATTCCTCATTCCTGTGGCTATTTGATTCTTTCTCACTTGCCTTGGTCTCCTCCTAGATAAGGTTCCTCCTCTCAGAGCCCTGGATCTTGAGTTCCACCACTCCTACACTCTACCCAGTGGTCTTCCTTGCTTCTTGTATCATAATCTCCAAGTTCCAACAACTACTCCTCAGCTCTGTTTTGCATGCCCACCACCCTCATTCTTCCCTTCTACATCCTACTATTCTTACATCATCCTTAATCCCCCAGTCATTTGTTCATTCAAAGATCTCATTATGGGATTGAGGTAATGTGGAGCTGTCAAAGCCTGTGGCAGTGGAACATAATGTCTGCCACATGCTTTGCATATAGGCCTACTGACAGGCTATTTCAGTTAGCTGACTCAGCAATGGCTAGTCACTGAGAGGCTAACCAACCACCTGGCTAGCAACTAAATGTGGGACCACTGAAACTTATGCAACCATCCACTGAGGTTGAGGAGAGCTGCAATCTGAATCAGTGAAAGGAGAACTCATACCAACAAAATCATAGAATCGTAGATTTAGAGTTGGAAGACACCTCAGAGACCATATAGTCCAAGTCACCTAATTGTACAGATAAGGAAACAGAAGTCTACTGAAGTTAAGTTTCTTGCCTATATAACAAAGGCAATAAGCATAAGAGACAGGACTTGAACCGAGATCTTCTGACTCTAAAGTTTGTGCTCTTTTCATTATACCATGCTATCTCTTAATGGATTCTTTCCAACAAGGCTTCATTGTGTTTTATACTTCTCTTATATAAGATGTCTTACATTTGTCATATCACTACCTTGCTCAACAAACTCCAGTGCTTCCCTAATACCATCAGGTTCAATATGAAGTCCTTTATTTAACATCTAAAGTTCTTCATATCCTGGCCTCCTCCTATCTGTTCAATCTTCTTCTTGTCCAATCTTTACTGAACTAGCACTCATCTTCAAACTCTATGCCTTTGTAATGACTGTCTTCTCATGACTGGAATATTTTGACTGTTCATATTACTCTTGGCTTCCGTAGCTTCCTTCAAGATTCTGCTCTAATCATACCTCCTTAAGGTAGAACCACCTTTTCCCAATTGATCTACTTCACACACATACCCACCTTTTCCTTCCCACTGAGAGTCTCTTTGTGTGTGTGTGTGTGTGCACATGTGTGTGTGCATGTGTGTGTGATTTTGTGTGTGTGCATGTGTGTATACATGTGTGTGACTGTGTGTGTGCATGTGTGTGTGTGTATGATCAGTCATTTCAATCATGTCCAACTCATCATGATCTAATTTTGAGTTTTCTTGACCAAAGTACTGAAGTATTTTGTCATTTCCTTCTCTAGGAGTACCAAATGTAGATTCAAAAGATTGAATTCTGCCTCAGATACTTACCATGTGTACCTGAGTACATTAGCTAGCTTTTGTAAGTCTCCGTTTCCTCATCTGAAAAATGGAAATAAAACTCTAATGCTTATTACCAACATCACAGAGCTGTGATGATAAAACTGTTTCATAAATCTTGCAGATCTATGTAAATGTGAGCTATTTTATTTACCAAGAGATATGTTGGTTCCAGTTTAATAGAAATAGGCAGAGAGAATGCAAATAATGTGACTACTTCAGGGGAATTCATTATTCACAGTAATTGTGACCTAGCTATATCTCTTTACATATAGAGCAAGGATATTATAAAGCCTTTTCTGGGGATCTCTGGCATAGGATGTAGGGATATCCCACCATTTTCCTTCTGTTTTTTCTGGAATCTTATTCTTTGTTTGATGGTGTTTGTTCCTTTCCCTGTGATTCCTTGAAAATCTGTAAAATAATGGGCAACACACCATGACTATTTGAGGGAAACAAAAAACAGATACATTCATTCTATATAGTCACTAACTGGTGTAGACATGGCCAATGAATTATCACCTAAGAAGGGATAGACAGAAAAGTCACACAAGTCAAATTATCTTCAGTCTAATCCGTCAACTAGGAACTAAATCCAATAGCACCTTCCCATAACCAATCTGTTAAGGAAGGGTGAGAGAGACAGAGAGACAGAGACAGAGAGAGACAGACACAGAAACAGAGAGACAGACACAGAGACAAAGACAGAGAGAGACAGAGAGGTTGTATCTAAGCCTGGTTCTAACCCCAATCACCCCAAACTAGCAAGAAATGTATTGAATAAAGTAATGAAAATAGTAAGAAGAGAAGAAAGGAAACATTTTCTCCAAAAGATCTGTCCAATCTTCTTTCACTTTACTGAACTCATCATGGCACTCCATCATCAAATTCTATGCCTTTGTACTGGCTATCTTTGCATGACTGTAATATTCCTATTTGGGTTGAGAGGGGAATGAGAAACCACAAGTCTGTACTACTGGCCCATCATATCTAGTTTAGCTCAGTGCCCACTGCTCCTTGTCTGCTTCACCAGATCCACTCTAAATGGTTGCCATGGCATATATCATTGCCTCTCAGAGTCTCCTCTCCTCGGTGACTTAAACAAACATCTCTCTCTCTCTCTCTCTCTCACACACTATGAAAGGAAAGTCATTGAACTCACCCAGCTCTAGTACTCTGAACAATAGAAAGTGGAATCTATGAATGGCAGAGTCCTGCAAGTGTGAAACTTCATCTAACATAGTAATGAACAGAAGAGAAAAGTCTTCCAGAAATAAAGTCAAATGACAGTTTGAGTGTAAGCCCAGCAATGGTAGACACTCATTACCTCTTGGAGACTCCCTCAGCAGTGATACAAGAGCACCACACTACTCCTTAATAGAGGATGCGATTAATTTTACCTACCTTTAGTCATCTGGAATGTAGAAAGAATGTAACCATGGATGAGAGACAAGCTTCATCCAACACTCCAGAACACAAGAGAAATACTACCTAACAAGAAGGTAGAAAAAGAGGTTGGGTTAAAGTCCAACCTCAAGAGAGCTGAACTCCCAAGCAACTAAAAAGTCAACCAATAAAATAAAGAAAATAAAAAATGAAAAATAAAATTAGACAATTTATTTCAGGCAATACAGCTGAGTGAAAGGACACATCTAAACCCAATTCCTCTCTCTTACTTCAAAAAAGCAAATAAAATGCCAAATAGAATAAAGGGATAATAACAAATATAAAAATAAAGGATATGGAAAAAAAGCGTCATTGACAAACAAGAGAATAGAGGGACAATCCAGGTAATCTGAAAAAGGACACAATACAACAAATAAATGCTATAGAAAGAAGGAAGACAATTTGAAAATCCCCAATCAGGGCAATACATTATAGAAGACCCACAAAGATGATAATGGAATAACTGGGGTAGGGAGCGGGGAACCAACCTCCAGAATGGTTCAAAAGATAAACTTTAAAAACTAAAAGAAACAAGGATGGAAATTAGGGTCAAAATCAGAACTTTCAAAGAATTTTTTTAAAAAATCAAGAATGTGGGCATTTTTAAAAGTATGACAAAGATAATTTCAAATAAAGTAGAAAAGAGGAATAGAAGATTTGGAGCTCAAAAATGCAGAAGTAAAAAAACTGGCAGGTAGGGGGAGGGACGAGATGGGGAGAAAATTTGGACTTCAAAATCTTGTTGAAGTGAATATTGAAAACTAAAAATAAATTTTTAAAAAGAACGGGTAGAAAAAATTAAAAAGAATACAGCTTTAAAGAACACATGACTTTTTTTTAAAGTTAGAGCTATTGACTTTGATGACAAAATTCACAGAGAGAATTCAAAGATCATTGGTTTCCCAACAAAACATGATGAAAAAAGAGGCTTCAGAATACTTCCAAGAATAAGATTCACCACTCTGGCAAAAAATAAATCATCGAGAAGTATTTGGAATAGAAGGAAAACTAAAATTCAACTAACTACAATCCATGAGACACACAAAAAAACCAAAATTTAACTCACAAAGAAATACGGTAACAAAATTTCTAAATATAAATATCAATCAATATACCTTTCAGGTAACCAGAAGAGAATCTGCTAGATTTTAGAAAATCAGTATAAATCTTGCAAGATAGCTCTTTATTTATGGGAAATCAAGGAGATAATTGGGATGGGATGTTCTAAAAAGAAAAGATTAATTTGCACTACCAAATAACATTCTACAAAACAGTTTAACCATGAGTGGGGGGGGAAAAGACAAAATTAATTTGCTTACCTTCTCAAGGAGGGGAGTGAGATGGGAGGGAGGGAGAAAATTTGGAACTCAAAATTTTTAAAAAATGGTTGCTAAAATTTTACATGTAATTGGGAAATATTTAATGAAATTGATGAAAATATTTTAAAATGGTAGACTTTCAACAGAAAAATAGTTTCAACATTTCCCTCCAAAGAAACCAGAGATAAGTAAGAAATTTGAAACTCATTATATAAATCAAAATAAACACAAGAAAGGTAAATAAGTATTGTTGGAAGGGGGGAAAAGCAAAGCAATGAAATCAGTTCTGTAATGATTCCAGTACAAAGACCAAAATTTTAAAAAACCAAACACATCATCAAAGGTCAGTGAAATTACAAAAAGAAACCATTTACAGGGGAAAAGACTCTAAGGGACAAAAGATCTTAGGGGGTCAAAAGAATGAGGAGGAAGAAAAGAGGAAGAATTGAATTACTGTACATTAGACTAAAAATCACATCCCTTATAAGGAAATCAATAACTGGGGACATGAGAAAGTACAGAGGAAAGTTGCTTGGGTGGGAAGAGGGGGTAGACGGAAAGTGTAGGATCCAGATATAAACTCCCACATGAGGCAAAAAGGATTATTGATTTTTTAGTTTCTCTAAAAGAAACTGTTCTAGAGGGGGCAGTTAGTGGCACAGTGGATAGAGTATCAGCCCTGGATTCAGGAGGACCTGAGTTCAAATCTAACTTCAGACACATGACACTTACTAGCTGTGTGACCCCGAGCAAGTCACTTAACCTCATTGCTGAGTCAAAAGAAAAAAAAAAACAAGAAACTTTTCTCAAGGGTAAGACTTGTCTTGCCTTAGAAGAAAAGGGAAATAGTATTGCGGATACAGCATGGATCCGGAATAAGGAAAAGAAGTCAATACTACCTATAAAAGCAGATTACTCCTGGGGTTTCATGACATATTTCTGCAGGCACGGGGTGTGTGAAGGGGACACACAATAGATTTCATTCATAGCAAAAACAACTTTTGAGAACCCATGTCTCTGAGCAGGTGTGATAGTTCTCAGAACCACTTACCACCCCAAGGAATGGAATACATAGACTCCAGGGGTATCTGGTGTGAAGGACAAGTGAATAGGCAGGCAAAGGTCCAAAGATAGGATTTACTTGCATTAGGATGGGCAAGTGGTGAATGAAAAGGTGTAGAGTAGGACTGAATCCCAAAACATAAAATATAGAGGGCCTTCTATCACCCCATGCTGCCTCCTTAGTGAATACATATTTCTGATTTAAGGCTGCTTAGAAGAAAGCTCTTCCAAAAGACAAAAAAATTTTAAAAGAAATAATGTAAGGGAAAGACCTGCAAATGTACTAGTAGAGACACACATAAGGAGAAAAGTCCTTTGTCTTCCAAAAACTCCATTTTGTATGAAAGTTATAGAAAAATCAAAGAAAGAACATAGCACAAAGCTCATCACTGGGAATTACATCCTATATCAGCCTAGAAAGGGAAAAAGGAAGAAAGAGAATGAATCAAATTGCCACTTTTTGGAAAATGGAGTAGTAAATGAATGTTGTTCTAAGACTGTCAATAGGGGTAGAGAAAAGAGGGGAAATGTCTGAATAATACCTTTATGTGGCTGAATAATACCTTTATCTGAACTGGGAAAGAAAAAGGAAGAGAAGAGAGAGAGAGAGAGAGAGAATGAAAGAAAGAAAGAAAGAAAGAAAGAAAGAAAGAAAGAAAGAAAGAA
>NW_020954576.1:51509682-51529109 GCF_900497805.2 Vombatus ursinus
GAAAGAAAGAAAGAAAGAAAGAAAGAAAGAAAGAAAGAAAGAAAGAAGGGAAGAAAGAAAGAAAGAAAGAAAGAAGGGAAGAAAGAAAGAAGGGAAGGAGGAATGAAGGAAAGGATAGAGGGAGGGAGGAAAGGATGGAGGGAGGAAAGAAAGGAGGGAAAAAAAGAGGGAGGGGGGGACCTAGACCAGTTGAGAGGCAGATTTTATGTTCAACATCAGGAAAAACTTCCTAAGAATTCTAGCTGTCAAAAATGATAAAAATAAAATGGGGTATTTGTAAAGTACTTTGCAAACGTTAAAATGCTATATAAATGCTAGCTACTAATTTTTTTAATGGACTATCTTGCAATGAAGGATGGGCAAAAAGAGTGAATTCCATCTTATTAAAGGTTTTCAGAGAGAGGCTAGATAACCATTTGTTGCAAATGTAGATAAAATTAATGATTTCAGTTGCAGTTAGATTAGATGACACATGAAGTCTGTTCCAACTAAAGTTTGTGACGCCTCAGAAATATCACAATCAAACGTACATGAAGGTGGTTTGGAAGCTACAATGTGCTATAAAAATATAAAGGACTATTATAACTTCCCCATCTCATTCTCATACCAATTCAGGACCAAGGGAAATGGTGATTGGGTAATTAATTACCCAGATCATTTGGCCCATCAAAAAACTGAAGTGGATGCTAATTCAAGTTCAAAAATAAATTTCTTTTGCCTAATTTGCCAGGTTCATTGGAATAATGCCAGGATCAGCCTAGCCCTTGAGTCAAATTTTTGCCTTAGGTCTCTTGCCTGACCTTGGAATATCTAAGAATCACAGAATTTTAGAAATAGAAAGAACCCCAGTGGTCATGAAATCCAATCCAAATCAAAAAAAGAATGTGATCACAACATACCTCACAAATTGTCATCTACTTTTTACTTAAAGACTTCTAATGAAGGAGGAAATGTGCCTCCTGAAGCAACCCATTCTGCTTTGGGATAGTTTGGGAAAGTTCTTTCCTGACATCAAGACTAAATCTGCCTCTTTGCAGCTTCCATCCATTACAGCTTCTGATTCTGCCCTTGGGGGCCAAACTGAACAAGTCCATTGAACTATGCGAGCTCTTACATTAGACCATGGAATCCTTGAGAACAGGGACTGTCTCTCCTTTTTCTTTGTGTCCCCTGAGCTTAGCTCAGCACCTGGGAGACAGTAGGTTTATTAAGTGCCTGCTTTATGTCAGAAACTGTGCTAAGTGCTAGAAATAAAAAGAAAGACAAAACAAGTGTTATTCACCCACTCGCCGTTAAGTCCAATCCCTCTTATACATGAAAACTTCTAAGATACTTAAGGGAACTATTATGACCTCCCTGTGTCTGCTCTTCTCCAGGCTAAAACCCCTAATTTCTTCAATCCATGCTTGTGTAATATGGACTCAATGACCTACACCACCCTGTCTGCCCTCCTCTGAATATTGCCTTACTAATGAATTAATGAATGAGTGAGTGAAAATTACAATCATAAATTTGGACCTGGAAAAGACCTTAGAGGCAAGTTCAATCCTCTCATTGTACACATGAGGAAACTGAGGCAGAAAAAAAGTTAAGTGACTTAAACAGGATCATAAAGTCAGAATTCTATCCATTATGCAATGCAGAACCAATGGAAAAGAAACTTTAGTGTCCAGAACTGAATGTGATATTCCAGATAGGCTCTGAACAGGAAGGAATAATAATATTCTAGTCTCTCTATGTCCTGCTTCCTGAAATATCTAGGGTCACTTTTTCCTTGACTTCACCATAAGATCTTGTGGCTGGTCAAATGAGCTTGACAGGAAGGTCATCAGATGAATACCACAGTCTGACTCTGTGCCTGTACCTGCTTCCTGAATTCTAGATCATAATTCTAGCCCAGTGAATCCTAAACATCCTAATGCCTAAACTTCTAATTGCATCTGCTTGACCACTGAGTCTCTCTGGAGAGGAAACTTACAAATTTTCATTAAGAGCCTTTTAATGTACCAGTTCTAGCCTATGGCAGGTGCAGAGATCCAATTATCCAAATAGCACGGTTATCTAACCAGCACATCTTTTTGGGCCTCATGGACAATATCTGTATCTACAACTAAATGCAAATGGAAGATTGAATAATTTATCCAATGGATTTGGCCTGAGAAGGAAGTCAATTCAGATAAAGAGGATTTCTTTTTTAAAAAGTCACAATGCATTCAGTCTAAATTAATTGGATGACCCTAGAAGAAGTAGGAGACAATCTCAGCTGTGATATGCATGGACCAGGATTGTGACCATGGACAAAGCAAAAGACTTTTGGGGGAGCTCAGTTTTCTTATATATAAAATGAGTATAATACACTACTTTCTTTAAAAACATTTTGTGAAGCAAATGTTTTGTAAACCATAAAGTACTCTATAACTCTGAGATGGTATTATTCTACATGTCTCCAGAGAAAAGAACTAGAACAAATAGGTAGAACGTATATTTTGATTCAACATGAGGACTTTATATAATTAGAAATATCCAAAACTCACCAAGATGGTACATCCTCTGTTACTGGAGGTTTTCAAGCAATACATGAATGGTTATTTAATAATGAAGTTGTATATGGGATTCACACATCATGCAAGTGTTTGGACTAGATTACCTTTATATTCTTGTTCAACACAACAGTTCTGTGATTCTATTACTTTGTGAACTTCCCTCCCCGCACCTGGAGACGGTGAGACTCTTCTCATTTCTACTGAGCTCCCACCTGGTAAAAGGAAATCCTTATCTGTTACCATGAAGGAGGCAGCCCCAGTTTCTCAGAAGGAAGTAAGCACCCCTGTGGTGTGATATCATTAGGATCTTACCACAGGTGAAGGAGAGGGGTATGGGGGCAGAGAGAAGTTTCAGGTTCTTTTGTAAGCAGGTGTTCAAGGGAGGAAACAGATAGATATGTGCTCTCAGAAAGAGACCTCTAGGCTGAATGGACAATGAGTCAGAACCCCTACAGAGGTCACCCTCACAGTGTCTCCTGATCTCTCCCCAAGTGCCTTATCTGGTTTCCTCATGACCTTTCCCCAGAACAATACTTGAAATATGAACTCATGGGAAGTCCTGGGCATGATCACAGCCAGCCCAGAATCAGGAAAAAACATACCTGTTGACTGTGTTTGAATTCTGAAGAAGAAACTACCAAAGTGTTGGGTGGGGAGAGTGGTCCAGATAGAGGTATGTGCTTACGGGGAAAGAAATATGAACTTCAATTTTGGCTTTTTTGCCACTAAGGTAACATTGTTGTATCATACTTCAGTCACATCTGATTCTTTGTGACCTGCTTTGGGGTTTTCTTGGCAGAAATAATGGAGTGGCTTGCCACTTCCTTCTCCAACTTATTTTACAGATGAGAATCTGAGGCAAATAGGGTTAAGTGACTTGCCCAGGGTCATACTGCCAGATTTGAACTTATGAAGATAGAGTCTTCCTGATTCCAGGTCCAGTGAACTATCCACTGTGCCACCTAGCAGCCAGAAATAACTTCAGAAGTAAAATACCTTAGCTACTCTTAGTCACAGCTTTCTCATTGGCCAAATGGATTAATTAGACCCACTCTACATACTTCATCTTTTGTTGTGATGATCAAAAGAGATGTAGAGTCTGAAAGTAGGTTGAAAGTATAAATTAACATAGAAATGGGAGCATTTGTTTTTGTTTTGACCTGTGATTTCATCAGCATAAGGGATTCCTAGTGTGAAAACTCCCCTACCAAAGCATATCAACAATTGTTTATAAGTTCTAGTCTCAGAGAATTGACCAAGACGTTGAAAAGTGAATTTGCCTGTTGTCATGTAGTACATATCAGAGAGAGGACTTGCTTCCTCACTCCAAGACCAGCCTTGTATCCAATACACCACAGTCTCTTATTATTCTTCACATGGGTCTCAAATCACTGTCTCAGTTCCATCAGAACAGAGGACAATATATTAGTCTATTCAGTGAAGCCCTTTTTCTTTTATATACAGAAAGAAATGGAGATTAGGTAATGATTCAGCTCATTTAAGTTGTATAGAAAGTCCATCTGGATACCAGAGGATAAAAATCCACTATAGCACCTCAATGACAAGGTTTGGCATTGATGTAGCAGCACCAGGTGAGATCCTCACAAGTTGCCCCTCCCTTGGTTTGGTATAGAATTGATCTCTATGGGCCCCTCTTACCTGGAAGCTACAATGATGGGGATTCCCTGAGAAGAGTTCTATTGTCCTCACTCACTGCCAGTCCTCCCAAATGACAATGTGACAGATGTTCCAGCCCAAGAAGATGCTCCAACTGCACAATCTGCCTCATCCCAAATATGTCACAGATGGGCTCCCCGGTGTTATCTGTTTAAAGCAACTGGTAAACCAGGTGCCAGTCAAAAAGGTGGACAAAGAATGATGAGGAAGAAGAAAAGGAAATGAACCTTTGCCCATGGGAGGCAATGGTTTGGAATGGGTCAGAGGTTTTGACCATCATCAGGACAATGAGTCTCCTCCCTCCATCGTTCTCCTCTTCCTCTCTGGCCACAAAAGTGAGTCTCCAAGTTGTCAGTGACCACAGGCTAGGGTTCTTAATGTTGAGAGGTAAGTTTATTGCTCTCCTGGCACGAGAGTTGCTGCTGCGGAGAGGTTTCACAGGGGATAATTAGCAACCAAGTTTCTCATGGAAAATAGTAACCTTTTTCTCACAAGTGGTCTCAGTTCCAGGGGCCCTTGGAGACTCAAAGGACATGAACATCATCATAACGACAATCCACAGTTGTATAGTACTTTACGTGTATAAAGCACTTTATAGTCTTGTCTCAACTTTTCCTCACTTTGGGTCTGTGAATAGGTAATGTAATTATTAGCATACCCACTTTATGGATGAGTAAACTGAGGTACATAAATGTTAAGTGCTTTGCCCAAGGTCGAACTGCTATTAAGTGGCAGAGCTGGAAATAGATTCCATACCTTCTGACCCTAAGCCTACTCTGTTCATGCAAAACTTAATGTTCTTTCAATTATATCAAACTTCCCCGGTCATTATCACCCCCATGTCAGATACAAGGACAGATCACTCCCTCCACATCTCTCATTCTCTTTTTTTTTTTAAATGAGTTTTCATTGATGTCTCTTTTTTTGCATCACCACAGTTTTCTCCAGTATTCTTCCTATTGCCCATCCCACAGAGACAACCCATATAATAAACAGCATTTTCTAAAAATTAAAGAAAAGCAAAAGATGTGGCAAAATCAGCACAATCAATCAATACATTGAAAAATTTCAAAACAAAAAAGAAAACACTTGCAATGTGCACCATCTGTGAACCTACCACCTCCATGAAGGAGTAGATTGGGACCATCCTCTCATTCTTTTTTCAAGCCATGCTTGATCTTTATATTTTGTCCATATTCACTTCTGATTTCTTGGCATGCGGCTGTTCTTTCCATTTATATTGTTGTAGTCACTGTGTATATTGTTTTCTTGGCTCTGTGTGTTTCATTCTGTATCAGTTCATGTAGATGTTTCTATGCTTCTCTGTATTCAACACATTCATCATTTCTTACAGCATAGTCACATCCCCATACATCCATGTTCCTCATTTTCCTCATACGTAAAATGGGAGGGTTGGACTCAGTGGCCTCCAAGATCCTTCCAGCTTGACCACTATGATCTCAGGGAGGATTCCCTCTGTGCACCAGTTAGACTGGGGCAAGGGGACAGAGGGGTGGCTACTGAAGTCCTTTCCCACTCTCATATTCTATGATTTCATGATTTTGTGATGTACTGGCATGAGCATTGGGTCTGGAGTCAATTGGTCCTGAATTCAAACCACAGCTCTTACTTATTAACATGAACTTGACCAAGTTACTTCTCCAGACCTCAGTTTCCTCACAAATAAAATGAGGAGGTTGAAATAGGCAATTGCTGAACTCTAATCTTCCAATTCTAAATCCTGTACACAGATGGCATGCATTATTTTCAATATCTTCCTTGCCCAAGGCAGAAATGTTATAGGAAATTAGTGCGATATTCTCAGCAAACAAGTCCTGCCTTGTGGAGCCCCTATCTTCCTTCCTTCCTTTCTGATGAGATGGACTATGGGTTCTCTGTTCCCCAGGCCATTTGAGGGATGTCTTCTGCCTCTGTCTCTCTCAGTATGGTCCCATACTCTATTGGATCATACTCTCCTCAAGGACAGAAATGGTGGCATTTTTTTTGTTATATTTTCCCCAGCACCCCAGTAGGTGCCCTACTTAGGTGGAGGTTGGAATAGATGGCCTTTAGAGTTCCTTTCAACCCTGAGACTTTGTGATTCTATAAAATATTTGCCAGATTTAACTTAATTTAATTTTAATAAAAGAGAAATCAGTCAATAAACATATATCAAGTGCCTACTATGTGCCTAGCATTCCAGAGCAGAATGAAATGAGACAGAAGCCAAGCATCATTATCTTCACCATCACTAAATTTATGTCAGGGTTTAGAATAGAGTATGCAGAACATTTTCCAATCAATCAGTCAACAAGTATCTATTATGCATGTACTATGCGCCAAGCATTGTGCTAACTGCAGGAGACATAAAGAAAGGCAAAAATAGTACCTGCGCTCAAGGAGTTTATATTCTAATGGGGGAAACAACCATGGGGAAAAAGCATATGGAAAAAAGAGTCTTTTATTGTCATCATTATCATTTGTACCCTGCCTCAAAGTATGCAGGCATTCTCAACTCGTAGCCTAGGTGGTGCTTCTCCTAAGTCATTTGAGTCTTGAGAGCCCTCCCCTCAGCCAGCTTAGGACCTGAGGCTATCTATATGCAAGAGCCTTCAGTGTGAGAAAAGGATACTAACTCCTCTTCTGTGAAAGACACTTCCTTAAGCCCAGTGCCAAGAAACTCACTTAACTCCCTCTGGGACTAAGCTGACTGACTTTGGGTGAAGGAGCTTTGGGCCCAGAGCTTTTTTTTTTAATCAAGTTATCTTTACATTTATTGATTATGTCAATGATTATATGTCCTCTCCCAGCCTGGGATTCTGAGGGATCCTCCACTTCCCCAGGGGACTAATACAGTTCTTGTTTCTTGGTTTGTTTCCAGAAGCAATCAGTTTTAGAATTTAAGGTTTTCCATCAGTTCAGGAACATGTTTGCTCAAAATTAGATATCAGAACTGATCCTGATTTGAATTGTTAAAACAACCAATTTATGTTGCACATAAACAACTAAATCAAGATACCAACCAACCATTTGGTTGGTTGGACATTATAGGCATAAGCATAGAGTGGCACATAATGTAATAGAAGACCTCTGCACTTGGAATCAGAACATCTGGACTTAAGTGTCTATTCTGTTGCCTGGGTGTCCTTGAAAATGTTGCTTCACTTCTCCTGGGCTTCAGTTTCTTCATCTGTACAATGAGACCATTGGACTAGATGATCTCTAAGGTTACCTTCTGATTCTAAAGGAAAAAACATAGATTCTGGAGACAGAGGAAATAAGATGAGGCCCCACTTCTGACACTTACTACTTGAGTGACCTTAGGCAAGTCATTTAAACTCTCTGGGCCTCAGTTTCCCTGTCTCTAAAATGAGGGGGTTGGCCTCTGTGTTCTTTTCTAGTTCTATGTCTATGATCCTATGATCTTATGAAAATTGAATTTGTATAATAAAACTGGCAATCACAAAAGCCATTGATTCTTCTTTCACAGGATTGGGCAATCTCCTCAAAGCAGGCTGGACCTCTTCCAATATACCAAAGCATTCAGCAGTTTCTAGAGGCTCAGATCACTGGTATTCTCTCTCTCTCTCTCTCTCTCTCTCTCTCTCTCTCTCTCTCTTTCTCCTCTTTCCTCTCTCCTCTCCCCCCTCTCTCTCTCCATCTCTCAATAGGTCTCTTGATCTCAATTATGTCCCCTTGTTGGGGCCCCTAGCTAGATTCTTTGCTTGGGGTTCCACTCTTAGGAAAACGGAATTAGCTCCCTAGGGTCTTCCTCAACCTAGCAACGTCAATAGAATAACATTGTCCAAACTATCTTCCTCTTTTAGGTTACCCCCCAAAGACCTCAGATACCCAATGGGAAATATTTTCTGCCCAACAGGCCAAGCAATCTACTATGCTACCACTAGGCAGAGTTTCTTGGATCAGCAATAATAATTCATTTATATTGAGCTCATTTAAGTGTGTGTCCAGGTTGTGCCAGATGTGCTTGGGTTTGCCTTAATGTCTCAAAAACATTTTGCTATTGTTATTTATGTTATATTTATTTGTTATATTTATTTTATGTTGTTATTTATGTTATTTTATTATCATTTTTAAATTTATTTTTAAGTTCATTTGTTATTTTTAATCCAGTTTAAATAACTTTTCATTTCTTTAATTTTATTGAAAAAAATTATGTATCTTATAATTGAACATTCATTAAAAATTCTCCTGAAAAAATCAAATAGATGTACAACCTAATGAAATGTGCTATGCATAGCTATGGGCTTTAAGTTTTATACAGTGTTTTAAAAACAACCTTGTGAGACAAGTAGTATTAATATTATCCTACTTTTCAAAGGCATGTTCAACATGCCTTTATGAAATTCTGACTACGTGGCAATCACTAACGTCAGGCACTAGAGATAAAAACACAAAATTGCTATAGATTTTGCCAACTTCTATGGGCTCTGGAGACCCAGTGGTTAAATTTTCAGTGAACGTTTACTCCTTGGAATTTGGCAGGCTTTACAAATAAATCATGGCTTGATTTATTGTTTTCTTGATTATCTAGACTTTTAAAATTATGGAGAAAATGTTAATAATTAAATTAAACTTAAAAGTGTGTGGTATATATTTTTTCCCCAGAGAGCTGATCATTAAACATTTCCAAGTACACCTTTGGTCTTTACCATCGTTCTACCAGATGAAAACAGGACTAAATACTGAGTGACCTTTAATATCTCTTCTAGCTCTAAATCTATGATTCTGTGAACAACTACACAGATAAGTCAACACAAAATTCTTGTAGGTGAGGGAGGGCACTAACATTTAGTTGGGGCTGGTAGAAGCCTAGTGGAAGAGATGCCACTAGAGCTCAACTTTGAAGGGATCTATTGATTCCAATAAACAGCAGTGAGATTTATTACCTTGTGACCTTGGGCAAATCACCAGACCTCCCAGGACCTCCCTTCATTCATCTGTAAAAGCGATAACTTGAATACATGGCCTCTGAGGTCCCTCCTAGTTTCCTAATCTAGGTGACACCATAAGGGAGAGCCTTCCAGCCCTATTGGGACAGCCAGTCCAAGAGCAGGAGGTGGAGGCTGGAATGTTACATTCAAGGACAAGCTAGTAAGTCAATTTGGCTATATCTAGTGAATGAGGGAGACTGATGTGAGGTCTTCCTGGAAAGATAGTTGGAACCATACTGTAAATGTCTTTACACCCCGAGAGGAGGAGTTTCTATTTATCCTAATGTGATTGGGGATTGTCCAATAGGAGCCCTCTTCTTTAAGCATGTTCATTCTCTTCCGTTTAGTACAAACTTATGTCAGTTCTTAAGGATCCTGCTTCTGGAATACCACATTCTGAAATTTCCCATTATTGTCCAAGGCATCACCATCCTCCCAGTCCCCCAGGCTCACAACCAAGGAGTCATCCTCTACCCTACACCCTCTGTCACTTCCTACCTACCGCTAACCCCATACCCAATCTATTGCCAAGTCTTGCCAATTTTACCTTTCTAAAAGCTTTCTTGTATTCTCCTTTCTCTCCTCTGATACTGCCACCATCCAGTGCAGGCCCTCATCACCTCTTATTATTACAATAGCCTGCTGGTCAGTCAATCTCCTTGCCACAAGTCCCTTCCCACTCCCGTCCACCCTCCAAGTAGTGGTCAAATCGATATTCCTAAAAAGCAGGTCTGATCACATCATTCCACTATTCAAAAACTCCACTGGTTCCCTATTACCTCTAGGAGTAAATACAAAATCTTCTGTTTTGCATTCAAAACCCTTCAGAACCAAGCCCCCTCCTACCTTTCTAATCTCCTTACACCTTCCTCACCTCCAGGCACTCACGCAGCAATACTGGTCTCCTTGTTTCTCCCACAGAACAAGCCATCTCCCCATTCCCTGCATTTTCACTGGCTGGCCCCCATGCCTGGGATTCTCTTCTAACTCCTCTCTTCCTCCTGGCTTCCCTGACTTTCTTCAGTGCCAGCAAAAATCACAATGTCTGCCTAAAGCCTTTCTCCATCCCCCCTCAATGCCAGTACCTTCTGTTTCTTAAGGATCTCTAACTTATTGGACATGACCTTGTTGATTACATAGTTGTTTTCACGTCATCTCCCTCAATATACTGTGAACTCTGTCTTTGACCTTTCTTAATATTCCCAGTGCTCAGCACAATGCCTGGCACATTTTTGTTGTTCGATCATTTTGGTCATATCCAACCGTTTGTGACTCCATTTGGGGTTTTCTTGACAGAGATACTGGAGTGGTTTGCCATTTCCTTCCCCAGCTCATTTTACAGATGAAGAACTGAGACAAACAGGGTTAAGTGACTTGTCCAGGGTCACACAGCTAGTAAATGTCTCAGGCTGGATTTAAACTCACGGAGATGAGTCTTCCTGATTCCAGGCCCCGTACTCTATTCACTGCACCAGCTAGCTGCCCTGGCACATAGTAGGACATTAATCAATGCTTGCTTACTGACTGTTGAGTAATTGATGACACATAATATCGTCTTATTAACGTGCAAGTATTGTAGCTATGTCCTGTCTCCTAGCTTGTTGATAAAGAAAAGCTTCTTAAGTGACTGTAGATATGAAATTAAACATGTATACAAAAGACGCTGAACGGTTCCAGCTCAGTCCTTGCCTGTCTACTAGATGATTTTCTGAGCTCTGGAAGATTAACAGGGTCACAGGGGGACTTTGAGAGGTATCACTTGCAAATGCTGGTGATTTCCAATTACTGGTGGTAACTGGCATCACTAGGGCCAGGTTGGGAATGTGGGAATATGGAAATGAAATTGAGCATTGCGCTTCCACTGCTGTTTCTCAATCCTATCCCGGAAAATGGACACTCTTCCCCTTCCGCCTTCTCACCAGTCAAATGCCTCAACATCCTCTGAAGTCCTCCCATTCTGCTAGTCCCTCCCCTGTTATTGTAGATCCCCGTTACAAGAAGCAAGTTGATAGAAAACTGGAGTCAGAGTCAGGAAGACCTGGGTTCAAATTCTACCTCATATACTTAATAACTATGTGAAATCCACACAAATGCCTTATCAGCTTACTTTTGTATATTAATCCTCCCTGCTAGATTATAAACTCCTTTAGGGCAGAAACTATCTTCCTATCTTGTATCCCGAGCACTTAGCACAGTGCCTGATACATAACTGACTCTTGATAAATGATTATTGACTGACTGACCTACCTTGAGCAAATCACTTAACTTTTCTCTGCTTCAGTTTCTTCATCAGTAAAATGGAAGTATTAATCACACTTATGAGGATCAAATGAGATAGCATATATAAAGCACTTTTTAACTCTCTTAAGGTGGCACGTAAATGTTAGCTATTGTAGGATAAGAGGTTTAAATTTTGGAATTTAATTTTAAATGTATTTTAGTTTAATTTTGAATTCAATTTGGAAAACCATGGAATTCATCCCGTCCAACTCCCTCATTTCACAGATGAGAAAACTGAGGCCCAAATAGGCTAAATGACTTTCCCAATATCACAGACAGCAAGTGTCAAAGCCAAGATCTGAACCAAGGTCTTCTGATTCTAGACATAGTGCTCTTCCCATTGTACTACCCTGCCTCCCAAACAAAAGCACCAAGGAGGAATCTCCTCCTCCCTTTCCACTGTCCTGGAGATTTCTTTGTATTTCTTCTGTACACTTGAGGTGTATGATGATAGATAACTCTAGAGTAAAAAGAGACCTCAGACACCATTTAATCTAACTCCTCCGTTTTATAGGTGTGGAAACTGAGGTCCAAGGTTACACAGAGGTCACACAGATTGTCAACATTTAACATAGGTTTTGAATCCAGATCCTCCAGCTCTTCAGAGATAATATTCTTTACACTATGCCATGTTGCCTTCATATTTTATTTTATATTTGAGTTGTTTATGTCCATATCTTATCTCCCTACTTAATTGTAAGCTCTGGGAGGTCAGGTACAATGCCTTACTCATTTTTTTTTTTGGAGGCAATCAAGGTTAAGTGACTTGCCCATGATCTCACAATTAGTAAGTGTTTGAGGCCAGATTTGAACTCAGGTCCTCCTGGGTCAGTGCTCTATCCACACTGCACCACCTAGCTGCCCTTTTATTCATCTTTATATCTCCCACTGTCCAGCACAGTAACTCATACATCTGCTTAACAAATTTCAGTTACCTTGAATTAAAAGCAAGAGGGTAATCTAGGGGCATACTAAAGAGTAGGGAGAATATAAAACTAATGGGGATATGAAAAAGAAGGAAAATGTAGGACAAGATGTAAGGAGGAGGCAAAAATGTGGGATGTGGAACAGAAGGGATGTAAGGAGAGAAAGTTTGAGAAATGTTTTTAAAATGGAAGTTCCAATGGTCTACAGAGAACCTTGAAGGGTCAGGGTCTTAGCAGTGATGACATGTGTACCTTCTTTTCATGACTAATATGCATAGAATGTGAGAGGAAGGAGAGATTTGATAGGTTGGGGTGGTGGTTTTTTTTGGGGGGTGGAGATGTTATTTGAAAGCCAAACCAGATAATTCATCCCTCCCCCACAAAAAGGCATCTAAAAGAGGAAGGAGTATATATATTTTTAGTAATTTTTTTATTTTAAATACAAAATGAGAAAAGAAAAATAAAAAACATTGCTATGTACACAGCAGACCATAAGAGAGGATTCAATACAAAACAATAAATTTCTACTTCAAAAAAACCTGTATAATAAATACTACACATTGTTTTCAAAACTGCGTAGCTTTTCTTTGCTTCTTTGTTGGTTTTCTTCTGTTCTGTGCTGTGCACTTTTTACTTTACTTTTTCCCCTCTTCCCCCATCGCACCCTAAAGAAGGTTACAATTAAGCATGGATATATATAAATATAGACATAGATATCTATAAACATACACATATATACACTTATACACTCATACACATAGACCATACTAGGCTTATTTCTGTTTCTCTGAAGGTGGATAGAATCTTCCTTCATAAGTCTAAGTCTTTCCATGTTTTTCTAAATCAACCAGTTCATAATTTCCTGCATCATAGCAATATTCCAACGTAATCACATCTTACCTGAGAGATTGTCTATGAAAGATTTTTTTCCCCAATTTTCTTCATTCCTTCTAATTTTGGTGACATGGATTTTATTTATACAAGAAATTTTTAATTTAAAATAATGGAAATTATCCTTTTTATACTTCAACAATGCTCTCACCTTATAATATAGTTTAAGGTCTGACACTGTTGAATCTGCTTCTTTTACATCCTTTTTTCCCCTAGTTTCTTTGAAGTTCCTGATCTTTTGTTCTTCCAAATGAACTTTGTTATTATTTTTTGTAACTTGGTAAATTTTTTTTTAGTAATTGAATTAGGATGACATTGAATAAATAGATCAGTTAGGTAAAATTGTCATTTTAAAAATTATATTGGCTTTATCTACTCATGAACAATAAATATTACCTCAGCTATTTAGATCTGAGATTATTTGTATAAAAAGTGTTTTATGTTTATGTTCATATAGTTCCTGTATCTCCTCTGGCAGGTATAATAATCCTGGTAACACATGGAGTTGTTTCTCTATTTTTCACTTTTGATTAAATCTACTTTAACTTTAACTTTGTCTGAGATCATGATTACTACCTCTGCTTTTTTTCATACTAACTTCTACTCCTGCCCATTATTTTATCTTTGTGCATATCTCTCATTTTTATGTTTCCTGAAAGCAACATATTATTGAATTCAAATTTTTAATCTGCTATCCATTTCAGTTTTATGGGTAAATTTGTCCCATTCACATTCTAAGCTACAACTACTTACTGGGTATTTTCCTCCTTCCTATTTTTCCTCACTATCCTTCTCACTCTATTTACCCTATCCCTCCTCACTGCTCTGCTTCTACCCACTTCTACCCATTACTTTGCCCTCATATTTCTTAACTTCCCACCCCTCCAAGAATCCCTCTCTTCTATTCTCCCCCCACCCTATCCCCTTGCCCTCTTATTTCTTTCCAAATTTAGAAGGCTTTTATGCCCTTCTAGATATGTATGTTGTTCCCTCTTTAAACCATTCCCAATGAGAGTAAGGTTCCAGCACTACCCACTCTCCTCCCTACTAGATTCTTCTGTATCAATTTTTCCTTTTAGGCCTCATTTGTATGAGATAATTACTTCTTTTTATCTCTCCCTACAGTTTAAAATCACCTCATCATACTCAGCTCAACCCATACCTTTCTTTCAAACTACTCAAATAATGATGACAATCATGAGTACTGCTAATATTTTCACATATATAAAGTAAACCATTTGACCTTATTGAGTCCCTTATAGTTGGTCTTTAATGTTTACCTCGTATTACTCCTGGATGTACTATGTTGAATATTCTCTTAAGTTCTGGGGGTTTTATCACAAAAACCTGAAAGTCTTTGAGTTCATTAGATATCCTTTTTTTTTCTCATTCAGGATTATATTTTACTTTGCTGGTTAAGTTACCCTTGGTCATAACCTTAGCTCTTTTTTTTTTCTACAGACAATACTCCAAGACCTACAGTCCTTCAATGTAGTAACACTAGGTCTGGTGTAAACCTTATTGTAGGTCCATGATATTTAAATTGTTTCTTTTTTTCTTGTTGCTTCCAAAATTTTATCCTTAACCTGGGAGCTTGGAAGTTTGGCTATGATATTCCTGTAAGTTTTCCTCCTGTGATCTCTTTCAGGTGGTAATCAGTGAATTTTTTTCTATTTCTACTTTGCTTTCTTGTTCTAGAACTTTAGGGCAATTTTCCTGGATAATTTCTTGTAATATTGTGTCAAAAATTTTTAATCATAATTTTCAAATAATCTGACTATTCTTACACTATTTCTCTTCAATCTATTCTCCAGATCAGTTTTTTTTTTCTGATGAGACGTTTCACTTTCTCTTCTATTTTTTCATTCTTTTGATTTTGTTTTATGATTTCTTGGTGTCTTAGAACATCATTAGCCTCCCTTGCCCAATTATAGTTTTCAAGGAATTATTTTCTTCCTTAAGTTTTTGATTCTCTATTTCCAGTTGGTTGACTTTCTTTTCGTCATTTTCTAGATTTTCTTGGATTGCTCTTATTTTTTCTAATTTTTCCTCAATCTCTCTTATTTGATTTTTAAAGTCTTTTTTAAAGTTCTTCCAAGAACTTTTTTTTGTGCTTGGGACTATTTGATGTTTCTCATTGAAAAAGGAGTGGCTTTTTTAGCTCCATTATCTTCCTCTGAATATGAACCCAGATCTTCTCTATGGTTGGGTCCTTACGCCTTTGTTTACTCATTTTTATTCATTTTTGTTTGTTTTATTTTGTTTTTAGTAGCTATTATTGTAATCAAGTTGTAGCCCTGAGGTACAGGGAATGATGCCCCAAGTCGCAGGTCCTTCTTACTGTTATTTTCAGAGGTCTATCTCAGGTCCCAATCTCGGTCTCTCCTCTCCATTCCTAAGCCACAGGTAGGGCCCCCAGCCACACTGTCCAATGAATGATCTTGCTTCCTGCCATCCCTCCAGTGGCTAAAAACTGCAACTGCCCTCTCTGACCCAAAACTGAAACAAGGGACTGTGTTCTCCTGGAAGTCAAAAGGGCCCCTGCCCCTTGCTACTGCACTCACTAGGTATGTGCTAGCTCCTTCTCCTGGCAGCCACACCCAGGACTCAGCTGGTTAGCACACAGCTGTGCTTGGTGTCCCTTGACAATGGAAGTCCTTCAGTCTTCTCCTACTCTGTGTCAGAATCCCCACACTATCTTAAAGATGAAAGTTTCTAAGATTGAGGCCGCTTCTTGACCCAGCTGCCCCTAGGGCACCCTGGAGGTGTTTCTACTTCACTCAGACCACACCTCTACCCCTGGAGGTCAGGTCTTTCCTGGGGTCCTCTCAAATTATCTTAGGAGGACGTCTGCCTTACCCCATGTTTAGTTCTGCTGCTCTGAGGGGATGTTCTGTCTTTTCTTGTGGAGGAAATTTGGAAAACCAAAAGTTTTCTGATCTACTCCACCATCTTCCCAGAATCCTCTCTGGATTCATTTTTAAAAGCTGATTATTTGTGAATTATTGTATGTGTAGCTACACATCACTAATGAAGTGAATATCAGGCAATTGCCTAGTTTAAGTGAACCACAAAGTTGTTCATTCAACACTTGGAATCCACACAGTTCGAAGAAAAGGGATCCATTAGAAGATGATTTAGGCCACACAGAAAATCATTATTAATAGCTCAGATGTTGTCTGTCCAATGAAATACCTCATTAATAATTCACTTTTATGTAGCTTTCTATAGTCCTTCCATTGTAACCCATTTGTAATTTAGCGGGTAGTCTTGGAGAGCTCCCCAAGATTAAGAGGGGCTCAATTGACTGTGCACTATCTGATAGCAATTATTAATGATGAGAGCTAGCACTTTAAGGTTTGCACAGTGTTTTACAAATATATTCTCATTTCATTCTTACAACAACCCTGGGAAGTAGGTGCTACTATGAACCCTAGTTTTACAGATTAAATCGTCAAAAGTAAGTTTTGAACTCAGGTCAAATCCAGCACTCTATGCATTCATTATTTCACACTGTCCTTCCCCTTCCTTTACACCAAGGTCAGGATGGCTCGCTATAGCCCAGGATATGGTGGGTGACCTTGGTTTTTCTAAATTAAAGTCTTCCCCAAAACCTGAACACATCCCTTAAGATTCAAGTTGCTGCCTGACTTTTTTACATCAGGTTCCAAGGTTCAAGGTTTCCCTGAAGACCTTATCCCTATGGGTCATCATAGCCATATTAACCTGGGCCTCAGCACCACTGATGTTTGTTTCAGGGCCACAGCACAGCTGCTGACATCAAAGTCATCAGGCAGCTTCATCGTCTCCTGGGAAGTTTCCATACATCTTCAGACCCAGGAACCCTGAATGTTTCCCAAGCCAGAACTGGAAGATAGATGCTGCTTCCTAGTCTCCAAAAACCCATTTCCATTCTTTCTCTTCCTCAGGCTGCCCTGGGTTTAAAGTGACAAAAGGAAATCACACTTGTACTTGGATCCTGACAACAAGTGTAAGTATTACCTGAAGTAGTTTTTAAGGACAGTTTTCATTTTTGATGGCATTTTCTCTCAATCAGTCTAACCTATCAAGGAATGCATCACCCTGTTGGCAAGTCTATCCTTTTTAAGACCTTGTCTCTAACTCTGGTCCCCTTTTTCCATGAGCAAACCCTTGTTTGGGACACTGCAGAGAAATCCAGGGGAAGAATGAAACAAGATCTTTGCTTTCAGGAAGCTCTATTTTTGATGAGGTTTGAAAAGAGAAATACTCCCCAAGATACAACAAATAGACACAGACAAATATTCCAGTGGCACAGAGCCCCAGATAATAGTGTGTTGGAGCTAGAAAGTGTTGAGAAGGGATTAATGAGAGCTGACCTGGAAGTCAGGAAATGAAAATGTCAGGCAGGTAAGGTTTCTTGGAAGAGAAGAGCATAAATCTAGGTTGGAAGGGAAGACAGCAACAGAGATAGGCCAAGGAGAGTTAGCATGGCCTCAGTAAGGAGAGCAGTGTGTTCGAAAGGCTGAGAGGAGAGAGGAGAGCAGGCGGGGGAGATGGAATAGGGAACAAGTTTGCATGGTAGAGGCAGAATCTTGAGACAAGAGCAAAAGGGGTCAAGTAAGGCAGAAAGCAATGATGTAATGGGAAACTATTGGGTTTGGACCCTGACTCTAAAGCTGACTAGCTCTGTCAGCATGGGTAAGTGATTTAACCTCTCAGGTCTTCTGTAGTCATCTGTTTAAAATGAAAATCATTAACCCTAAAATGTTATAGAAATGTGAGAGAATGTTGCCTTTATAATTAGATCAGCTAAGATGGTCAGACTGGCTCATTCAGGTTTTTTTTAATTGCATGTAGACTTTTTTTCTATAATAATTATTCTTTTGTTTTTGTTTTTAGGCTATTGGGGTTAAGTGACTTGCCCAGGGTCACACAGCTAGTAAGTGTCAAGCATCTGGTCTATAATAATTATTCTTAAAGGGAAACAGCCTTTCTACTTTATTTAATAGTGACTGTTCTGAACCATTTCGGCTAAAAGAAACTTATAAAATTCAGCTTTTATATATTACAGGGGAAGCAGCATGGTGATAGGAACACTGATCAAGGGCACCTGGAAATTTGGCTTCTAGTCTTGGTTAGAACACTAACTCCCTGTATGATCTTGTGTAAGTCATTGCCCTCCACTGTCCTTATATGTAAAAACTGGAAAGTTGAAATCATTGATAAGGTCCTTGCAGCTCTATCATTTTGTGGTTCTAAGTGCAAATGAAAATAGCATATAGACAAGGTAGAGACAGAGTGAAAGGGCAATCTCAATCAGTTGAGGACAATCAAGAAAGACTTTCAGGGAGTGAGTTTTAAGCTCAGTATCAAATGAGAAGAGAGACCCATGTACTAGTGGAGAACAAGGAAAAGCACGTTCAATTAAGGGGAAAAGTACATGTATAGAGATGAAAAGCCTTTAGGGAGAAAAGGAACCAAAAACATTCATGGAATCTTAGGCTGCATCAACAACATCCAGAGTAGGGATGGTGCAAGATCCCCTGTCCTGTGCCCTGGCCAGACCTCATCTGAAGAAGTGCGTTCACTTCTAACCATCGCGTTTAAGAAGGACATGGACGAATTAAAGAAGTGCAGAGGAAGGCAGACAGGTGGGTGAGGAGACAGAGATAATGTCACGTTCACTTCTTCAGCCCCTATTTATTGAGCACCTACTATGTTTTGATCTCTATGCTATGTACTGGGGAGAAAAAGACAAAATCAAAATAATCCCTGCCCTTCGGGAGCTTACATTCTTCAGGAAGAAATAACATCTATACAAATTAGTCAGTACGAAAATAGTAAATGCAAAGTGATTCAGGGATAAATAGGAGGGTGCTATTAACTGGGGGGAAAATAAAAACCTTATTAGGAGATGACCCTTGGACTAAGCTTTGAAGGAAGCTAGGAGTTCTAAGAGGTAAGGGGCCAGTGCATTATGAGCATGGGACACAGGGGCACATGGAGAACAATGAAAACTGGAAGAATCTCAGATTCTCTCTGTCTTTTTCTGTGTCTCTGTCTCTGTCTTTGTCTCTCTGTCTCTCTCTGTCTCTATCTCTCTGTGTCTCTCTCTCTGTCTCTCTGTCTCTCTCTGTCTCTCTCTCTGTGTCTCTCTCTTTCTCTCTCTCTCT
>NW_020954576.1:51529209-51537546 GCF_900497805.2 Vombatus ursinus
CTCTCTCTCTCTCTCTCTCTCTCTCTCTCTCTCTCTCTCTCTTCAGTTTCTCTCCCTCATCAGTCTTTCTCTTTCTTTCTGTCTTTCTCTCTCTGTTTCTGTCTCTCTCTGTCTCTATCTCTCTCTTCCCTCTTTATAATCTCTTTCTCTCTCTCTCTCCCCCTCTTCAGTTTTTCTCCCTCCTTCTCTGCCTCTCTGTCTCTGTCTGTGTCTCTCTATGTCTATGTGTGATTGCGTATGTGTGTGTGTGTGTGTGTCTTTCTGTCTTCAAGTGCTGATGGCTGCTGGACAGATAACCTCTGTTCAGCACAGCTCCAACAGGGTGACTTCTGATGCCTCCTTTGACTCTGAGATTCTGTGAGAAGAGAACTCGTCAGAGAGCAAAAGGAAAGATGATTGTGGTTTTCTATTTGCTGACAAAGTTGGGAGCTCCCCACTGCTTGGATCAATCAATAAGAAAGTGTGAGAGCCTTTGACGTCCTGGAGTGTTCAAGTAAAGGTTTGATGACCACCTGCCAGGGATAGTATTAAAAGAAGTGAGCACTTGGACCAAATAATCTCCAAGGTCCTTTCCAGCTCCAAGTCAGTATGAGTCTATAAATCTAAAATCTCCTCCAGTGTTGAAAGGTGCGTGTGGAGCACATCGGCACCACATTGGCATTTCATTTGTAGGTCTACAAACAAAACAGCAGGCTTCCCTCGGTACAGCAGTGCTGAGGGCAGTGCAAAGACGGTCTAAAGTGTGCAGAGAGCTGGTATGGGGTGGGGTGCCAAGCAAACGATCTGACTTTGGCAGGGCCTTCAGCTTTGATTTGGTTCTGACTCCTGTTTGCATGGGAACAAAGGATTTAGAGGAAAATCAATGAAACACAAATTATTTGGTTCTGTACTGAGCATCCCAGGGGCTTCCAAAATGTCTATAATTTGAACTGAAATATTTTGAATGAAATTGAATTGATCATAGGATCATGGAACTACAAGGGTCCTTAGAGGCCATTGAGTCCCACCCCCTTATTTAACATAGGAGGAGGAAACTGAGGCAGGCTGAGGTTAAGTGGCCTGCCCAGGCTCACATAATTAGTATGTGAGATGGTAGAAGGTTAGACTACATGATCTCTAAGTACCCTTTTAGTAATAATATTCTATTACCTTCTTATGAATAGGAAGGACCTCAGAAACCATTTAGTCTACTCCACACCTCAGCAAGAACTCCCTCTATAATAGGTATCTAGATGGTGCAGTGGGTAAAGGTCTGGAGTCAGAAAGTCCTGAGTTCAAATCCAGCCTCAGATGTTTATTAGCTGTGTGACCTTAGGCAACCTAACCTCACTTAACTTCTACTTACTTCAATTTCATGGGAAAATGGAAAATAATACCACCAACAACCAGGGTTATTGGGAAGGTAAAATGAGGTAACATTTGTAAAGTATTTTGCAAACCTTAAAATGATATATGTATATATATATGTGTGTGTGTGTGTGTGTGTGTGTCTGTGTGTATACATATATACACACATATATATGTATACATATATGTGTATATACTATATACATACATGTGTATACATATGTGTATGTGCATATATATTCATATATGTACACACATATCTGACTCCCGGCCTAGTATTTTGCCCACTGCATGTGTGTAGATATATAGTATATACATATATGTGTGAGCATATATACTATCTGTCCATATGTATATGTATATACATATATAGTATGTGTATATACATATACATATGGACAGATAGTGTATATATAGTATATGTACATGTATATACATGTACATAGTGTATGTACATGTATAGTATATGTATATACATATATAGTATATGTACATATGTGCATATGTGTATATATATATTAGCTACTACTGTTATTATTATTATTACAATTAATGAGCGTTCATTCAATTCACCCTCAAAACCCTCTGGTGAAGGGAAATTCTCTAGTTCTTAGGCAAGTCTACTGTTGTTGAATATCTTATAATCCTCCCCCTTGCTCCTAGTTCTCCCCTTCTGAAGACAAGAACAATTGTAATCCCTCTACCACATGGCAGCCCTTCAAATACTTAAACACCTCTATCACTTCTCTGCGTCTTGTCTTCTCCACGTTAACATTCCTTGTTCCTTTAACTTACTGACATATGATATGGTTTTGAGTTTCCTTGTCATCATCTGCTCTAGTTTCAAATATTTCAATGGATCAGTGCTCTTGTGGATGTGGGATTAGAAATGAGCAAAATCTATTCATATCTTCTTATTCATGTTCTTGCATAGACGCCCACATAGAGTATCTACCCAACACACTGAAAGATTTCCTCTAGTTATCTTTCTACATTTTGAGGGTGTCAAAAAGACAACTGGGATACCTATCTTTCAATCCATGACCAGTCCACCTCCTTTTCCATCATTCATTTCCTCAGCAAAACCCTTTACATCTCTTTTTTTGTTTTGTTTTGTTTTGGCTAGGCAATGGGGTTAAGTGACTTGCCAGGGTCACACAGCTAGTAAGTGTTATGTGTCTGAGGCCAGATTTGAACTCAGGTCCTCCTAACTCCAGGGCCGGTTCTGTATCCACTGTACCACCTAGCTGCCCCTACATCTCTTCTTGAGCCTAGGTTATCACTGGAAATATGCTTCAGCCCACTAGTCATAGCCCTGTGTCTTTCCATTGCCTTTTAGGTTACCCACAACCTCAATTCCATAGTATTCGAAGATATGGGAAATGGGAAAACGTTTTTGTTTATAAAGGGGCCTTTGTACTGGTGAGCAGCTTGGAGTTCTTAAGAGTCTTATGCAATTTCCCAAATGCAATCCATCCTGCTCTCTCCCTCCCATTCAATTTTATGCCAAACTCATTGTTCATCTAGGCTTAGAGTAGACTTGGGCTTGGAAACACCTGGATTCAAATCTTGTATTTGATACTTACTAGCTTTGTGATCATGGGCAAATCATTTAACTTCTCTGAGTCTCAGTTTCCTTATTTGTAATATAAATTTAAAATATGTAGTACCTACTTCACAGTATTGCTGTGAGGATCAAAACAAATACAACATGTATAAAGCTTTGTAATATGTCACCATATAAAAGTCACATTGTAATCATCATCATCTTCATCATCATCTTTGTACCTATCCCAAATGCAATAGTATACCAACTCAATGGATTAGCCATCCCACTGCACATTATCATCTAAACATTAGGCATTATCATCCATCTAACTTTTTCCTGATTTATAAGTTAATATCTTTTGAATAGTCATGGATCTTACTGTCATGTTCTGGAGTTTGACACATTCAGCATAATATTATGTATAGATAATAGTTCTGTAGGACTTCATAATCCTTGGGGAAACCCTCTTCCATTTGGACCTAAACAAAGCATTCTTCAGGACTGTGGAGAACACCTTTGGTGAGCATATGTTTTAATTGCTTTGATTAATGTTAACAAATAGAGCATCATTGACCAGAATTGTCTCTGTGGTTGTATTTATTAAGGAATATTATGTGATCTCTATATGAATGAGAGGTTACTTAATGGAGGAGACTTTTAAAGCTTTGTTTTGCTCCTCTACAAGGTCAAATGCTTCTCTTTTGCCAAAACAAACTTTGTTGCACAAAAAAAAAAAAATCGTTTATGTATAGTCACGTGTAAAGATGTCTCTTTGAGTGAATTCTGTCCATGTATTTTCTCAACTCAATATTAGAGCATAAAAGCTGGGCCACAATGCCAGAGGTACTCTGCTCATGGCAGGATCAGGGAAAGGATTGTCACCTGGAAGTAGAAATACTTAAATGGTAGACGGACAACACAGCATCTGTAGACCAAGAGCACTCATGCACAACACTGTGTCTGCTCCAATTGAGGAAATTTGGGGCTTGTCTAGTGCTTATCCCAGACCTATACATCTGGGTAGACTGGCAGCCTTGAAACTTGTTTTGAGTATAATAACTGATCTTGACTGATAGTTACCTATGGTCCTCTTCCTGTTTCACAAGCCCATTTAAACCTGTTTGTTTCCCTTTCCAAAAATAGGTGTGTTCTATCCCCAAATGGACAGAGGTTGCCAGTATTGGGTGCTTTCCCAAGAGAATCAGTGGCTGTGGAAACAAATAGTATTTTTAGTTTCTACTATACCTGTACTGGCTTTGCAAAGACCTCTCCCTGGTCTCAATCAAATTTCAATCTAATAGCACAAAAGGGAGTAGGGAAAAGGAAGGAGGAAAAGGGGGTTTGGTGCTAGGTAGAGCTTTCTGGACAGTAGCCCAGACTCCACCACTGTTACTTTTCTTGTGTCTGTCTAGAACAGTGAAAACAAAATTATGATATTAGATAGAAAATGAGGTGCAGTCCAGGAGGTTACACTAGGCTGGGCTGCACTGGTCTAAGCAGGGGAAGGCCCAGCTTCAAGACTGAAAGGCAGATGCCCAGACAATCACCTTAACAAGTCATACGACACTCTCTTCTCTTCCTTCCCCCTCCTCCACTCCCTTGACCCTGTCCTCCCACCTAGCATCCCCATTGACTCTTCTGGGCAACCCCCCCTGGGAGTTTCAGTCTTTGTCTTCTACCCCCAACAAACTGCCCCAATGGAAATGTCCTTCAGTTTTTGCCAGAAAACCATGCTCCAAGCTCTCCTGTACCTTGGGGTTGACCCTAAATATGGGATGAAAATGGTCCCTGGTACCAGGATGTCAAGAAGGTTGTAAACAACAGCCCACTTCCACTCTGAGTGTCCTTGGTTTTTTCCTTAGGTAGGATGCTGTTGGAGCCCTAGGGAGTGGTGGTGCTGCTCCATCCCAGGGACAGGGTGGGGGAGGTCTAGGCCCTTGAGCTCCCCTGTGCCTCTGTCTTGTTTCAGATGAACTGTTGTCAGTCTATTTCAGCACCATCCTGCACCTTCACATTCAGGAGAATTGTCTGGAAAGCCAGGCTAAGCGTGGCAGGGGTTTTCAGTCATTAGTGACTGGATGGAGATAAACATGAGATGCTCTGGACTGGGCTCCAGGCAGGGCCATAAGTACCCAGAATACTCAGGTAGACTTTCCCATTGTGGTAGAAGTTGGGGTTATTGCTCTAGGTCATTAAGTTGACCCCTGGTGGGTGGAGAGGATAATCTTAGTCACGTCAAGGGGATCGGGCCCAACAAATATTCCTACCTGAGGCTTCTCACAAATGAACATGACGTATTGCTTGATTCACAGCTGGCACTGCTGGAGGTGGGTGCTCTCTGGCCCAGTTTGAGCTCAGTGTCACCTCCCAGAAGGCCGAGTGACTGAGCAGCATGGCCCCATGGGCAGCAGCCGAGGGTCAGAGCCTGGGCAGTGAGGTCAGGCTGCCACCCACCCACTAGTAATGCCCACGGCTGCTGCCACCACCATCCGTGCCAGCCCGGGGTCCTTGCAGCCTCAGCCCCTGCAGTTGCTGCCTCCTCCTCAAGTGCTTAAAAAATATACTGACTAACAATAAACTCAGTGGGATCTCTTATGTTTTCACTTTTCAATCATTTGTATAACTGTAATGGTGTGGTCTGCTATATAAAATTGTTTACAAAAACCTGCCTGTTCCCTTCTCATATTCTTATCAAGTATGCCCTGAATATGTATATACATCATTCCCATTAAGACTTGAAAAAGATGAAAAGGTAGGCACATAAGTTGATAGTTACTGATGCTTTCTTGGTCTCCTTTTGTAGATACAAATATCTTCCATAACTGCTCCATTCTTTTGGCATCCTCTCCATGAGATATTGTGAAAAGCAATCCCTCCATGCTTCCAATATTGTGTCAAATCTAACCTGTATTTGCTCAATGTCTATTTGTTGTTGTTCTTTCAGCCACCGTTCCCAATTTCATATTCTGAAGTATCATGTGTTTCTTTTCTTCATATAGGACTTTCAAGTCCACATACCTAAGTATCATTTTTTCTTTTTTCACATAGAACTTTCAGGACTAAGGTGTTGAAATACAAATGCAATGGTTCTTCAGTCATTGATCATAAAACATTGCTATGGAAATGTTGACAAATGTCTTCCATTTTATGTCTATGAATTGTCCTCAGGCCAGTTTCTTCAATGAATATTCTTGGAATAATGCAGTCCATTTGGATCTCAAGCCAAGCTTCCTTTAGACTTGTCACTTCCACTGCTTGCCAAAGACCTTCCTAAAATGTAGTGCCTACAAGTGAAAAAAGTACTCCAGATGCTATCTGATCTGGATAGAGTACAAGGGGCTGTATTGGTGCTCATTCTATACACAGTGTTTTTTCTCACTGCAGCCAGAGCTTTCTGTTCAAGCAGATCTCTTGAGCTGTCATGTTACACTTTCAAGTCATTTTGAGATTATCAACCACCAAAGCTTCAGGCTTGTTTTTACATGGACTTTTGTCTGGCTATGGGTTCTGCCGGTGTGCTAAATGGCAGAGTGGATCAAGCACCACACCTGCAGTCAGGAAGATCTGAGTTCAAACCCAGGCCCAGACACTTACTAGCACTATGACCTTGGGCAAGTCACTTAACTCTGTTTACCTCAGTTTCCTCATCTGTAAAGTGAGCTGGAGAAAAAAATAGCAAACTTCTACAGTATCTTTGCCCAAAAATCCCCAAATGGAGTCACAAACAGTTGGACATGAACAACAACTGAAATGGCTCCCACACGTTTTCATTACATACACACACGCGCGCACACGCGCACACACACACCCATAATGTTTCATATGTTTAAAGTCATTGAATTTTATCCTATCAAATTCAGTACTTAATTGTAGCTGTCGAGATCTCTTAGGATCCCATTTCTGTCCTTCAAAGTATTTAGCTATGCTTATTTCTTCTAGCTTATATTATCTACATAATTGATAAGCATTCTACCTCTGCCTCCATTCAAGTCACTGATTAAAAGACTGAACAGAAGTTAAAGCCAGACCGTGGGAGTATTTAATTTGTGACTCCTCCAGGTTGATCTCAATTGATTAATCACCACTCTTTCAGCCCAATCCAGTTCTGCCTAATTATGGACTCTCATCCAGTCCATACCTCTTCAAACTTGTCTACAATAATATCATAAAATATTTTGTCAAATACCTTCCTGAAATCTAGCTTAACTATGTCTGTCATTCCTCTACTCTACCAGTATAGCAACGTTGTCAGAAAAGGAAATTAGGTTAGGATGATATGATTTACTCTTGACAACCCTATGCTGGATTGGAGTAGCCACCACTTCCCTAAGTGTCCACAAACTCTTCTTGTAAGGATGAATCCTATTTGCTATGAAATGAAATAAAGTTCCAAGTCTATAGTTTAAAGAAACGTTTTTCCCCTTTTTGATTTGCTCAGCTCTGATTCTGCAGTAACATTCCCATTTTCCATGATTTTATAAAGATCATTGATAGTGGCTCCATAATTACATCTTGAATTTTTTTCTTCAATACCCTGGTAACTAGGTTCACTGGGGCCTGATGGCTTTAATTCATTGACAATGACTAGGTGTTCTCTTATTATCTCATCACATATCTTGAGTTTCAATTCCCTTTTACCAATTTTTTTTTCAAAGATTATTTCCATGGCAGAAAACCCAGGAGCAAAGTAAAAGCTGAGCAATTTGGCCTTCTTTCTTATGTCCATTATCATTGTTTCATCCTCTCATAGCAATGCTTCCCTTGTGTCTTTGATCCTTTTCTTGCCCATAATATGGCTTTAAAAGACATTTTTGTTGTTCTTATATTTAATTACAATCTCAACTCATTCTGAGCTTCTTACAAGTCTGCTACTCCTTTGTGGTCTTCCTCCACTAACTGTTCTTCTTTCCATCTTCTGCATGTGGTATTTTTTTATTGAATTGAACCTATGAACCTATATTTATCCAAATATAGGGTACACTCTCCCCACCTCTCCAATTCCAGTTATATAAAATCTGAATACAATCTATACTTCATACTGTTTTGCCATATATGCTTATTTTCTGTTTCACAAAGATATAAATTTAAGGGTGACCTATATTCAAAAATGTTCTTCAGTTGTTTTAGTCATATCCAACTCTTCATGACCTCATTTGGGATTTTCTTTGCAAAGATACTGGTGTGGCTTGCCATGTCCTTCTTCAGCTCATTTTATAAATGAGGAAACTGAGGCAAACATGGTTAAGTGAATTGTCCAAAGTCACACAGCTAGCATGTGTCTGAAGCCAAATTTGAACTCAGAAAAGTGAATTTTCCTGATTCAGGCGCAGCACTCCATCTGCTGCACCACCTAGCTTCACTAGGCCTATATTCAAAAGAATGCCACATATTTATGAAGAAGAAGAAGAAGAAGAAGAAGAAGAAGAAGAAGAAGAAGAAGA
>NW_020954576.1:51537556-51758736 GCF_900497805.2 Vombatus ursinus
GAAGAAGAAGAAGAAGAAGAAGAAGAAGAAGAAGAAGAAGAAGAAGAAGAAGAAGAAGAAGAAGAAATGTTGAAGAAACAAAAAGAAAATTGTTTTGGATTAATCATAGTTTTGGATCATTCTTGCTACAATTTGCTCTAGTAGTTATAAATAATAAGGAAGAGAAAACAATTTACATTTATTTATATTCTTGATCAACTTTATTGAAATCAGATAATAGAGGAAAGGGCAAATACACAAAGGATTTGGGTTAGGGACAAAGATATGAATCTGATTTATTTGGGTCATGTGCCTTTTTTACAAAAACTTCAACAAACGCATGCTAATTCTGTCTGCTTCTAGGTTATTCCAGTTTCTCTTCTGTGACCAATGAAGAGACAGAACCAGAGTATGATCCTTGAATTCATCCTTGTGGGCTTCTCAAGTCTGGGAGACCTCCAGATTCTGCTCTTCTTCATCTTCTTGCTGGTCTACCTAACCACCTTAACGGCCAATGCAACTATCATGACTGTCATTCGCCTGGACCGCACCCTCCATACCCCTATGTACTTCTTTCTCTTCATCCTTTCATGCTCTGAGACCTGCTACACCTTGGTCATCATCCCCAAGATGCTGACAAACCTGCTCTCTACTGACAAGACCATTTCTTTCTCTGATTGTGCAGCCCAGCTCTACTTTTTTGTAGGGTTGGCTTGTACCAATTGCTTTCTGATTGCTGTGATGGGTTATGATCGGTATGTTGCCATCTGCAACCCTCTGAACTACATGCTCATTGTCAGCCGATCAACTTGTGTCCAGTTGGTGTTGGCCTCTGCCTTCTGTGGTTTCACAATCTCTGTGGTTGTCAACATCCTCGTGTTCAGCCTACCTTTCTGTGCATCAAACCGGATCAACCACTTCTTCTGTGACATCTCTCCTGTCATCAAGCTGGGCTGCACTGACACAAATATGAAAGAGATGGTCATCTTCTTTCTCAGTGTTTTGGTGTTACTGGTCCCCTTTGTGCTGATATTCATCTCCTATGTTTTCATTGTCTCCACCATCCTTAAGATCTCCTCAGTGGAGGGGCAACGAAAGGCCTTTGCCACTTGCATCTCCCACCTCACTGTGGTCATCGTCCATTATGGTTGTGCTTCTTTCATCTACCTGCGCCCTACATCCCTCTATTCCTCAGACAAGGACCGATTGGTGGCAGTGACCTACACTGTGATAACTCCAATGCTCAACCCCCTTGTCTACACTCTGAGGAACAAGGAAGTAAAAACAGCCCTAATGAAGGTCCTAAACAGATACTCATTTCCTAAAAGCATGAAATAGATGAGGAGGCCTCAGGCTATCTCGGACATGGGGGAGTCTACCGTCCTGCATGCGGAACATCTGCCCGACTTCCTCATGATCTCTCAGGAAGTAGATTCCATGGTCATCTGTTGGATCTGTTGGTTGTGCCCATGAGGAAGTTCTTAGGCTTAGACTACTAAGTTTTCACACCCTAAAAGTGAAGCCTAGGATGAACTTTCTCACACTTTCTACATAAAAAAAAAATGGAATGGGTGACCTTCTGAGACAATGAGCTCCTCATTACTGAAAGTGCCCATTTGTTTGTTGTTCAGTCATTTTTCAGTTGTGCATGACTTTTCGTGATTCCTTTTGGGGTTTTCTTGGCAAAGATACTGGAGTGGTTTGCCATTTCCTTCTCCAGATCATTTTACAGATGAGGAAACTGAGGCCAATGGGGTTAAGGGACTTGCCCAGGGTCACACAGCTAGTATGTGTCAGAGGCCAGATTTGAACTCAGGAAGATGAGTCTTTCTGACTCCAGGCCTGGCACTCTATCCACTGAACCACCTAGCTGCCTCTGCACCACCTGACTGCCCCAAGCAGGAGCTAAGTAAGTCAGGGATATTAAAGAGGAGACTTTTGCATCAGGCAAAAGATTGGACTAGATGATCTCTAAAGCTGTTTTCAACTAAGATTCTATAAGTCTAGGCTCTTTACAGGGTTATGGATCAAATGATCTATTGACCTAAAGGGCATCCCTGCTGCAAGAGATTATCTGAAAAGGGCATTAGACTAGGAGTCAGGAGACTTCTAAGCCACTTTCTTATTGTGATACCACAGACAATGCTTTCTTAATGTTTCTGTGCTTCAGTTTCAATACTTGTATTGTTTGTCCATCAGGATGGCTAGGAGACTCAAATAGAAGAATATGTATAGAAAACATGACTCCTAAAATGCTAAATAAAAGTGAGTTGTTATCTGGTGGGAGCATTTATGAATATCTGGATGTTCACATACAAAATTATTATTTAAGTATTTCTTCAAAATTAGTTTGGAATTTCATATGATATAAAAGCTACAATTCATTTCTGAGACAAGAAATGAAGGATGTGATTATCAAATTAGTAAGAGAGAAAAGTTAAAGAAACGAGACTCAATATCACTAGCCTGGTCAATTTCTTTTTTTTTAATGTGAAAATTTTTATTTTTTCCAATTATATGTAAAAATAATTTTAACATCTTTTTTTTTTAATTTTGTGTTCCAGATTCTTTCCCTCCCTCTTACCTTTCTATCTTCCTTGAGAAGACAGGCAATTTGATACAGGTAATACATGCACAGTCATACAAAACATATTTCCATATTAGTCATGTTGTAAAAGAAGACACAGACCAAAAAAGAAAAAAAAAAGAAAGTTTTTAAAAATATGCTTCAATTTGTGTTCAGACTCCCATCAGTTCTTTCTCTGGAGGTAGATAGCATTTTTCATGATAAGTCTTTTGAAATTATCTTGGGTCATTATATTGCTGAGAATAACTAAGTCATTCACAGTTGATCATTGTACAGTTTTGCGGCTATTGTGTACACAGTTCTCCTGGTTCTGCTCACTTCACTTTGCATCAGTTCATGTAAGTCCAGCTTTTTTCTGAAAGCATCTTGTCCATCATTTCCTATAGCACAATAGTATTCCATCACAATCATATACCACAACTTGTTCAGTCATTCCCCAATTGATGGGCATTCCCTCAATTTCTAATTCTTTGCCACCACAAAAAGAACTGCTATAAATATTTTGTACATATCGATCCCTTTCCCCTTTTTTTTTCTTTCTTTGAGATACAAATCTACTACTGGCCTTGCTGGATCAAAAAGTATGCGCAGTTTCATAGCCCTTTGGGCATAGTTCCAAATTGCTCTCCAAAATGGTTGGATCAGTTCACAACTCCACCAAAAGTACTTTAAGTGTCCCAATTTTTCCACATCCCCTCCAACATTTGCCATTTTCCTTTCCTGTCCTATTAGCCAATTTGACAGGTGTGAGGTGGTACCTCAGAGTGGTTTTAATTTTCATTTCTCTAATCAATGGTGATTTAGAGGAATTTTCATGACTTTGAAAGCTTTTGATGGATTTTCTTAGCTTTAATTTCTTCTTCTGAAAACTGTCTGCTCATATCCTTTGACCATTTATCAATTGGGGAATGACTTTTATTCTTACAAATTTGACTCAGTTCTTATATATTTGGGAAATTAGGTCTTTATCAGAGAAACTTGCTGTAAAAAATAATCCCAGTTTTTTGCTTTCCTTCTAATCTTGGTTACATTTTGCTTTGTTTGTGTAAAAACCTTTCCATTTTATATAATCAAAATTTTCCATTTTACCTTCATAATGCTCTCTGTCTCTTCTTTGGTCATAAATTCTTCCCTTTTCCATAGATCTGACACAGCCTAGCCAATTTCAAGAGTTGCCATGGAAGGAATTCTAGGTTCAGAGTCGAATGATCTGGGTTCCAATCTTTATATGTGGACACTCAAGTCCAAATACAATAAACATTGCATCCTTCTCCTTCATCAGCATCATCACTGTTAATATAGCTGCAAATTGCCCCCTGTATTTCCTTTCAGTGCATACTTACCTGATTTTACAACTTAGCTCTGTCTAATATACCAGCCTGTTTGAGACCAGAAAGGTAGAATGCCATTAAACAACTTTTTACTAACAGGTTGCTTCAAAAATAACTCATTTGACTGAAATTAAAAACTCTATGTTTTAAGATGTGTTTTGTGTCAACATGCTACCTAGGCAAAAATGAATATTTCAAGTCAATTTTTTTTTACTTGGAAGGAAAATAAAATATGCCTATACAATGCTAAATGAATGATTGACTAAATTTTTTAATATTCATCCACTCACTTGGATGTAATGCTAATGCCTATAGGTTAGTCAGTCAGCAAGAATTTAAGTGCCTACTATGTGCAAGACACTGTGCTAAGCACTGATGATATAAAGAAAGGTAAAAGACATTGACTCCAAGGATATCAGTGTTTAATGGGAGACACAACATGCAAACAACCTTTTACAAACAAGATACTGTGATGGGTGAAATATGAGATAACTGAGTGAACACAGGTTCAAGCTTCTGAGCATATCGATTTATTAACCAATGCATACCAATTGCATAACAGATCAAGACCAGGCCTTCCCAGCTTGGCATTGGAACCCAAATATAGAAGATAGATTTGTATGCATTAAAAGAAAACAACAGGGTATAAAGCAGGATATGAGATTAAATATTAAAATAAAATAAATATTACAATTACATCAAATGATTCTTAATTGGAGGAAAGATTAGGGGCTTTCTGAGTTGGAAGGGAGAAAGCAAACAGGTGCAATTCCTTCATATCAGAAAAAGAAGTGTCCCACTCCCCCTTAAGTGTCTGTATTCAATCAAAGGAACAAGGAAACAGTAAGTGATTGACCACTAGGGGCCAGTTTTCAGATAAGACACATGGGTTGCTTTAGGTGTATAATTGAGAGATAACTCCTTGCATCGATCTTCAAATCTGAATGAGTTTCTGGTCAGTGTTGTTTTCATAAACTAGGTTCATGCTTCTGGTGCACAGTGACAAAATGTGTGATTTCAATGGTATATACACCAGGAATTAATGGGGAAAGAAACTCCCTCTACCAGTGCAGTCTTCTACCTTCTCTGAAATTTACAATAGGGAGAATTGCCTCCCTAGAGCACCAAGGGGTTACATGATTTGCCCGTAGTCACACATTCATTCTGTATCAGAAGTGGAACTTGAACCTAGGTCTTCCAGGTATTGAGACTGGCTCTCTATCCATCATTGCAGGCTGCCTTTCTCCTGTGGATTTATCAACTTCAATTGTAGTTGAGTAGATCTCACCTCTTCTAATGTATCATAAGCTCCTTAAGAACAAAGGTTGGGTATAATTCATTTTGTTTCTCCCTCAGAACCAAAACACAATGCCTCATGCGGAGTAGATATTAAATACATTGCTGTGAAATAAATATATTTTATGAAAGCTTTTTTTGAAAAATGTTATCTGTTCTAATCAGATTCCATCAAATTGATTGGAGACATGACCTCAAGCAATGGCTTTTCATCTTTTTCATCTACAGACTCTCAGAGTTCTGCAACTCCAACCTAAACACTTCCCTCATGATTCTTCCAGCAAAAAAAGAAAAACATGACAAGACTCCCAAGCACCTAAGGAAGGTAGATGGAGAGTTACATCTTTCTTTTTTGTCTCCTTCTTAAATGCTTTAGCTGACCCCCTCCACAGACTAAATTTAAAAAGCTAGTTTAAATTCAGCAGAGACTCTTTTGAAGCAAAAGTTCAATCAAATAATCATATAGAACCAAGATGTACCAGACTGAGCTGTAGTTATTTATCAAGTTAATACATTTGCCCAAGAAGAGACAGCAAAGCATAGTAGAAAGAGCTCTATAATATGAGTTAGTATACCTGGCTTCTGGTCCCATCTCTGTTACTAACAAGCTCAATCACATTCTGTAAGTCATGGAAACACAAAATCTCAAAGTGAGAAGAGAACTCAGAGGATATCTAGTTGAATATGTACCTAAAAAGAGCCTTCAGCCCCATATAGGAATGTGAATGGTCAAGGCAGCTAGGTGACGCAGCGGATAGAGCACCGGCCATGGAGTCAGGAGGACCTGAGTTCAGATCCAGTCTCAGACACTTGACACTTACTAGCTGTGTGACCCTGAGCAAGTCACTTAACCCCATTGCCTAGCCAAAAAAAAAAAAAAAAAAAGGAATGTGAATGGTCACCCTGGATCTTAGCATTTAGTGTGCCAGGATAGTGGCGAGGCATGAGTTGACAACCCTCCCCTCCCCATGTACCCACAATATCAGCCAAGATTCTTGTAAGTGAGGAAGTTGTGATACTGACCTGGGACAGTTTTGATTAACTTTGCTCCCTCTTTCCTCACCCTGGGTGAATTGATTGGGAACGCAGCTGTGGTCCTTTTGTGCAAGAAGAATGTAAAAACAATTTTTAGGTCTTTGGTGGAGAGTTCTGGAGACCAAAATAAACCTCCTTAAGATTGCTTTTAGTCCTCTTGCTGGTAGTTTGTGCTTTTAATCTTTCTGAACTGCTTTTAACCATCTTGGGATCTGCATTTAGATGGGCTGGGAGAGAAGGGAGGTATATTTGAACATGGTTTTAGTACAGATTTTTTTTTAACCCTTGAGTGACACATTGCATCAGACATGGAATACTGATCAGAACACAGTATTACTCATAAGTGTTTCACTTTCCTAATTACCTTCTCTGTTCTTCCTCTCTCAGACCATAACCTTTTATCATTCCATTTTTCCCTGTATTTCACCTCTCCTAAACTCATTATTCACCTTCATCAAAAACTAGAATCCCTTTGACCTTCATTATTTTCTCAGGTCATTACCTCTACTCTTATACTTCCCTCCCTTTTACAATCTTGTTTACCCAATTCAACTCTACATTGTCTTATACTCTCAAATTCCTTGCCCCCTGGTTTTACACCACTCATCCCTGGATTGTTCCTACAACTTTCTTCTGTTCCTGTTCGTGTGCTGCAGAATGGTGCTGGCCTGGATTATAAATTCAAGTAATCTAACTTCAACTGGGGCCTCACTGCAGTTGAGGCAATCCTTTTATCCTTCCCTAATTGATCCCCTATCTCAATCCCCACAAAAACTCTTCCAAATTTTGTCTCCTGTCTTCATAACTTCCACACCTCCAGCTTCTCCTTTGCTCTCAGCTAAATACCTCACCTGTTCTTTTACTGAGAAAATTGAGGCCATTCCACATGAACTCTCTCTTCCTCATTCTTGTCTACTCAAAATCCCTTGATTTCACCCTCTCCTCTCTTCTCATTTCCTACTGACTCTGAAAATGAGATGGCTCTTCCTTATGCCAAGGCAAGATTATGTGCCTTGATCTTATCTGCCTTCTCCATCAGAATATAGCCTCAATCATTCTCTCTCTTTCTCTCTTTCTCCTCCCTCCTTCAATTTTTCCCTATATCTTGGTCCTTTTCTATTGTCTTCAAATATGCCAGTCATGTCATCCTTAAAAAATCTTTCATTAGACCCTACAGTTAATTCTTTCTATTTTCCTCTATCTGTCCTCCCTTTCTAAGCCTTTTCTATAGATAGAAAAAGCTGTCTATTCACAGCCTCCACTTTACAATCTGAATTCCACCTCATCACCTGATTGAAACTGTACCCCCTCCCAAATCACCAATGATATCTTAATTGCCAAATCAAATGATTTTTTTTCCAGTTCATATCCTTCTAAATCTATTTGTTTCATTTGATATCATTGGCCACCCTTCCCTTTTGGATACTCTCCTCTGCGTGTGTGTGTGTGTGTGTGTGTGTGTGTGTGTGTGTGTGTGTGTGTGTAACTCCCCTGGTTCTTCTTCTACATGTCTAATAGCTCTTAAAAAAATCTCTAATAGCTTTTTCTGTTTCCTGTGCTGGTTCATTTGTAGATCATACCCTCTGACTGTGGCTCTTCTGCAAGACTCGGTCATAGGCCCCCTACTCTTCTGTCTCTACATTGTCTCTCTTAGTGATCTAATCACTTTCATGAGTTTGATTGTCATCCTTGGTCACTCCTCTTAGCTTCAAGCCCACATCACTAACTATCTGGAGGACATTTCAAACTATATATCCCAGAGAATCCCTAACTCCTTGTGTCCAAAACAAAACTTCTCTTTCCCTAAACCTATTCCTCTTCCAAATTTCCCTCAAAGTCACCACCATTCTTCAGGTCTTTCAGGTTTGTAAATATGGCACTATTCTAGACTCCTTACTCTCCACTCCACTTGGCCAATCAGTTGCCAAATTGTGCTATTTCTGACTCTACAATATTTCCCACACTCAACTATGTCTCTTTACTCATTCACTTACCATCTTACTTCAAGCTCTCATCACTTCTTACCAGTTAATTGCAATGGCCTGCCATTTCATCACCCTGCCTCAAGCCTCTCCCCACTTCAGCTCGTTCTCTACCCTGATGCCAAAGTAATTTTCCTTAGATACTGATCTGACCAGCTCACTCCCCTACTCAATAAACTCCAATGGCTTCTTATTGCTCCTGGAACCAAATATAAATTCCTCTACCTTATTTTTAAAGCTCTTCACAACCTTACCCCAACAAATCTTGCTAGCCTCATTGAAGCTGCCACACTCTACAAGACAACCAAACTGGACTTTTCTCAGTTCCTCATATACAGAATTTCATCTCTGCATCTCTACGCTGATTATCCCCATGATGAGAATACATTCCTTGTTCATCTTTTTAAGACATACCTCAAAAAAATAATTAATTACTTGAAAATTAAAAAAAATACACAGCTCAAGAACCATCTTCTACATGAAGCCTTTTCTGACATCCTCACTCTCAAACTTCCTTATATTTAACTTCTTTGTCTTTATTTGTATTTATTCTCTTTATATTAATTCTGTATATTTAATGTAATAGGAGACAGGTTAACATGCTCAACATACTCAGCTGGTGCAGTCCATAGTAGACTATGGAGCAGGCATAGACATTATGTAACAGGTTGCAATCTGCTAAGCACAGTGACAGAGAGGGGCATTTTTGGTTGTCTGTGAAGCTGGAATTGGAGTGCATTCAAAAGATACTAACTAGCCAACATAAATCTCTTGTTCTAGGTCTTTTTTGCCTGGTTAATGTTGGAGAAATGAGTTGAATTTCTGTGGTCCACCAGGATAGATGAGGAAGGAGCCTTAGGAGCTTCCTCGCTTGGAGCTATCCTGAAGCCAAAGAGCATAACTCTTCTGTTGTTTCTCTGTTAAAGCATTCCTTTCATCATTTATTATTGTGACTATTGTAACTATTCTTTCACGCTTTTAAGTTAAGGACTGTCTAAAATGTCTATGAACTCGGGAGCTTTGAAAGATCAGGCAAACAAGCCAACAGAAGTCTGAGAGCTAGAGTTTATGCCAGGATTTGCCAGAAACCCAACAATGAAGAGCAAATTCCTGAGCAACCTGCCTTACCTATCCCAGCAGTCATAGAAAGGTGGCCTCATCGATCCACCAGCTATGCTGCATTTGGAAGTAAACTTGGTGCAATTGATGGTACATAGAAACTGTGTTAAGTTTGAGCTTACTCTCCCCAGGGACCAAGGTGTTACAGGGAAAAGTGTGTCATCAGATGATGGGAGGGAAATGTTTATAACTTCTGCTTTTGTTTTGTCTTTAAAATAACCATTCCTTTTTAAAAAGCTAGTTGATATTAATTGGTTAAGACACATTGAAGTGGTATAGATATCAGAAAAGCTGAAGAGTTTATCATTCTGTTCTTGACTAACATGAATAATTACCACAAGTAATAAACATTCCATTTTCCTATTCTCAACTATTTATGAAATACTTGGGGTGAAGAACAATTGCATTTGCTGATATCAGTGGTTGGTGGTTGGTGACTTTTTGTTCCCTTATGAGATGAGATTCATGAAATCCGTCTTTCTGTCAGTTATGAAACCGAGTACTTATTTCACTTTCCAAAAGACTCCAAAGAGTTTCTTGATTTAACCACTTTGTGAGTTTTAACCTCTCAAACTCTAAAAATAGTCACATTCAAATGAACTGTCAGTACATTTGTGGAATTGGTCCAGCTATTCTGAAAAGCAACTTGAAACTATCTCCAAAAAGTTATGCATACCCTTTTACCCAGTGATACCACTGCTGTGTCTATACCTCAAAGAAATTTAAAAAAAAAAAGAGGGAAAAGGAACTATGTATACAAAAAGCTCTTTTTGTAGTGGTGAAAAACTAGAATTTGAGGGGATTCATACCAATTGGGGAATGACAGAATAAAGTATTACATGTGAATGTAATAGAATACTATTAAGCTGTAATAAATGATGAAAGGAATGCTTTTACAGAAACCTGGGAATATTCATATGAACTGATATAGGATGAAATGAACAGAACCAATAAAACAATTTATACAACAACTATAGCATCGTAAACAAATAACTTTGACAAAACTCTGATCAACACGATGACCAAGCCCAATTGCAGGGGATCAATGATACGGAATGCAACTCACCTCTTGACAGAGAAGTCATGGACTAAATATGCAGAATAAGACGTATTTTTGAACCCGGTCAATGTGGGAACTTGTTTTGCTTTACTATGAATGTTTGCTAGAAGTGATTTGTTTTTACTTTACTTTTCATTGCTAGGGGAGGAGGAAATAAATGCTTCTTAAGTGAATAAGCAAAATTAAATTAAAAACAAAAAATTAAATGACTATCGTGAAATAAAAGGCAGAGAGGTAGTGGTGGCAAACTATAGCTACCATCCATTTTAAGAACGTGCTTTAAAAGTCACTGTTTGGAATTCTGAGGAAAACCAGGACAATTTTTTGTCATTTGTTGGAATCATTTCCTGGTAGCAATGTTGGGGGGGGTGGGAGGGGTAGGATAATAAATCATACAATTTTCAACGCAAATGTAAGGTATTTCAAAAGTGTTCAGGGCACCTGTTTGACCTGGATTGCCTTTCAAATCTATTACCCAGTTGTACTTCAAAAACACACCAGTAAGATAAAATTACAATCAGTAAATCAATAAGCATTTATGAAGAGTTTATTCTGTGTCAGGCACTATGCTAAGTACTGGGGAGAAAAAGACAAAAGTCAGATACTTCTTCTTAACAACTAGGTGGTGCAGTGGATAGAGTGTTGGACCTAGAGTCAAGATGACTATCTTCCTGAGTTCAATTCTGGCCTCAGACACTTACTAACTGTGTGACTGTGGGCAAATAACTTAACCCAGTTTGCCTCATTTTCTTCATCTGTAAAATGAGCTGGAGAAGGAAAAGACAAACCATTCCAGTATCATTGCCAAGAAAACCCCAAATGGGGTCACAAAGAGTCAGACACAAATGAAAAATGACTAAACAACAACAAAGTAACCTACTTTCTACTGCAGAAAATACATATATACAGGGTGTCTCAAAAATCTAAGTGTAGGCAGCAGCTAGGTGGCACAGTGGATAGAGCACCGGCCCTGGAGTCAGGAGGACCTGAGTTCAAATGGGACCTCAGACCAGACACTTGGCACTTACTAGCTATGTGACCCTGGGCAAGTCACTTAACCCCCAATTGCCAAACAAAAAAAAACCTAAGTGTACTTTAACAGCTTAAAGTGCACTGAGACTTTTGGGATACTTTGTGTAAGTATTCACAACAGTTTGGAGTATATAAGTACATACAAGAGTTGGGAGGGCAGGCATTTGTAGCTGGCGGGAAAGAGGGAGTGAGGAGGAGACAGATCTGAAAGAGTTGTGTGTATAAGTGGCACTTGAACTGGGTTTTAAAGAAAACCAGGAGTTCCAAGAGGTAGAGATGAGGAGGAACATTTTATGGGAAATAGCCAATATAAAGGCCTGGAGCTGGGAAATACAGTGGTGTCTACGAGGAGCAGCAAGTAAGTCAAGTATACCTAGATTATCAAGTACATAGACAGGAGTGATGTGTGGAAAGACTAGAAAAGGTAGGAAGGGGCCAGACTGAGAAGGGATTTAATATCAGATAGACGAGTTTACATTTGATCCTAGAGGTTATAGAAAATCACTAGAATGTACTGAGTAGAGGATGACACAGTCAGACCTGCACTTTGGAAAACCATTTTGGTGGTTCTGTGGAATGTGGTTTGGAGTAGGGAGAGCCTTTAGGAGACCATTGTTATGCACAAAGGTAAGAGGAGAGCATAAACTAAGATAGTGGCTAAAATAATGAAAGGAAGGAAAAATATGCAAGAGATGTTGTGGAGATAGAAACAACAACATTTGTTAACTGATTGGCTCCATGGGATGGGTAAGAATGAAGATGACACCAAGGATTTGAACTAAGTTGACTAGCAGGAGAGTAGTATCTTCAATACTAGTAAGAAAGTTCAAAGGAAGAGTGGATTTGAGAGGAGAAGATAATGAACTCAGTTTTAAATATGTAGAGTATAAAATGCCTATGGGCTACCCAGTTCAAAATGATAGTTCAAGATGTGGAGCTGCAGACTGATGGAGAACAGTTCACAGCTAGGAGCAAGGGATGGACTTTCTGTGCCCTTGAGCATCATGGACTGTGGTTGGTCGATGTTCTCCTGCCAGCCCTATTGAGCACTGGGAGACAAAGTCTCCAGCTGCTTCTAAGAGTCTTCTATCCCAGACTTCCAAATAGGTAAAATTCTACAAGGCTTTCAATTCAACATGCCCACTGAAGGATTTGTTCAAAACCACCAAGCAGAAGAAGGCAGAAGAAGACTACAGAACCTTATGCTAAGAAGACCATTAAAAAGAACTGTTGTCATTCAGTTATCTCAGTAGTATCTGACTCTTCATGACCCCATTTGGGGATTTCTTGGCACAAATACTGGAGTGGTTTGCCACTTCCTTTTCAAGCACATTTTTTACAGATGAGGAACTGAGGCAAACAGCTGCCTAGAGAACTACAGACCATTAAATGTTGTTTTCAAAGAAGACATATTACACTCTGGGAGTATGGTGGGTAATTCTGGGGCATGTCCCTTCTTTCTCACTCTTTTATTCCTCTCTGACTCCACTCTAATTTCCTTTTATGTTTTGTCTTTCCCCATTAGAATATAATCTCCTTGAGGGCAGGGACTTTCTTTTTACTTGAGTACTCTGGGGTATAAGACTCTTAGAAGCAGACTAAGATGTTGTCTCTATAGGCTAACTCTCTCCCAGTGCTGAATGGGGTTGGCAGGGGAACCATAGGCCCCAGCTCATGATGCTCAAGGGCACTAAAGAGCTATAGACCATTAAATGTCATTTTCAAAGAGGACCAATGACATCACAGGGTGATATCTTGACTCGTTTGTAAATTGGATTTAAGTAAGGCAGAGTTGCATAGTCATCAACCTCACCATCTTCCAGGTCATCAAAGTCCAGTGGCAACATAAAAGTCAGGACTACTGTCAATGACCTGGGATGCAATGGATGACCTTGGCATTTTCAATGTCTGACCAAGCTCTAAGCATTCCACAGATTTAGGAGAGGAGTTTGAAAATGTTGAAAACCATTTGTAGAGTGGGCCAAAAAAACAAGGAAGTTGGATCCCATCTGGTTATTCTAATTTGAGCTACATTTTATTAGATTTTTCCTAGTTTAGGATTTAGGCATAAATTGTGCTGTGAGCTCATCCTTCTTCCTTTATACCCCACTCCCTGGACAAATTTATGAACTTGGAATTGTTTGGCATAGATTTCACTAAACTAGGAGGGTAAACACAGAGATTGATCTTTCTGAAATATGAATACAACAGCAGACTTTGAATGTGTTCATTACTGTACCCTCTTGGTCCAAATCACCTAGTGGTTTTTCTTATTTATTTTTAAGCCAAAATACTTCTATAAATATATATTTCTCAGATTGTCAAGATATGAGACTGAATTTTAGTCCCTGCTGTGCTCAGAAAACTAACTCATATCTACCATGGATGTCCACATCTGGAACTATGGTTTTATTCTTCTCATAGTAGACTTGTGTCAGTGTAACAATGCAGCCTTCTTTCTCAAACAACTTCTCACCTATTTCTCACTGATCCTACCAGCATCACTTTAAAGTCTCATGAGAAAGTCAACAACAAATTAACAAGTATTTATTAATCATTTACTGTGTGCCAGGCACGGTGCTGAATACTGAGAAGACAAGTAATATCAAAAAGACAGTTCCTGCCCTGGAGGAGTTTACATTCTGATGGGGGAAGACAAAACATAAAAGGAAATTGAAAAACAAGGGAGTAGGGAAAGAAGATATGGAGGCCAGAGAGGAATGAAAAAGTGAATATGACTGGCCTGGGCACTATCTTTAAAATGGAAGTTTCAGGAGGAATTGACCAATCAGAGGAAGGGGGCCCAAGGGTGGGGTGATCTTCCAGGCTGAAGAAGGTGCTGCATAATGGTGGACAAAGAAGTCTGAAGTGGAGTTGAGAAGGGAATAAAAGAGTGAAACAAGGGAGAAATCAGTGACATGCTCCAGAACTACCAATCATACTCCCAGAGTATAACATGCCACCTTTGATAAGATCTTTACTCCCCACATATTTCCTCCCCATTCTCCTTCCCCCCCCAAAAAAATTGACAAAAATAGATGACATAGAGGTGTCCCAAAAGTCTTAACTAAAGCTTAAAACTAAAGTAAGACTTCTGGGATGCCCCATATACTAAAAAGGAATAGAATATAAAATAACCATTTTAGTTACTTGATTCTATTTCCCCTGACTTTTATATTGTACTTTTCCCACCCACTATCTGATTCATAAAGTTGTAATGACAGCTGCCTTCTTAGTCACCATCCTGGCAATAGTTAGAAGATGGGACAGTCTTTTGTTGTTTGATTTTGCTTCTCACAAATAACGTATAAGCACCTTCATCTAATTGGTATTCCTGTGTCAAACTTCTCTCCTCTCCACTTTATGCTCCATGCAGTTGCAAAACTTCTGTTCCTAAATACAGCTCTGTTTCTCTGACTTACTGAAAAACCTTCAGTGATTTATTGCTTCCAAGAAAAAAGAAAAAAAATGCCTCAGCCTAGCATTTAGGTCCTGTATAATTTACCTTCCTATCTTTATTTCAAATTACTTCTCTTCATACTTTCTATGTTTTAGCCAAACTGGACTATAAATGTTATCTAAATTCAACATTCCATCTCTCATCTCCACACATTCACATAGACCATCCCCCCTTGACTAGAAAGCATTCTTTCAGCATCTCCACCTCTTAGAATGTTGGATTTGTTTAGGCTATTAAGGTGTCAGCATTAGAGTATGCTGCAATCAGCAAATCTTGAATTCAGATCTAACCTCAGACATTTACTATCTATGTGACCTTGGGCAAGTAATTTAACCTATATCTGCCTCAGTTTCCTCATCTGTAAAAGGGGGATAATAACAGCATCTATCTCCCAGGGTTGTTGTGAGGATCAAAGGAGATTATATTTGTAAACTGCTAAAGCTATTATTGTGATCTAAGGCTTAGATGAGATCCTACCTCTTCCATGAAACTTTTCCTGATCTTTTTCTTCCTCCTCAAATTAACTACCTAGTATTTACTTCTCTGTGTGCTCATTGTATCTCCCCAGCAGAATATAAGCTACGTGAGGGTAGGGATTATTTGTTTCTATCCCCTGTGTCTAGTACAATGCTTTGCACATAGTAGGCACTTTTTTTAATGCAGGCCTACAAAAATGTTGTATTGATCATTTTAAAATATAGGAAGTACTTGCTTATAGATGGTTTCAGGGTTCTCAATCCATTTTCCCACACCCTCTCCTTGGTAATAATTACTCTCAATTTCTTGTTAACATTATTGGCTATTAAATTTTCATTCTTTATTGTATATCTCACCAAACCCATGGATTCTTGACTCTCCTCCCCAGTTGCAGCAACAAGATGTGGAAATTTATCACTTTTAAACTATCTTTATTCCAGAATGCAGATATGCATATCTGCAGTTCAGAAAGCAGAAACCAAAGTCAAGAATTTTTAGAAAAAGAGGAAAGTAACTTTTTGGCAAGGGTTTTGCATCCATCTTAGAGGTGATGTTATCCATTCCCAGCGTAGAGTGGGGAACAGGAAGAAATTCAGGTGGCTGGGGGGAATGATGCCCGAAAGTGGGTTTCTTTCAAACTCCCCCTAAAGCCTCACTACTATGTACTTCATGAGGTTGTTGTGAGGCAGGCACTTTGCAAACCTTAAAACATTATTTGCCCATCAATTACTATTGTTGTGCTGAAGGGAAGGGTAATTCATGTAGTCAAGGGGCAGAGAAAAGAGGTAATAAGGCATTAATGTGACAGCAAAATACCAAGGTGTGTCTAAGCCCTGCCATCCCTTTAAGAAGTAGGAAACAATCCTCTGACTAAATTGAAAGGGCAACCGGCCACTGGATGATAAAAAAAAATGGCTGTGTTCTGGTGGCCTTCACAAAACCAAGCCTGTCAAGCCCTAGAGACAGTTGAACACTTCAAAAGTGTAAAGTTTTTTGAAGATTGTTTTGGGGAATGTGATACTAGTGCCTCTATAAGAGTGTAGAGGAGGGGAGAAATTTTCATTTTTCCTTCATCCCATTGACCATGATGTCCAGAAGTAGAGCTACTTTCCCAGGAGGAGACATTGCACCCAGTAAGAAGCAGCTTAGCAAATCAAGCAGTTTAAGGCAGGGAGCAGAACACACTGTCCAAACAATTACAGAGAGATGCAAGTCAATGCAGGAAGTAGTTCCAAGGAATGAGGCCTCTGGCAGCAGAAAAGAGAGCTGACTATAAATTCAAGAAAGATCTAGCCAGGTAGAATGGAATACAGCTGCGGAAAGGAGCAGAACCCAGAGAATCCAGTTGAGTGACTCACTCAGCATTAAAAGCCAGAGAAGCTTGTAATACATCCTAGAAGGAATAGGAAGCCTCTGGAACTCATTGAGTGGAGGAATGACACGTTCGATTATCTGTATTTAAGAAAACCACTTTGGCAGCTGTGTAGAGGATGGATCGGAGTGGGGAGAGATTTGGCAGCTAATTAGGAGGCTGTTGCAATAATTCTGATGAGAGGTGATAAGGGCCTGAACTAGGTAGACGGGCTGAATGATTAGAGAGAACAGAACAGACGCAAAAGACTAAAGCAGTTTCTTAAGACAAATTGAAACATTTTGTTCTAAATTATGCAAGGTTATATATTATCTACTTCAGTCTCCCTTTTACCCATCCATTATCATAGATAATTGAACATAGAATGCACAGCCCTAGACAAATACTCTTAGTTTTGCTAGGTCATTCAAGGGACTGTCTTCAGAGGCTCCTGCTCCCTAGACCTGGGGTTTGATGACTTTCCTCTATTTTCCATAATAAACTTGTCTGTTAATTATACCCAGTGCATCATCTCCATGGCAAGTGCTGCCATCGGAGACCAATCAAAGTGTCGCCAGCCACAAATCAATAATAATAAAAACTCAGGCCCCAACGGTCATTGTCAGCCCCAAGGCTTAGTGGGGTCTTTGGCAAGAGGAATGAGCAGCCAGATGGAGGGAGGAGACTGGGTAAGCTAGTGCCCAGGCTGTTGTCTCTTTCTCCCTGTGGGCTGAGACTGGCTCCCTTTGCCACACTCTTGATGTCCATAATCAGTTCTTTACCTGGAACCCCATTCTTTCGCTAATCTCGGCAAGGAGCTCTGTAGCCAGTTACTTTGGTGAGACAAAGAAGGGGAAAATGGACCAGATACCAACCCAGGCAGTGAAGAAATCAGCTCTAAACAGTACACATACAGAATCTGGAGCATGAATGAAGAACAGTAGCTCAGGGTGCCATCATTCAGCCTACCAGGGAACCAGCATTTTCAACTCTAAGTAAGGTAAGAGGTAAGATTGAAGGAGAGTACATAGCATAACTGTGAAGTGCTGAGAAAGGGGAAAGTGAAGCACTCAATTCACAGGATCTAACCAGGCTGTATCCAAATAAACTCTAAAGCAGATTTCTTTGCCCAGACAATGCAGATAAACGTTTTCTATGCGTTAAATTAGCTGAATCATCATCTGCTCCTCTTAATTTTGTGTAGATACATCCTATGTCTAGGTTAACTGACTACCCTTTTCCCCTGATAAGATTCAACACCACCATTATAAAAAAACCTCAATTAAGCACATTTCTTCACAATTAAGCACATTTCTTCACAAAGTGATGTATTGATTGGGCACTCATTTGAGTTACACCTGACACTTGACCGGGCCCTTTTTAGATGCTCAGGACTGCTAGCCAGTTAACTGATTACCTGGACATGGTCCCTGATCTTTACAAGATTCCAGCCTGAGATGTACACATAGAGAGGCACAGACATAGAGGAAACAAACAGGCTCAAAACAAGAACATGGGGAACCAGTTCACAGATAGATCGTGATAATACTGATACCACACCTGCATTAAGGCTGTTGTCGTTACTTCTCCGACTTCACTAACGATATGGAGAATGACTTGAGAGTTCATCTACATGTGGAAGGGACAAACAGCACTCCTTCCCAATGGGAAAAAAGAAGAATGCCTATTCCATGGACCTTAGACAAGTCACTTCCCTTCCCTGAGACTCATCTATAAAATAAGCAGATTCTATTAGCTCAAATTTGTTATATGCAAATATATAAAGGATCTTTGATTTTGTCAGCTTAGGAACTTTCCTCTAAATTACAACTGTCTAATGACTTCAAAAAGTCCTAAGGAGTTGACTTAAACACAGACTTGGCCAGAGTCACACAATTAGTGAGTATTAGGGACAGCATTTGAATCTAGATGTTTTTGTGATTCAACATCCAGCACACAAACTCTTTGCTATACTGTCATTCTATTATTTATTAATTATTAATAATATTAATAATAACACTAATAACTTCACCTGTTATTATAAGTGACAGTGATAAAGGGCTCCAACTGTATCACCTCTAAGCTGTCTTTCCCTTCAGTATTCAATGATTCTATTAAGCCTTCCTGGAGGAGGAGTAGAATTATGCATAACCTTTAGCTTTATCTACCACACCTTCAACCCAGTCTCATTTTAGAGCTATAAATTGGGGTTAATCTTCCTCCAGACATGTCTATGTTTAAAGAAATGATTCTTTCCTTTCTCCACTACCCTGACAGCCCACTCACCCACGGAGAACTGAGTTCAGGGACAAATCTTACAAAGGCCACCAGTTCAAAGATGCTCTATTCCTATCCCCTAGCTGGCACAGATCCTTTCCAAAAGGTGGTTTTCATTCCAGGGAAATTCATTTACAGCAAAAAAAAAAAAAATGTGACTTTTCCCTTTCATACTACCCCAGGATACAGACATGTGATACACTGATTGGTAAGAATGCAACTTCTTCAAAAAAGTGATTGCGTTTCAGAGTTTATGACAAAATAAATGATCTCACCAACCCTCTGAATGTGCAGAGCAGTTTGCAGTTTTCAAGGTGCATTTAAAAGCAGTTAATTTGCTCCTCATACTCCTGTGAGATAGACAAGGACAGAGAAGAAAAGAGAGAAGGAGAGAATGAGTTTGTATTTGTGTGTTTTTTTGGTCATGCATGAATAAATGTTGGGCCTGCCTGTTTGTACAACATGCTTTTGTATATCGATGACTACTATCAGTACACAAGGACAATGGAATAGTTTTCTTAGGTTGGTCAATATGATTTAAGATAGTGGAAAGAGCCCTGGAATTAGAGTTTGGAAACTTGGCTTTGAGTTAAGTTCTATCATTTCTGAGCTCTGTAGCTGAGAAAAGTCACTTAACCAGAGTTGTAACTAGTAATTCTAGTGTTCCCACCCCAAAATTTGTTTGAAAGGGGGAAGTCCACCTCAGTAAGGCACAACATGTCCTCAAGAGAAACTGATCCTTTCTGGTCTAGACACAGTCAATTACTATCCCCAGTTATCCCATATGTTATGGAGAGGTGGGAGATGTGGAGGATGGTGCAGCAGTAGGAGAAGGCAGGCCCTAGGGGAGGGATACATCAGAAATAGTACTCCAGGATTAAGTGAAGGAGCAGAGCAGTCATGCTACTTATGTAGGGGCCGTTGCACAGGAAGGAAAATGATTAAGCATAGGTACAATAAGCAGACTACAGTGGGGAAGAAGTGTGCTCCTCAAAATGTTGACATCCTGGGTCAAATCTCCTATTAACCCAACCTAGTTATAGCTACAAACTTGGCCTCATTGAACCACAGTCCCCTCATCTATAAAATGGAGAAAATAATACCAGCATTGACTAATTCATGGAATTGTGAGATCATAGGAAATAATGGATATGAAAGTGCTTTATTAACTATAAAGTGCTTTCTAAGGGAAGGAAGCTAGGTGGTTCCATGGATGAAGTACCAGGCCTGAAGTCAGAAGACTTGAGTTCAAATCCAACCTCAGTTACTTACTAACCGTGTGACCCTGGGCAAGTCTCTTAACCCTGTTTGCCTCAGTTTCCTCATCTATAAAATGAGCTGGAGAAGGAAATGGCAAAACCATTCCAGTATCTTTGCTAAGAAAACTCCTAATGGGGTCACGAAGAGTCAGACACAACTGAAATTAATGAACAACAAAACTACCTAAAGGAGAACTAGTATTGGTTCTGTGAAAATTCAGTCCTACTGGGTAACCATTCACTCGAAACTCTTAAACCTACATCATGGCACAGAGTAGAAGATAAGTCAGTTATCCTCTTTGATTCTCAGCTTGTTTATCTATAAAATGGGAATAATAAAACACAATCTGCCTCACTATCTTTTGATTTGAGATTGTGAAGAAAGCATATTCCAAACCTTTAAACATTATACAAATCTGAACCATTAACGTGAATAAAGATGGCGTTATTATTACTATTATTATTACTAGCTTGTATGTTTATATGTATCCATTCATTGAAAGCTTATAAGTGACATAAAGCAGGTCAGACCAGAAATCACTTCAGAAAATCTGGGGACTTGTTAAAATTTATAGGGGCTTAATACATCATGTTGCTTCCCCTAAAGAAAAAAAAAATGAATGTGGATTTCCTAAAAGGCAATCAGGTTTCCTTGGCTTCTGGGCATACTGCCCTCAAATCCAGCAGTCCAAGTATTCATGACTTTAGGTAGTCCTTTGCTAATGTCCAAAGAAAACCCTACACAACAGTGACCAGGAAAGAAAGATGGAAAGATCTCAGATCACAGGTAAAGCGTTAAGAAGAACAAGCTCTGAAATCATAAATGAAATGGTTTAACAGTTAATAGTCATTGACTCAGCCTCCCATCCCCTTTCCATAAGTGGAACCTATATACCAAACCTTTTGTGGAGGACGGTGGGGAGTGATGGATAGGTACACGAGGGGAAAGGAAGACATGGGAAGCAGGGGAGGGGACAAAAACACCTCTTCAAATGTACTCCAACTGTGCTGGTACAGTGTGACATAGTGGACCTAGAATCAGGAGACTGGAGTTCAAATTCTGGCTCCAATACTCATTATCCTTATAACCAACTGGTGAGCTTCAGTTTCCTCATCACTAAAATGGAGATAATACTTGAACTGTCTTCTTTACAATTACTATAGGTAAAATTCTTTATAAACATTAATGTGGGGGCAACTAGGTGGCTCAGTGGATAGAGCACTGACCCTGGAGTCAGGAGGAACTGAGTTCAAACCTGGCCTCAGACACATGATATTCAATAGCTGTGTGACCCTGGGCAAGTCACTTAACCTTGATTGCCTCGACAAAAAAAAAAAAACAAAACATTAAAGTGCTATTTAAATGCGTCGTGATGGTGATTATGATGATGTCATAGCAAACATACAGGAACAGTCTAGAATTCTCTAGAAGATCAAGTCTTTCTCCCAAAGCCCCCCTCCTTCCAAACGTTACTTTACAGGGCACCATTATCCTTCTAATCAATCACCCATGTATCCATTCAGTTGCTGAATCTTCCAATTTCTTTCTCTTCATATCTTGTGTATATCCTCTTCTCTCTACTCATGCCACCACAATCTTAGATCAGGCCCTCACCACCTCTTATCTAGACTATTGCTATTATAATAACCTTTTAATTGAACTGCCTTTTCCAATCTCACCCCTCTCCAATCAATCCCCAAACAGTTGCCAAAGTGATTTTCTTCAAGTGCAAGCCTTAAGTAATATCACCCTATTACTCAGCAAGCTCCCATGACTCTATTTCCTCTAGGATCAAACGTAAACTCCTCTGTTTTGCGTTAAAGTTCTTCACAACTTGGCCCTTTCCCATTATTCCCTTCTTTTAACCCATTAGTTGCCATGCATTCTAACCTTCCTTCATACAGACCTCCTTACTGTTCCTCACACATGACTGCTCCCTCCTCATCTCTCTGACTTTGTATTGGCTGTCCCCAATGCCTGCAATGCTCTCCCTCCTAAACTCCACCTCTTAGAATTCCTGACTTCCTTAAGACTCACCCCAAGCACCACCAACTCCCCATGTCCAGCAACCCTTTCTTATTCTCCCAGTTGTTAGCCTCTTCTAACCTAAGGCTATCTTCCATTTAATCTATATTGTTGTAGCTATATTTGATTGTTTGCTTTTTTGTAAGATCTTTCATGGCAGGAACTATTTTTTGCTTTTTCATTGTTTTCCTAGTGCTTAGCCCAGAGTCTGGCACATAGTAAGCCCTTAATAAATATTTGTAAATTGACTAATGGAACATTTGCTCAGTTTACATAGGAAACAGGGAGTCACAGTGGGTTCCCCTAGAAACAGTGCCTAGTGACTTGACATCATGGGATTTTTTTTTTCCAAGCACAATTTGGAGAGGTTATCCAGTCTGGCACAGGACACAAACATGAGTAACAGAAGGGAAAATTCAAATAGTTATAATATCAAATATGCAAATAGACATCTGGGAAAGGAAATTCTCAGCAGGCTCATAGAACTATCATTATTCCCATTATCCAATTATCCATTGTCCAAATACTCCAAATTATCCATTATTTTCAATTTCCAGACGCCTGACTACAAATGGGACTTCAATTTCAGAAAACTGTTTAGGAATCATATTGTCAGATCCAAGTCTCATTTTGGGAGTCTCACAGAAATTGATTTTGAATTAGGTCTATGATGTCTATTCCCCAGTAGTACAGAGATGCACAGTTTTTCATGCATCAGCAAATTTCCTAGGATACGGAGAGACAAATTTCATAGCAACACTAGAATGGAATTTCCAGAGTGTGTGTGTGTAAGTATGCATGCACATGCACATACACACACATACACACACAAAGTGTCTTATTATCTTCAGCCAGAGATTCTCAGAGAGTACTGTAGGGTATCTTGACAAACTGGTGGTCAGGATGAGACGACCACAATGAGTCCTAGGAAAATTTTTCCTGGATTGTAGATGAAATAATATGACTGCCCCATGAAAACAAAATGACTAGATCATTCAAAACCAGGCTTGCTTTTCTACCCATTCCCAGGCCAGATGAAAATGGTGCGATGGCCCCAATTGATCAATATTTTACCCTCTTGAGGAGTGAGTTCCGGATAATTAACCAACCAATCAACCAATCTATTAAGAGTTTACTATGTGCCAAGCACTAGGCCAGGCTCTAGGGATACAAATAAAGGCAGAAACAATCCTTGCCCTCGAGAAGTTCACAATGTAATGGGAATTATTTATATATGTGTGAGTATGAATGTGTATGAATTGTATGTGTATATATACATATATACTATATTTATATATGTATGTGTATGTATATGTGTGTATATATATATATACACACATATATGTAGCATGTAACTGACAATATGTAAACAGAATAAGTGCAGGAAAAGCTGGAAGTAACCTCAGCAGTAAGGCATCAGGGGGGACCTGGAAACGTTCCTTGCAGTAGAAATTTTAGCTGAGCTTACATTGTATCAGGAAAGACAACACACGTGTATACTTATAAATATCTTGTGTGTATACATACATACACAAGATATTTACAAAACAAATATTGATCATTGTGGAGGGAGGTATTAGGAAGGATTCACTTAGAACATGGCACTTGAGCCACTTTAAAGAAAACTAAAGATTCTAAGAGTAACATTTGTGAAAAGTAAGTTGGCCAGTTTGGCTAGATTATATATACAGTGTATGAAGGAGAATAGAGTCTAATAAGGTTGGAAAGGTAGGAAGGCCTTAAAATGCCCAACAGAGTTTGTATTTGACCCTAGAGTAGTGGTTCTTAACCCGGAGTCTGTGAAGTTTTTTTTTTGTTTTTTTTTTACTATTTCAATAATTATATTTCAATATAATTGACTTCCTTTGTAATTCCATTCATTTTATTTTATGGATTCTTACTTAAAACAACACTAATGTGAAAATATGTTTAATAGGAATGTATATGTATAGCCTATATCAGATTGCATGCCATCTTGGGGAGGGAGGTAGGGTAGGAGGGGGAGAAAAATTTAAAACTCCAAAGCTTATGGAAGTGATTGTTGATAAATCAAAATAAATTAATGAAAAGTAAAAAAAAAATTACTCTATGATGGGAAGCGTAGACTTTATCACACTGCCAAAAGGGTCCATGACACACAAAAAGTTTTTTTGAACATTTTAAAAGATTTTAAAAAACTCTGCACTAGAGGAAATAGGGAGGCACTGAATTTTATGATGAAATTTAAGCTTTCAATCAAGTCATAAAGTACTAGCCGAGCCCCTGTCAGTTAACTGAATCAGATACTTTACTCAGTGATTGGAAGGACAATGAAGTAATAATAATAATAATAAATACCTATCTGTAGCTCTTTAGGATTTCCCAAGACCTTGATGCACAACAACTTCATCAGAGGCATCAGAGGAGAGGAGGAACATAGATTTAGAGCTGGAAGTGACTTTAGAGGTCGGCTAGTCCAATTCTCACTTTTTAACAGATGAGGACGATAGAGTTTCAGTAAAGTTAAGGACTAGACCAAGGTACCTAGGTGGTGGAGTAGATAGAACTCTGGCCCTGAAATCAGAATGGATCTGATTTCAAATCTGTCCTCAGATGCTTATTAGCTGTGTGACCCTGGACAAGGGACTTAACCTCTGCTTCTACTCTAAAATGGGAATAATAATAGCACCTGCCTTCCAGGGTTCTTATGAAGGTGAAATGAGATATTTGTAAAGCACCTGGCACTTAATAAACGTTTGCTTTCTTCTTTCCACACAGATGGTAGATGGCACAGAGATTCAAACACATATTCTCCAACTCTATCTAGAAGTATTTCCATTATACCATGAGATGAAAATGCTAGTTTTATTAACCCCATTTTACAGATAAGATAAGTAAAAAGATGGACTTACCCATAATTAACAGTTAAAATTTTCAGAGCTGTGATTCTACCCCTGGTCTCCAGTCTCAAACCAGAGTTCTTTCCACTACAATATACTGCTGGAAGTTTTAATTCTGGTTCTGCCATTTACTAGCTATGTGACTTTGGGCAAGTCACTTCTTTTGTCTGGGTCTCAGTTTGCTCCTCTATAAAATGAGGGTGTTAAACTAGTCTTCTATGTTCCTTTCCAGGTTTAACTCCTATGACTAAAGTACTTGAAACAATTAAAGTGCAATTGTGGTGAGTTGTTGTTCAGTCTTTTCACTTGTGTCCTACTCTTCATGACCCCATTTGGGGTTTTCTTGGCAAAGGTACTGGAGTGGTTTACCATTTCCTTCTCCAGCTCATTTTACATATGAGGAAACTGAGGAAAAAAGATCAAATGACTTGCCCAGGGTCACACAGCTAGTAGGTGTCTGAGGCCAAATTTGAACTGAGGTCTTCCCGATTTCAGGCCTGGCACTTTATCCACTATGCCACCTAGCTGCTGTGTTTTGGGGTCATGTTGAGAGGCATCACTTCAGAACTAAGGAGATGACAATCATTCTGCACCTGACCAGAGCACACATAGTGTAAGTGTGGATACACGTCTTTCTGAGTGCCACAGTTGGGGAAGGATATGTATAATTATAAACTAAAGAGAATCCAGAAAAGAGCAAGGAGGATAGTGAAGGGTCTTGAGTTGATGTCATATGACAGTCCTTTGCAGGAAATTGCCATGCTTAGCCGAGTTAAGAGAAGGTTCAGGAGTCTTTGAAGGGCTCTTCTAGGGAAAAGAAATTACATTTGGTCTGTTGGCCCCAGGATCAGAACCAGGAGTAAAGACTTGAAGTCACAACAAGGTGAATTTAGGCTTGATCTCAGGGAAAAAAGTCTTAATAACTTCCAAAAAAGGAAAGGATTGCCTCTGGAGGTGGTGGATCCCCCTCCGTGGAGGTCTTGCAGAGGCTGGATGACCAGTTTGTTGGTAATGTTTAGATATGAACTGTACTAAATGCCAAGGGTAAGTCTTCCTTGAGGAGAAAGCCTTTGATCTGAGCCCTGAAGATGAATTTGAGAAAGAGGAGAGGGGGCTTTACAGGATGAAGGAGTAGCACGGGCAAAGGATCAGCAAGAGGAATGAGAAAGATGTGTACAGGAGACCTAAAAGGACTGCCCAGGCTAGAGTTCATTTAGGATAGTATGGAGATCAAAGTTGGAGAAATAGGAGAGGCATCATAGCACAGTAGGAAAAACCCTGGAATTGGATACAGAACAACTGGATTCATCATTTATACAACTTGGTACTTGTATGACCTTGGCCTAGTCATTTCCCATTTCTGTGCCTCAGTTTCCTTATTGGCAAAATGAGACATCCACATTTAAGGAGCTAGAGACTTAATAAACGCTTGTCATCTTTCCCCTTCTAAGGTCCTTTTCAGCTCTCTTGCTATGATCCTAAGAACATAAGGGCCATAAATGGAATTTATGCCTGCTAAGATTGAGACTAGTGATTTGTACATTCTTTAGCAGGGCAGTGACATACTGAAACTGGTATTTAAGTTTATCCTGGTAGCAGTGTAATGGAAAGCTTGAAAAGGTAATGGAGGTTCATGGTTCCTGGACTGGGAGACTGAAATACTAAGTCAGATTCATACAGCATCTTCTTGGATATTGGATAGATAAACACTAAAGAGGAAACAAGGGTTTGGGACTAAATGTCTGGGAGCACCTGACTTGTGGACTCATCCCCTATTCTGCTAAAGGAAATTCTACTCAATCCAGTTTGACAAAACTTTGTTTCTATCTTTGTTTCGCAAGGGCCTGGCACTATTCCTTTCACATAGTAGGTGCTTAATAAGTGTTTATTGAAATTCCACTGACATCTTTCCATGGCTTTTCACTGCAGGCTATCTCCCCAGACAGATGTTTCCTCTATGGAGAGGAGCAATGAGACAGCTGTGAATGAGTTTGTCTTTCTTGGCTTCTCATCTCTGCTTGGGCTACAACGGCTTCTGTTTGTGGTGTTCCTCCTTCTCTATCTATTCCCCCTGGGCACCAATGCTGTGATCTTGTCCACCATCCTACTGGAGCAAACCCTCCATGCTCCCATGTATTTCTTCCTGGCTGTCCTCTCTTGCTCTGAGACCTGCTACACCTTTGTCATTGTGCCCAAGATGCTGATAGATCTCCTGTCCCAGAAGAAGTCCATCTCCTTTGTGGGCTGTGCCATACAGATGTTCACCTTCCTCTTTCTCGGCTGTTCTCATTCCTTCCTGCTGGCGGCCATGGGCTACGACCGCTATGTTGCCATTTGCAATCCTCTTCGTTACACGGTACTAATGAGCCATGAGGTGTGCCTATTGTTAGTGGCCATGGCCTGTGCCTGTGGTTTCACTGTCTCCATCATCATCACCTCTCTGGTGTTCCACCTGCCCTTCCACTCCTCCAACCAACTCCTGCATTTCTTTTGTGACATCTCCCCTGTCCTCAAGTTGGCCTCCTACCACGACAACCTCAGTCAAATGGTCATCTTTATGCTCTGCGCTTTGGTCCTGGTCATTCCCCTGCTATTAATCCTGGTCTCCTACATCCACATCATCTTTGCCATCCTCCAATTCCCCTCTTCTTTAGGGAAGTACAAGGCCTTCTCCACCTGTGCCTCCCATCTCATTATTGTCACTGTCCATTATGGCTGTGCCTCCTTCATATATTTACGGCCCAAGACCAACTATACCTCGAGCCAGGACACCCTGATATCTGTATCCTACACCATCCTTACCCCGTTGTTTAATCCCATGATTTATAGCTTGAGAAACAAGGAATTCAAGTCAGCACTTAGAAGAGTCATAGGGAGAACATTTTTTTCCACACAACAATGATATTAAATCTTCTGTCCAACTCCATGAAGTCCTAAGTGGGGAGGAGGGTGAGACAACTTCCCCAATGCAGGCTGGTCAGTTTTCCAGAATGTTTGATCATCCGGCAAAATTTCTAAAACCATAGGCCAGTTCTCCTTTCTCCCCTAGTGGGAAAGTACAGGAACTGCAATTTCTCATACTCATCACATTCCCATTGAAAGTGTCTCATTCCTATATGTATTGTATCTCTCCTCTCCACTATATAAAACAGTAAGGTATCAAGCCTTCCTCTGCCTCTCAGATTCTCTCATCAAATGGAGCTTATACTGCCAAGAAAGGAGAATTACTCAGCCTGATAAGATCGCTTCTGAACATCTAATAAGGACAGGGATTCTTCCATCCCTCCCTGGTACCTCTACTGTAGCTTCATTCAACCAATATTGGAAATTTCTTCCTTCAGTCTAGTCAATTCCCCTTCTGGATTTTTCCCCTTATTCTCTCTTGCTCAATTCTCTGTGTAAATAAACTAATGTTAACTGTTCAATGCTCTCCTTATAATCACCCATTTTAGATATGAAGGGAGAGAACTATTCAACCTAACACCCTTAACCTTCTTTTTCTTGGGCTGGCTATTTCAGTTCTACTCTCATCCCCAGATGTTCCCTTGCTCTTGTGCTAATGCAGAGATGCTGCCCTCCAACAACCTAATGATGATTAGGTATCTAAAACTTAATAAGTTGATACACCTGTCTCTCTACTTCAAAAGTCAGTTCACTTAAAAGGGATAAGTGGGACTGAGGTCAGAATTTTTCTCTATTCAAAAGTGAGTTCACTTAAAAGGCACATCTGGATGAAGTCAGAATCTTTCTCTATTTCTAACAGATGAGGAAACTGAGGCAAACAGGCTTAAGTGGCTGGTCTGGAATCACACAGCTAGTAAGTGTCTGAGGTTGGATTTGAGCTCAGGTCTTCCTGACTTCAGGCCTGCTGCTCTATCCACTGCTCCACCTAGCTGCCTGACCAGACAATACATTAATGTTAAACTGATTGAGAGAGGTTTGAGAAAGCAAAGCAATGGGATCAGGCTAGGAAAGCTTTCTAAAAACAAATTAAGGCTGAGTGTGGAACAGGAGTAGGATGGAGAATGGGAATGAGCTTCATAAGATTTAGAGCTATGAGAGTTAGTTGATTACCACTTAGTAAGGACCAAAGATGTGCCAAGTACTTTGATAAAATCTGGGGTTACAAGGAAAGATAAAAAAAATAGTCTCTTCTCTCAAGGAGCTCACAGTCTGAGGGGAGGGGGGTGAGACAACATGCAATCAACTGTGTATAAACAAGATTTGTACAGGATAAATTGGGGGGTAGTCTCAGAGGAGACACACTAAGATTAAAGAGGACTGGGAAAAGCTTTTTTTAGAAGGTAGAATTTTATTTGAGACTTGAAGGAAGCCAGAGAAGTTAGGAGGTAAAGATAAAGAAGGGGAGAGTTCCAGACATGGGACACAGCCGGTGAAAATGCTTGGAGTCCGTAGATGAACTGTCATGTACAAGAAACAGCAAGGAGGTCCATGTTACTGGATCACAGAATATAGAAGAACATCTGTCCTTAGTAGATATCCAAAGGTGACCAAATCAAGCAGAATAATTCTCCTTTTAAGAAGACTGGGAGGGTAAGATGGGGACAGATAATGAAGGGCTGTAAATGCCAAACAAAAGATTTTGTGTTTGATCCTGGAGGTAGCAGGGAGCCACTAGGAGGTATTAGATGGGGGAGGGCATGACCTTAAAGATTCAAACATCCAACCATCTGCACCATCCAACCCAACCATCTGAAGGATACACAAAGAAAACATGCACTCCCCAAACCCCCAAAATTTGTTGAGGAGAAAGAGGAGGCTAGATTTTATGGAAGTAAGAAAAGTTAAAGTTAAAACTCAGAGAAACAAATTACATGACCAAGATCACACAGGTGTTAAGTGGTAAAGCTAGAATTTTAACTCAGATTGTCTGACTCGAAATCTACAGTAGCTCTTTCCACTATACCATGCTACCTGGAATGCATGAAGCCCAGAGACAGGAAAGGACACAGAATAAAGAGTGACAGGAAGGTGTATTTGTCAAACTGTAGCAGAATCCAAACTGAAAATCCAGAAAGATAAAGATCAGTCACTGATGGAAGAGGAAAAGGGAGATGAGTTTTAGTGAGGTAGGTAACTGGCATAATCTCTGTGTGAGAGGTTTCCTCCTAATCTGAAGAACACTTTGGGGCTAGAGGGGAATAAATGGGAGAGACAGTTGTTACAAATCTCTCAGTCTAGTCCAGGGGTGGGGAACCTGCAGCCTCAGGGCCACATGGGGCCTTCCAGGTCCTTGGGTGAAGTCTTTTGATTGAGTCCAAGTTTTACAGAACAAATCCTTTTACTAAGGTCTAGTCTGAACCCACCCAGATAAAACCTGAAAACCTCAACATAGGCATCCTTCAAAAGAGTGGCCCCCAGCTGCCTCATAAGCACTCAGGATCACAAGGCATCAAACACAGAGCAGGGTTTATTTACACATTAAATCATCAATCAACAAGTATTTATAGGGGTAGCTAGGTGGCGTAGTGAATAGAGCTCCGGCCTTGGAGTCAGGAGGACCTGAGTTCATATCCAGCCTCAGACACTTAACACTTACTAACTGTGTGACCCTGGGCAAGTCACTTAACCCCGATTACCTCACCCAAAAGAAAAAAGTATTTACCAAACCTGCTATGTTTACCAATTTTTTGCCAATTTAAACCAAATTTTTTTTGCCATTTTTTAAATTTTTCACCAATTAATATGGATATAATAGAATACCATTGTGCTATAAGAAATGATGAATAGGCTGACTTCAGAAAAACCTGGAAAGACTTGTATGATCCAATGCTGAGTGAAGTGAGCAGAACCGAGAGAACGTTATACACAATAACAGCCACGTTGTATGATGACTAATATTGATAAACTTAACCCTTCCCAGAAATACAAGGATCTAAGACATCTCCAAAGGCCTCGTGATGGAAAACGCTATCCACATTCAAAGAAAGAACTATGGAATTTGAATGCAGATCTAAGCATGCTATTTGCTATTTTTTTCTCTTCTGTTGAGTTTTGTTTCCTGTTTCTGGTGGTTCCTCCTATTGGTTCTACTTTTTACTTACAACATCACTAATGTGAAAATATGTTTAATGGGAATGTATATGTATAGCCTATATCAGATTGTTCACCATCTTGCGGAGGATGGTGGGTAAGAAGGGGAAGAAAAATTTTAAATTCAAAAGCATATGGAAGTGATTGTTGATAAATCAAAATAAATTAATTTAAAAAAAGAAAGAAAAATTTTCACCAGTTATATTTACAAGTATTTACCAATTACCTACTATATTTACCAATAGTAGGTATTTACCTCCCTGTGGGAGGACTTCTATCCAAGACTAGAGAGTGCCTTGCCCTTTTCTAAAAGCACCCCTCCCCACACCTTTTCCCCAACCCAATAGAGACATGTACAGTCCCTGGCACTCATAGTATTGCCCTAGGTGAGGCTCCATTAAGGGACAAGATTTGCTATTCCCCATTGCTCACTATTGTACTTGGTTCAGCCTCTAAGCTTTGGCTTACCTACAGCAACAGATAGGTGGTACAATGGATAAAGTGCTGGACCCAAATTCGAATCTTGTCTCGGACACTTACTAGCTATGTGACCTTGGGCAAATCACTGAACCTTTTTCAGCTTCAGTTTCCTCATCTGTAAAATGGAGATAATAATAGCACTTACCTGCTAGGGTTGCTGATGAGGATCAAATGAGGTAACACACCTTGCAAATCATAAAGTGTGATATGAATGTTGGGTATTAGAATTCTTTACACTTTCTGTTATTCTATTGATGCTGTTATTCATTCCCAACATTGTACTTCTTCCCAATACTTTTTCCAAGAGGTTCACTACCTCCTGGATGGATCCATCTCACGATTACCCACTAGAAATCATCAACAAATCAATCAAGGTTTATTAAGCAGCTGCTATGTGCCAGGTACTGTGCTAAGCACTGAGGATACAAAATGAGACAAAAGACAGTCCTTGTCCTCAGGGAGCTTACACTCTAATGAGGAAGACAACATGCAAACAAAAATATACAAAGCAAGCTATATACAGGATAAACAGGAAATAATTAATAGTGAGAAGGCACTAAAATTAAGAGAAGTAGTGAAAGGCTTCCTGTAGAAGGTGGGATTTTAGTTGGGACTTAAAGGAAGTCAGGGAGTCCAATGTTCAGAGTGGAAGAGGGAGAGCATTCCAGGCATGGGGGACAGCCAGAGAAAACGTCCAGGGCTGAGAGATGGAGCATATTGTTTGCGGAACATACTGGAGGCCAGTGTCACTGGATCGAAGAGGACATGGTGGGGAATAACATGTAAGAAGACTGGAAGGGTAGGAGGGAGCTATGTTATGAAAGGCTTTGAATGTCAGAGTACTTGGTATTTGATCCTAGATGCAGCAGTGAGCCACTGGAGTTTGTTGAGTAGGGAGGTGACATGATCAGATCTTCACTTCAGGAAAATTACTTTAGTCATCACACGTTGGCAGTAACATTGACAATGAAGTCAGCTTTTCTCTGGTTTCCACACTTCCATCACTTGTTCCCACATGGCTTACAACTTCTCTCCAGTATATGTCTTTCCAACCACCTTTACAATGTCTCCCTTCCCAAAGTTCTATTACAAATTCTAGTTGTGACTTATGTACACAGAGGGCAAGGCAGAGCCATCTTCTTGCAGTAATGGGAACTATAATGGAAATATTGAGCCTGCCTTAGACCATTCAAATCAAAATCATTTTAAAAACCAAGTACTAGATTACTAGAGACCACAAGAGACAGAACTGCCCTGGTTTGGCAGTCAGGAAACATGCCTCTCCTCCTTCTATGATCTCTATAGCCTTTTCCATTTCTAAGTCCTATAATCCCCTTTTCCACAATTCCCTCCCTATGTTCTGTGTGACCTTAATCCAAAATTTACCCTCTGTGGGATTTCAGTTTCCGCCTCTATGAAATTTAGGGGATTGAGCTAAATTATTTCTAAAGTTCAGGTAGAATTGTCATTTTTATTATAGTAGCTCAGCCTATCCATGAGCAACTGATGTTTTTCAAATTATTTAGATCTGACTTTATTTGTGTGGAAAGTGTTTTGTAATTGTGTTCATATAGTTCCTGGGTTTGTTTTGGTAGGCAGACTCCTAAATATTTTATAATGTCTACAGTAACTTTAAATGGAATTCCTCTTTCTATCTCTTGCTGTTGGGCTTTGTTGGTAATATATAGAAATGCTAATGATTTATGTGGGTTTATTTTATAGCCTGCAACTTTGCTGAAGTTGTTCATTATTTCAAGTAGTTTTTTACTTGATTCTCTAGGATTCTGTAAGCATATCATCATATCATCTGCAAAGAGTAATAGGTTTGTTTCTTCTTTGCCTATTCTAATACCTTCAATTTCTTTTTCTTCTCTTATTGCTAAAGCTAATGTTTCCAGTACAATAGTGAACAACAGTGGTGATAATGGACAACCTTGTTTCACCCCAGATCTTATTGGAAATGTTTCTAGCTTGTCCCCATTAAATATGATAATTGCTGAAAGTTTTAAGTAGATGCTACTTATTATTTTAAGGACGACTCCATTTATTCCTATGCTCTCTAGTGTTTTTAGTAGGAACTAATTTATTTATTCAGTGCCATACCAATCAAACCACCAAAAGTTATTTTGTAGAGCTAGAAAAAAATAAGAAGATTCATTTGAAATAACAAAAGGTCCAGAATATCAAGGGAACTAATAAAAAGAAATGCGGGGGAAGGTGGCCTAGCTGTTCCAGATCTTAAATTGTATTATAAATCAGCAATCATCAAAACTACTTGGTACTGGCTAAGAAATAGAGTGGTAGATCAGTAGATTAGGTTAGCTACGTAAGACACAATAGTCAATGACTATAGTAACTACTATTTGATAAACCCAAAGACCTCTGCTTCTGGGATAAGAACTCACTATTTGACAAAAACTGCTGGGAAAAATGGAAAAGAGTATGGCAGAAAACTAGGCATAAACCAAAATCTCACACCATATACCAAAATAAAGTCAAAATGGATTCATAGTTTAGATATAAAGGATGATACTATAAGCAAATGGGGAGAGCAAGGAATAGTTTATCAATCAGATCTATGGAGAACAGAAGAATTCATGACCAAATAGGAGATAGAGAACATTACAAAAAGCAAAATGGATAACTTTGATTACATTAAATTGAAAAGTTTTTGCACAAACAAAACTAATGCAATCAAAATTAGAAGGAAAATAGAAAATTAGGAAAGAATTTTTACAAACAGCATCTCTGATAAGGGCCTCATTTCTAAAATATATAGAGAATTAAGTCAGATTTATAAGACTGCAAGTCATTCCCCAATTGATAAATGGTCAAAGGATATGAACAGGCAGTTTTCAGATGAAGAAATTAAAGCCATCTATAGTCATATGAAAAAATGTTCTAAATCACTATTGATTAGAGAAATGCAAATCAAAACAAGTCGGACACAACAACATCACACCTATGAGATTGGCCAACATGACAAAACATGAAAATGATAAACATTGGAGAAGATGTGGGAAAATTGGAACACTAATGCAATATTGGTGGAGTTGTGAAATGATCCAACCATTTTGGAGAGCAATTTGGAACTATGCCCAAACAGGTATAAAAATGTGCATACCCTTTGACCCAGCAATAGCACTTCTAGGGCTGTATCCCAAAGAGATCATACAAATGGGAAAAGGACCCACATGTACAAAAAATATTTATAGCAACTCTTTTTGTGGTGGCAAAGAATTGGAATTGAGGGAATGCCCATCAATTGGAGCATGGCTGAACAAGTTGTAATATATGAATGTAATGGAATACTATTGAGCTATAAGAAATGATGAGAAGGCAGACTTCAGAAAAACCTGGAAAGACTTGTATGGACTGATGCTGAGTGAAGTGAGCAGAACCAGGGGTACACTTCACAGTAACAGCCATGTTGTGTGATGACTAACATTGATAGACTTAGCCCTTCTCAGCAATGCAAAGATCTAAGACATCTCCAAAAGCCTCATGATGGAAAATGCTATCCATATCCAAAGAAAGAACTGTGGAGTTTGAATGCAGATCGAAGCGTACTATTTGCTATTTTTTTCTTCTGTTTTGTTTTGTTTCCTCTTTCTGGTGGTTCCTCCTATTGGTTCTAATTCTTCCTTACAACATCACTAATGTGAAAATATGTTTAATAGGAATGTATATGTATAGCCTATATCAGATTGCAGGCTGTCTTGGGGAGGGAGGGTGAGAAAAATTTAAAACTTAAAAGCTTACGGAAGTGATTGTTGATAAATCAAAATAAATTAATAAATAAATAAATAAATAATTTCTAAAGTTCCTTCCAGGTTTGACATTCTATGATTCTAGGCCTTGGACATTATTATATCTCCATTTCATGAGGAGCTGTAAAGAGGGTTATTCCAACATTGCCTTCCAACTTCTCAGGAGTCCTGCCAGTCAGCCTCTATTGAAGGTCCCCCATGAGCAATGAATATAGGATAAATGAGAGACATAGTTACTCTGCACCAAGACCTTCAAACTGAATGGGGAATACATGTAGAAACAACCATGAAAGGCAGTAGAATGTAGTAGAAAGAGCATTGGAACCAGAAGATGTGGGCTCTACTCAGGGAAATGCGGGAGCTAGCTCAATCAAGACAAATCAGGAGAGCTGATTGTTAAATTTTCAGCACGAACATATATAACTTGGAAATAGACAAACACTATAAATCAGGGCTTGATTGATTGTTTTGTTTATTGTCCAGACCAGAGGTGGGGAAGTTTTGTGAAAGTTTGGATTCAGTCAAAGGGCTGCACTTGGGGGCAGCTAGGTGGCACAGTGGATAGAGCACCGGCCCTAAAGTCAGGAGGGCCTGAGTTCAAATCTGACCTCAGACCAAACACTTGACACTTACTAGCTGTGTGACCCTGGGCAAGTCACTTAACCCCAGTTGCCTAAAAAAAAAAAAAAAAAAAAAAAAAGGCTGCACTTGATGCCTTAAGGCCACAGGTTCCCCACCCCTGGTCTAGACTTAAGGAAGTGATGGAGAAAATGTTAATAATGCAGATTAAACTGAAAAGTGAATTTTGTACATATTTTTTTTCATCTTGACTTTTGTCCTAGCACTTTTGTTCTTGACTTTGATGACTCTGGAAGAGAGAGTGAGGCTGATGACTTTGCAAAACTCTGCCTCACTTAAATCCAATTCATGCACAAGTCAAGACATCACCTGTGATGCCATTGGTCCTCTTTGAAAATGAAAGATGAGCAACAATATTTTTTCCAAAGACACAGTTGATAAATATAATTAAAATACCACAAGCTCTACCACTTACTAGGTGAGTGACATTAAGCAAATCACTTAAATTCACCAAACCTCAGTTCCCTCATCTTCAAAATGAGGGTATTGGATTGGCCTCTAAAGTCAGTTCCAAGGTTGAATGAGGCTATTATAGATCTCAGCTGCACCTTTTGGGCTGAGCCAAGAGAAGAGACAGAGATTAAGAGAGCAGAGAAAGATCCAAAGGAAATTAAGCACAGACTAGAGAGAAAAGACTGAAATCCAGACAGCAGACTTTGTTCCCTGGGGGCTGAAGAATGGGCATTGGCACAGCATCTCAGGAACCACACACCCCTTAGCCTCAGAGAGAGCCCCTGTAGATTCAATGGCCCAGTAGATTGAAGATGTGGAGATAAGGAACCATGTGACCCCAGGATAGGAGGGAGCTACACAGTAATAAAGATGGTGGCAGTCAAGAAGAAGCAGAGTGATGATCCTTCCTTATCTCAAAACCTTCTAGAGAGAGAGACAAAGGTATATGGGCATCAGCAGAACCCTAAAGAGAAGGGCAAACATGGTCCCAGGTATGAAAGCACTGAGCAAAAGTGGAGAAAGCAAACATAGACCTTCTCCACTAGCACAAGTTATTGACATTGTGCATATCTAATGGAAATGGAGTTGCTTTTCTAGAAACCCCAAGTGATAAATACAGTCCTAGAAGAAGGAAGGAAATAAGCCATCATTGAATGTGCCAGGCACTGTGCTAAGTGCTTCACAAATAGTATCTCATTTGATCCTCACAACAACTCTGAGAGGTAGATGCTATCATGATCCCCATTTTGCAGTTAAGAAAATGAAGGCAGGTAGAGGTTAGATGAACCTGCCCAAGGTCACACAGCTAGTAAGTATCTGAGGTCAAATTTGAACTCAGACCTTCCTGACTTCAGACCCAGCACTCTACTCATTGTGCCACATAATTGCACATAAGTAAAGTTTCATGTGGAAGGGGAAGGGGTTCACCAGAGGACTAGAAGTTGACTCTACTACAATCTTAAATGTGTTTCCCATAAGGATGGAGGGACAGGGCTGTGGTGGGTGGTTGGATAGACTCAGCTTCAGGGTGCCACTGGAACCCTAAGAAAGTGAGACTCACTGTAGAGGAGAGTTTGTCTTGTTTATGGGTTTCTATGAGTTTTGTAGGTTTTGGGGGGGAAGGAGAAATAAATGTATCTGACATTGTTAAAACTTGAGATCTGGCACAGAAACTGGGATCCTTTTACTCACATCCATGGACACCTAGACATAACCTATATTTTGAGGTTCCCAGAGGGAGCTCTGGGTAGGGACATGAGCTAAAGAAAGGGATTTTTGAGAAATCACTTAGGTTGATACTGGGCCATGTAAACCCAGAACTTTGTGCTCTAAGATACAGGTTACACTTATTTCATATAGTTACAGAATGTTAGCTTCTCCTTAAGCCTTCTGTATGGTAGCTAGGTGGCGCAGTGGATAAAGTGACAGACTTAGAGTCGAGACGCATCTTCTTGAGTTCAAATTGGACCTCAAACATTTACTAGCTGTGTGACCCTGGGCAAGTCACTTAACCTCATCTGTAAAATTAGCTGCAGAAGGAAATGGCAAACCACTTCAGTTTCTTTGCCAAGAAAACCCCAAATGGGGTCATGAAGAGTCAGACACAACTGAAAAACAACTCAGCAACAAATCCTTCTCTTCTTTGTGTTGCCATAGCAGTATGCTTGTAGTCTTTTACTGCATTACCAAGTTCCACCTTGCATCATAATTACCTGTGCTCATGTTTCATTCCCTCCACCAGGCTATCAGCTTCTTGAGGGCAAGAGTTGAGCTTTCTCTTCTTGGGCTTGGGCAAATCAATAAACACTTATGAAACATCAACTATATTTGTAACAGGGACTGGCATATGTCAGCACACCTCTGACAGCATCTGGAAGAGACTGGGGAACCTGCTTCTGGGAGATTCATAGTGACATATAAATGACATGGTTAGGAGAAGTCTTTTGATTGGATGCTTAGTGGGGACTCAGATGTCTTACAAAGAGAACCAGAGCCTCAACCATTGCCTTCTCATGGGTTCTCTCCACTTTTAATGAGAGACAATTCTGTGTGTGGGGAAGGCAGGGGGGAGAGGGGGGCATTGGGACTTTTCCCCTCTAAGGCAAATATATGGGTGACCCTGTGAAGAGAGGTCTTGGTCCTTTGCATTTGTTCTTTTCCATTTAAAGTGAAAGGATTGGAACTTCTGACCTTGTGAGTTTCAGAAAGGTCTAGAAACCATGTATCTGAATGTTCCAGCTTCCTAGCATCAAATATGCCCCGGTATATTTGCGGCCAGCCCAGACTTGATGCCCCTGAGAATAGAGGCATGATTTATGGAAGTGACCTTTGGTACCCAGATCTTCAGTAGCTGAGATAAGGACTCTTCTGACACCACCTCTCAATGTGAACTTGGTGAGACCAATGCTATGCAAGAACTGAGTTAAATGTGAGCCCTCTCTCCCCAGAAAACAAGTTGGGGTAAGCCAAGAGTGTACCTTTGAGGTGTTTTGTACCCTTGTTCTTGCTATATCTTCAAATTAAATTCCTTTAGTAAAAGCCAATTTATGTTAAGTGATTCAATGAAGCTAGGACAACCCTACTCAATGGCACCTAATGCTGGGGAGACACACAATAGGTGAAGCTTCAAGTTAATAAAAAGAGATACTCTCAGCTCTTCAGGGTATCCCTAGAACCTCAGAGAAGCAGATATAAACAGGCTGTCTCCCAAATAGTGAGATCATAGCAGACTCACTACATACACAAGTCATTATGTTAGGTACTAGGATTACAAAGATGAAAAATGGTATAATCCCTTCCTAAAGTAAATATTTACTTGAAATACTATGATGTATACAGTTAAATATGGTACAATAAGAGGACCAATATGAAATGTAGATAAAATACTACTAAAAATTAGATAAGTGAATGATAACTTTAAGGTTTAATATGAAAGTAAAATGATAAATGGTGGAGAAGATGTGGGAAAATTGGGACACTAATGCATTGTTGGTGGAGTTGTGAACTAATCCAACCATTCTGAAAAGAAATTTGGAAGCATGCCCAAAGGGCAATCAAATTGTGCATATCCTTTGATCCAGCAATACCACTACTAGGTCTATATTTCTAAAAGATCATAAAAAGGGGGAAAAGACCTACATGTACAAAAATATTTATAGGTGCTCTTTTTGTGGTAGCAAAGACATGGAAATTGAGGGAATGCCCATCAACTGGGGAATGACTGAACAAGTTGTGGTATAGGAATGTAACGGAATACTACTGTGCTATAAGAAACTATGAGCAGGTGGACTTCAGAAAAACCTGGAAAGACTTACATGAACTGATGCTGAACAAAGTGAGCAGAACCAGGAGAACACTGTACACAGTAACAGCAACATTGTGTGATGATCAACTATGACTGACTTAGCTCTTCTCAGCACTGCAATGATCCAAGACAGTTTCAAAAGACTCATGATGGAAAATGTTATCCACATCTAGAGAAAGAACTATGGAGTCTGAATGCAGACTGAAGCACACTATTTTCACTTTTTTGTGTTTTTTTTCTTTGTGGTTTTTCTTTTTTGTTCTGTTTCTTCTTTCACAACATGACTAATGTGGGAATATGTTTAACATGATTGTACACGTATAACCTATATCAGATTTCTTGTCATCTTAGGGAGGTGGGGTAGGGAGGGAGGGAAGGAGAAAAATTTGGAACTCAAAATCTTATAAAAATGAATGTTGAAAACTATCTTTACATGTAATTGGAAAAAAATAAAATTCTGTTTAAAAAAAGAAGGTATAATAGGCTTTTGGGACAGAGCACTGCAGATAGGAAGAAGTATACAGGTTTCTGAGAGAAGCCCTGAACAGCTATTTTCTTCTTGCTCTAGTATGGGCTGAAACTGTCACAAACTCTGAATTAGGTTTGACCACAAAAACATAAGGGGTAAGACGGACTATTGCTACCCCTGGAACTCTTTGAACAGACCCTATGGTGAAGGAAGGAGCAACTCTTTGTGGTAGCAGCAGATGTGAAAGCATATGTTTTGAGCAAAGAAGGAAATAATATGGCAATTGGAATGAGATACTAGACTAGGGAGCCAAGTGTTAGGGCACAGCATGATGTGGGGCCACTGCCCTCAGAAGCTGCAGCTGGTTCATGTCTTAGTTGCCAGAATGGGGTTATTGTTGCTGACTCAATTTGGAAGGATGGGTTCCTGAGAAGGGAAGAAGCCAATTGTAAGGCTTATGCTGTTCTGGAAAGTCACCTTCCTTACAACTTTGAAAGATTTAAGGACTCTGATCAGTGCAATGACCAACCATGATTCCAGAGGACCAATGATGAAGTATGCTGCCCACCTCCTGACAAAGAGGGAATGAACTCAAGGTGCAAAATGTGACCTACATTTTTAGACATAAATACTGTCAGAATTTGATTTCCTTGTGGTGCATATTGTTATAAGGACTTCATTTTTCTTTTCTTTTTTTTTTCATTGTTGATAGATGAGAGAGAAAAAAGTGTGCAGGAGTAGCCCACCCAAAAAATAAATAAACAAAAGGAAAAAGTGTCACTGAGACATAGAAAGAAACAGAAAGAAGACTAGAAGGAAGTATGGACAAGCAGGACCACTTTGAAAGTCACATGTTGAATTTATTATATACCTAAAAGGAAAAAGCAAGTTCTATATAAAAAAAAATTCACGGTCAAGTACAATATTCTTTTTCTGTTCTACTTTGTGTACAGAAATGTTCTCTTTACTGATTTTTTATTATTTATTTAAATTTTCAAAATTTTAAATAAAGTTACTTTTCTAATTGTTGAAATATTCTGAATTTATTTTGCTGGCTAGATAAATCTTATCAATCTAACTGATATTGATCAATGTATTACCTTATTTGCAAACTGGATGTTGGTGGGGGTTGCAACAGGGAAGGACAGTGCTTGGATATCGTTATATAGAAATACAGAAAAGAGCAGGGTTTGAGCCCCAAGCAAAAAAAGTGCCACAATTTCTGATTTCTCCTGGATGGGAATTGAGCCAAATCAAAGTAGAGAATCGTATGGTTTTGATCTATTTATCATTTCAGTAAATCTCCCAGAAGGCAGAATTAAACTGGATCTGGGGGTGTCCTAAATTAGAAATTAGTCAGAGTACCATTTTTGTTGAGTTAGACAATGCTGGACTGTCATGACACACAGCCTTGTTCATTCCTTCTACCACTCCCACCCACCAAGAAAATGATAGAAAAAATCTCTCTCCAGGGGTAGAATTGAGGGCAGTGACTAGGGAATAGGAACTACCTAGTTAAAGAAGAACACGTGTGCCTGGTCCTGGACAGCAAAGACCTCCTTCCAAAAATGAAGCCAGAGAAGGAAGTACTTCTTCCCTTCCAACTTCCACTTCTACCTCAAGACTATACCCAGGGAGGCACAGAGTAGGCTATATAAGTAACAGAAGAGGCTATACCTAAGCTGGACTTTGAAGGAAAAAAAAGATTTCAAAAGATGCATTACAAAGTCACATGATTAGGATTTGCAAGACTACTTCTGCTGAGGAATCTGAGTAGCCCTTTAGCTGATTAGCATTGCTAAAAAAGAATAGAAGGAAAGAGCAAGAAATCTTGTTAGCAGTGTTCAATGTATATATGTTGAATAAGTGGAATAGCCATGTCCCTTACAGTATTTAAAATAGAATTCAGCAATCGCTACAATAATGGGCAGCTAGGTGGCACAATGGATAAAGCACCTGGGCCTGGAGTCAGGAAGACCTGAGTTCAAATCCAGCCTCAGACACTTACTAGCTATGTGAACCTGGACAAGTCCCTTAACCCTATTTGCCTCAGTTTCTTCATCTGTAAAATGAGCTGGAGAAGAAAATAGCAAACCACTTCAGTATCTCTGCAAAGAAAACTCCAAATGAGGTCACAAAGAGTCAGATGTGACTGAAATCAATGAACAACAACTACGATAATGTAAAGAAAAATAGCATTAAAAGACAGACTGGAGAATGAATGATAAAACACACCTCTTCTCTCTCTCTTAAGGAATAGGGGTCTATAGAAGTGGAATGCTCAAAATTCTCAGTTAAAGTTATGGTGTGATTTAATTTTGCTTCAATTTTTCTTTGTTATAAAATTAACCCAAGATACAAGCTTGAATATTTGCATAAGACCCTCCTTATAGGTGGAAAGAATGTTTATTTAAGGGGCAGCTAGGTGGTGCAGTGGATAGAGCACCAACCTTGAAGTCAGGAGGACCTGAGTTCAAATCCGACCTCAGACCAAACACTTGACACTTACTAACTGTGTGACCCTGGGCAAGTCACTTAACCCCAATTGCCTCACTAAAAAATAAAGGAAAAAAAGTTTACCTGACACTCTCTGCTTGCATAAGGGCAGAGTTGGAAAGAGTTTGGGAGAAGAGAGAGGAATAACTCTGTCGAATTAATTGAGACTCACCAGTCCTTAAACCCTTCTCCTTGGATTATAAGTATCTTTCCACTGAGCAGTCAGAGCCTCAGAAGAAATCCTGGACAACTCTAAAAAGACTTTAGCCTTTGTGGAGCTTCCTATCTCAATCACTGACACTTAAAATTGTACTGTGGCCAAACAGGCCACACCTGCTTCAGGGCTTTCCAGATCATTGCAGAAAAAGACAGTTAATTTTTACTGATTGGAAGAGCATGATTAGGAATGAGTCTATTGAGCTGGAAATCTTCCCAGTTATAGGAAGACTTACCTGATTACCCCCTTGATTATCAGTTTAATTTTTATGTTAGAGTATACAAAGTGCTTCTCTCCCAACACATACTGTGAGGTAGATAGCATAAGTATTATTACTTCTATTTTTCAGATAAGTAAACTGAGGCTTAGAAAGGTTAAGTGACCTACCTAAAGTCATATATCAGGTAAGTATTAGAGGCAGAATTTGAACCCCAATTTTCTGATTCCCAGTCTAGAGCTCCTTACATACTACCCTTGTTATTACATTTCTCCTAAGTACTTAGTCATTCATGAACCATGTAATCTCAGATTTGGAAAGGACCTCATAGGGTATCTAGTTCAACCTGAGCAAGGCACTTCTTTGACAACATCTCTGACAAATGATCATCCAGTTTCTGCTTGAGGACCTCTTGGAGGTCAGAAATCTGCCTCTATGGTCTATTCACTGTGAATTCGATTCATCTGAAGTTGCTTCATGTATTCTTGATCCCCTATGGGATTTCATGTTTTCCATTCTCCATCTTAATTTGACCTCCACTTGCTCTGGGGAAACTTCTTTGGAATAGAATTCTTAATTGCTTTTTTACATCTCACATTTTGGGCTAGAAAGTTTTTCACTGTCCCTCAAGAATCCTAATTAGCGATTGTGAGAAGGTTATTTGTCAAAACATACTGCCATAATCACTCTCTGGGGACATGGTTAACACAATTACTGACATGGATTCTAGGGCTGCAATGAGTAACAGAAACCAAAGAAAACTTCCCTTGGTAATGATCATCAGGGTGACAGCTCAGAATAGATTTGTAGAGGAGATAGAAAAACAGAGCCTCTATTCTAAAGAGTAGGAGCCATGGGGTTTGGACAGAAGAGGCAGAGTAAGGTCAAGAATAAATATAGGTGGGACCCCCCCCCCTCACCCAGAAGAGCTTAGGAAAGGAGATGGTTACAATGATCCCTTTAAGGGATCTCAACAGAAATTGGAAGTCAGGGCATCTGGGTCTTATTGGAATTCTAACAATTATGTACAGCTGCACTTTAATCAGTTTCAATTTTCTCTCTGCCAAGAATAAAGCCTCCACACCTACTTGTGCTTCTTCCTGCATGTTCCCTCTAAATCTGTTTTGCCTTCCTCATCTTGACCTAGAAGTTCCCCCAACCGGCACTGCATATTCACCATCATCTTTGCCATCTGTGCCCCCCAGATGTTCTTCCTTGGCATCATCATCACCAAATACTCACTCATGGGTTATGAATACTCTCACCATCTGTCAACCCCCCTGTGAATGGTATCATTCTCTTTCATGCTGATGAGCATGTGGACAGCTGGAAGCTGCTTAAGGATGACCTCAACTAAAGGGAAAGAAGTTATAGTTTATTCCAAACATGAGTGAGATTCCCTAAAGCGGGGTTAATTTTAGTGTTGGCTGCTGCCTAGTCTTTCTTTCCCCTAAAATTAACAAAACTCCAGGAGAAGAAAGATAAACAAATGGAGAGAAATGCAGATTTTTTTCTGAATTAATTCACATGGGCTATTTAAATAGTAAAGAAACTATGAATTTAAGAAGTTGACTTTGCCATACCTACAAAGGTGGCTACCCTGCCCAGATCTCAGAAAACCATGCATCAAAAGATAACAGGATTGATAACTCCATCCAATATAGTATATTCCAGAGATAATGACACTGGGCACCTCAACCCTGGGTTATCATGGAATTTGAGCACACCAAAGTTTGAGGGGAACTCAGAAGCATTCTAGTCCAATACCTTCCTGAACAGCAATAGCCTCTATGACATTCCCAACGATGCTCATCCAGCCTACGCTTGAAGACCTGCTATGATGGAAAACTCAATACCTACAGGATACTTTATTAGGAAGTTTTTCCTTAGATCAATTCAGTATTTATCTTCCTTCAGTTTCTACCTATTGTACTTTCTTCTGCCCTGTGGGTCCACATAAAAGAACTCTAATCTTTTTTCCACATGATAGTCTTTCTAATACCTAATAAAAATGATAACAATTAATAATACCTAACAGTTATCTACTGTGTGTGCTAGGCACTGTGCTAAGTGCTTTAGAAATATTATTCATAATATCTTCAAAATGATCCTGGGAGATAGGTGTTATTATTATCTCCATTTACAGATCAGGAAACTGAGGCAGAGGTTAAGTGACTAGCCCAGGGTCAAACAGCTAGCAAATTTCCAAGGCCAGATTTTAACACAGGTCTTTCTGACTCCAAGCCCACCATTCTTTCCACTGTACCATCTAGCCACCCCTTGAAAGAAGCTGTAAGTTTCCAGGCTATCCTTAATTTCTTCAATTGATGCTCACAGTATCCTTTCTAGTCTTCCCACAATCCTCTGAATTCACTCTAGTCTATCAAATCCTTTTTTAAAATATGGTAGCCAGAAAAGAATACAGTTCTCCAGATAAAGCCTAACCATGACAGAATACAGTAGAATTATCACCTCCTTCACTCTGCATAACTGTACTTCTATAAATGCAGTCAAAATCTTAAGTTCTACCAGCTAGCAAGCTTGAAGTCCACTGATGCCCTTTGGATCTTTTTTGCGTACATTATTATCTAGCCACGCCTAGATTTATTGGTCATTCGAAAATCCCTAAAACCTTTTTTTATGGGGAAAAGTCAAGCATATGCATACTGCTTGCTCAGGTTAGCAGAGTAACTACAAACATATCTTTAGGGTAGCAAGCACAAGGAGATACAATGTGATGTAGTAGATAGAAAGTTAGCCTTAGAGCAAGGAAAACCTGAATTCAAATTCTGCCCCTGACATTTTGTATCTACAACCCTAGTAAAATCATTCTACCTCGAAGTGCTCTAGGCAGTCATTTAAGACTGTATCTTGTGTACAAGCTATCAAACTGTTTTAGGAGGGGGATTTTCATCTTCTGGGAACTCCACATACTGATAAAATCACAGGTCCAGTCCATGTCCCCTAATCCAATGGAATACAAGAACTCAAAATACATGATTTAATTAGGCTTCTATGGGCAGCCAGAGTTCATTCATGAGTAAGCCTGAAGAAAAGAATGCTTAGGAGGAGACATTATATTTGCAGGGGACATCATATCTGGGGTCTATGAACTTTTTAAATATTCTGATAACTATATTTCAATGTAATTGGTTTATTTTGCCATTCATTCATTTCCACTTTATTTCATAGGTTTCACCAGGCATCAGATGCTGCTCTGTTGAACATTGCCAGATGCTACTCCAATGGTTTCCACCATATGCTACTCTGATGAACACAGCTTCATTGATTGATTGTAGGCAATACTGCCTCTACTTATACCTCAGTTGAAGGTCCCAAAGGCTTTTGTCTTCCATGAGGGATGCTGGGCAGGAACCAAGTAAGGGTATGGTCTTATTACTCCTAAGAGCAGAATGTATCAGGAAATCTCTCACTAGAAGAACTGATGCCTAGAATTTTTTAATTCAGGAATTCTTAAACTGGGAGCTCTCCACATGGCAATTCTCAAAGTCGATGCTGACCCAGTAATCTTCTCAACCAAAAGTCTAGATTCAGGGATCATGCTATTCAGAGAGTTCATAATTCCCCCCTTGGGAGAAAATAAACTGGGATTGAAAGAGCAATGTCCTTGAATTCAACAATTAGGTTTCATGAAAGCAGATCTCCTTTGGTTACTTGCTTCTGCTGCAAGACTCCATTGTGTATGATGAAAGGGAAGAGAGAGAAATCCCCTCCCCCTACAACCTCCAAGAGGAGCAAGAGAAAGGATAAAGAGTGAACTCTCTCCTCTGAGCTGCCTCTTACTTTCTAAGGCCAACAGAGAGATCCTTCAGCCAGTCAGTCCTCTCAATTGTCTGCGTCCAGTGACCAATACCTTATAATTCCATCACATTAACTGAGGAGTTTCTGGAATTTCATCAGTAATAATGAGCCATCTGTGATGGCTAAGAAACAGTCTATTATGTTAGGAGGCACTGTCTCCAATGTGTTCACACCATAGCTGGACCATTTGGATAATTCTCTTATAATCTCTTATGAGATTGTTTAGTGAAACTCCTAAATACCTTTGTTGCACTGTGTTAGTTATGAAGGGCTATCAGGTTACCTCCAGTCACTCAGACAAGAGCTTACCACCATAATAAGTCTCTACCAATGACTTGTTTGAGAATTTATCTATTTGTGAAGCCCAGTAAATCCTGGAAGCATGGTACTAGACTTCTCACAAAAGTGGAGGAGGGTACTGAAAAGGAAAGGGAACTAATAGAGAATTGTATCTCTCACATAAACCCCAAACACACACACACATACACACACACACACACTTCTCACTACTACCAGGATACAAGTCGGAGGTACTCTCTTTTCAAAAGATCTAACTTATCTTGAGTCCCTTACCAAGAGTATCCCTGATAGGATCCCCTAATTCCACTCTCATATATAGATTCCTTCCCTGACAGTGATACCACTATTTGGAACTCTAGCTCTTTGACATTCTCATATTCCTAGTGAGGCTTCAACAATTCAGCTTCACTCCTCATCAACTTTACGACAGCCATTCACAGCATCATTGATTTCCTGATTTCCCTGAAAATTATGTCATTGGCCTTTAGACTCTATAATGAGAAGCACAGTGGTATAGTAGAGAGGGCAGTGGACTTGGAAATAGAAGAACCTGGATTCAAATCCCACCTTGAACACTTACTAGCTTTGTAGACATAGGCAAGTTTCCTTGGTTTCTGTACCTCAGTTTCCCCACATATAAAATAAAGAGTTTGGACTTAATAGCCTCCAAGGTCCCATCCAGCTCTAAATCTATGATCCTATGATCATTATGAACTGCACAAATCAATCAACCTCTCTAAACATCATTTCTTCATCTGAAAAATAGAGGTAATGGTTACAGTCCATCATAGCCTGATTCCTAACAGTTTGCCAGGCTGTCACCAAGTTCATAAGGTAGATTCAGTCATTCACAACGAGAAATATTTTTTTTAAATAATTAAAAGTGAAGAAGTAGGCAGAGAATAGCAGGGAGCAAAAAACTGGGTCAATAGGAAAAAGAGAGGAGAACCACAGAAAGGACAAATTGAGGATTATTCTATACTATAAAGGTTGGATTCATACTAAAAATTCAGGGTTGGTGCAGTATTAATAAAACTATCTATGATATACTATATTAATAAAAACAGCAATAAAAATATATGATTATATCAATAAATGCAGGAATGGTTTTTGAAAAATACAACTCCCATTTTTTTGTTTGTTTGTTTTTCAAAAGAACATAAAAAGCCTCTGGTGTTGAGATTGTAAGGGAGGAATTCATGAGGGAGGCAAAATAGCAGAGAATAATTGGAAACAGGAAGAACATCAAGAAGTCAACAAAGGGCATCAGAGAGCATCCATGGTGGGTAAAAGTGCGAGAGGGCCATAGAGAGTGGTACAGAATAGTTGATGGCACCAGGAGGTAACACAGATGACATGTCCTCAGTCCTACAAGACAGAGAACCTATGAAGACCAAGGAGGGAGGTTTAAGGAGACAGACTGAGACAATTGTACCAGTCTAGTCTAGGTAGGAAGGTATGGCTACAGGGATATAGGACAAAGGTCACTTGTTCCTCCACTCCCTCCAGTCTTCATAAGTGAAGAGCTTCACAAAGTTCACTAGCAAGGTCATTATGTGAGTCGAAAAGAATTTGCTCATCACAAGAGAAAAACCAGGCAGGACTGGAGGGAACCAGAATTGAAGGGGAAATAAAAAGTGAAAAACAGCTTTGGTCCCGGTGAGATAATAGGCCAGTGTGTAACAATAATGCATTGAAATCTCCCACTGCCCATAAAAAATTAGTCCAACTCCCCAGTGATCAAGAGGACAAAAGAGATAGAAAGAGTTAGCCAAGTGAGTTCTCAGGTGGACCCATCAGTTAATCAAAATTAATTAAAGTATAAATTAATTACAATAAATGTAATTACTATGCAACTTTGTAACTACTAGTTAATAATTACCCTTAGTTTCTCCTGTTGTTGTCATTCATCCCTTCATTCTCAAAGAGAACAAATGACATCTGGAGGGTGATGTCTTGTCTTGCATGTGAATTGGATTTAAGTGAGGCAGGGTTGAGCAAAGTCATCAGCTCCACTGTCTCCTCCAGAGTCATCTGAGTTCAGTGGCAAGACACAGGTCAGGTTGACTGGCAATGGCCCAGAAAGCAGTGGGAGACCTTGGCCTTTTTAAGCTAAAGTCTTTCCCAGGTCTCAGTTTGTCTGAGGCAACAGCCATTCAGTAGTTTAAGAAATGAGGAAAGAAAATGGCCTAGTTTGCCTTCAAAAAAAGAATCACTCAGGGAGGGAAAGACTCTCAGAGTTTCTGGCCAAAACAGAAACAATTGCTATTTATACTTACTCTGAGCCATCAAAACTCAAACAATGAGCAAGTGGGACCCATTATTGGCTAATCAGTGAGAGCCAATACCTACTATACCAAGCCTACCTTTGCTAGGTACTCTATAAACAACAGAAGCAAAACAGTCCCTCCCCTCTAGGAGCTTACACTAAATCAGTGAAGATAAGGGTATACATTTAAGTATAAGCAAAATGTACAAAATAAATATAATTGCAAAAGTTCTGTTGGATCATATGGAGAGTATCAGAATCATGATTTGTACTAAGAAAAATTACAGAGTCTGCACCCTACTTGACTAATATACCAGCTGTGGAGGCCCTCAGGAAACTGATAACATACATAGAAACTGAAAATAAAAGTAACCAGCCTGACTTAGGAGTTAACTTCAGGAACAGAAGGGGAGGCCAAGGGGTCTGAAAACACTGAAAGCAGAAAATTAACATCAGATCATCACCAGAGTGCTAGGACTAACTTATCAATTACTAGGTTGATTTATGATGCTCTAGGAGCAATGAAAAAAGAAATTACACATACAACCAAAAAGGTCTCATTATTAGAACGCATGTAATATATGCTTAATAGGTCATATGTTCTATATTATGTATGACTTGTATTATATATTATATATGATTATATGTGTGTATACATATATTTTTGTTTTTGGTCTATTGTAAACAACTTTGTTCTATATGTTGTATATTGCATGAAATATATGTTTTTTGTCTATATGCTACAGAGAGGAGAGAAAGAAGGAAGAAGGGAAGGAAGGAAGGAGGGAAGGAAGGAAGGAAGGAAGGAAAGTACAGAGGGAGAAAGGGAGGGAAGGAAGAAGGGAAGAAGAAAATATAACACAGAAAAATAAAAATGTCATTGTCTGAATTTAAAACAACTTATAAGTCTCTAAAGTCAGTCTCCAGTCGTTAAAACATATCATACAGGCGTAATGAGTAGGTTAACATTCACTAAGGGCTTTGTTCAGTAATTTACATATATCAACATGTCTTGCATCTGTAAATTTTATCTTGTTTTCCTATTCACAAAAGTTATTTTTCTATCCTTTTCAGCAACCAAACTGTTGACATGTGAGATAAATAGTACCTTTTATCTTCCCTCTACCAGTGAACTTCTTAAATCCTCTGAAAGCTAAAAATTTAGGATAGGAGGGGATGTACAAACAGCATGTGACCTCTAAAATATCAAATATTTTACTAACATAAATTTTATATTTATTTTATATTTATATAAATATATAATGTTATATCATGTATAATAAATTATATTATATAGTATATAATATAAAAACAAAATTTCCATTTTTATCCATATGAAAATAAAACTTTCTCATTCAAGATCATCAACATACAGGTAAAAGTAAACATTCTCATTCATTATGGTCATCATCATAGCTACAAAACACATAAGCAATCAAATGCATAACTCACTTCTAAAATCTTGTACATGTAAACACAGCAAGAATATGTGAAGGACATTACATGACAGCATGCATAGCAACATTTTATAAGCACTAAATTGTATAAAACACAAGTCAAAGTGTAGTTGGATAGCTTTTTTTGGTTTTAAAATTTATTTAATATTTTGATTTTCCCCAATTACATGCAAAAACAATTTTTAACATTCTTTTTTTAATTTTGAGTTTCAAATTCTCTTACCTCTCTCCCTTACTCCTTCATTGAGGGACAGTTTGATATAGGTTATACATGTGTAATCATGTAAAACATATTTCCATATCAGTTACTTTGTGAGGGAAAACACAGACCAAAAAGAAAAAATTCATTAAAAATTTTAAAAGTATGCTTTGATCTGCATTCAGACTCCATCAGTTCTCTCCCTGGAGATAGACATGAATATTTATCATAAGTCCTTCAGAATTGCCTTAGGTCATTGTATTGCTGAGAATAGTTAAGGCATTCACAGTTGATTATAGTACTATATTGTTGTCACTATATACTACGTCCTCCTGGCTTTGCTCATTTCATTTTGCATCAATTCATCAAAGTCTTTCTAGGTTTTTCTGAGAGCATCCTTGCCCATCATTTCCTATAGCACAATAGTATCCCTTCACAATCTTAACTTCCAATTCTTTACCACCACAAAAAAGAGACACTATAAATGTTTTTGTACATAAGGGTCCTTTTCTTTTTTGTTTTTAATATCTTTTTATATAGTTTTATAACCCTTTGAGCTTAGGTCCAAATTGTTCTCCAGAAGTGTTGAATTAGTTCACAACTCCACCAGTAGTGCATCAATGTCTCAATTTCTCCACATCTCTAACATTTGTCATTTTTCTTTCCTGTCAAATTAGCCAACCTCATAGGCATGGGGTGGTACCTCAAAGTTATTTTAATTTGCATTTCTCTAATCAACAGTGATTTAGAGCTTTTTTATATGAATATAAATAGCTTTGATTACTTCAACTGAAAACTGTCTGTTAATATCATTTGACTATTTATCAGTTGGAGAATGGATCTTATTTTTATAAACTAGATTCCATTCTCTACATATTTGAAAAATGAGATCTTTATCAGAGAAAGTTGCTGTAATTTTTTTTCACAGTTGTGATTACTGTGTATTTCCCTCCATCCTATTTTCCCTATTTATGTAACTCTCTTTCCTCCTTTCACTTTGTCCATCCTTAAAAGTGTTTTGTTTTTGACTATTGCCTCCCCCAATATGTTCTCCCTTTTATCACCCCCCAACTTCTCTTATCCCCTTCCCCTCTTCCTTTTCTGTAAAGTAAGAGAGATTTCTACACCCCACTGTGTATGTTATTCCCTCTTTGAGCTAATCTTGATGAAAGTTAAGTTTCAAGCATCCTCCTCCCTTCCTCATTTTACCCTCCACTTTAAAAAGCTCTTTCCTGTGTCTTTTATGTGAGATAATTTAACCCCATTCTACCTCTCCTTTTCCCCTTCTCCCAGTGCATTTCTCTTTCTCAAGTCTTAATTTTATTTTTTTAGATATCATCCCATCATATTCAACTCACACCTATGCCTTCTATCTATACTCCTAACTGCCCTAAGAATGATAAAGTACTTAGGAGATATAAGTATCATCTGCCCATATAATAATGTAAACAGTTTGACCTTATTGAATCCCTTATGATTTATCTTTCCTGTTTACCTTTTTAGGCTTCTTTTAAGTCTTGTATTTCAAAGTCAAATTTCCTATTCAGCCCTGATCTTTTCATCAGGAATGCTTGAAAGTCCTTTATTTCATTGAATATCAATTTTTTCTGTTTTGCCGGGTAGTTAATTATTGGTTGTAGATTAGCTCCTTTGCCTTCCAGAATATCATGTTCCAAGTCCTCTTCTCCTTTAATGTAGAAACTGCTAAATCTTGTGTTATCCTGTCTGTGGCTACATGATGTTTGAATTGTTCCTTTCTGGCTTCTTGTAATATTTTCTCCTTGATCTGGGAGCTCTGTAATTTGGCTATAGCATTTCTGGGAGTTGTCCTTTTGTGATCTCTCAGGAGGTGATTGGTGGATTCTTTCAATTTCTATTTTACCCTCAGGTTCTAAGATATCATGGCAGTTTTCCTTGATAATTTCTTGGAAGATGACGTATGTGTTCTTTTTTTTATCACAGAGTTCAGATTGTCCAATAATTCTTAAATTATCTCTCCTGGATCTGTTTTCCAGGTCAATTGCTTTTCCAATTAGATATTTCACATTTTCTTCTATTTTTTCATTTTTTTTAAATTTTGTTTTATTGTTTCTTGATGCCTCATGGAGTCATTGGCTTCTGCTTGCCCAATTATAATTTTTAAGGAATTATTTTCTTCAGTGAGTTTTTGTACTACCTTTTCTAATTGGCCAATTCTACTTTTTAAGGAGTTCTTCTCTTCACTAGATTTCTGTGTCTCTTTTGCCATTTGGCCTATTCTGGTTTGTTTGTTTGTTTTGTTTTTGTTTTTGTTTTTTTGCTAGGCAATGGGGTTAAGTGACTCACCCAGGGTCACACAGCTAGTAAGTGTTATGTGTCTGAGGCCAGATTTGAACTCAGGTCCTCCTGAATCCAGGGCTGATGCTCTATCCACTGCACCACCTAGCTGCCCCTTGTTTTTCTTTTTAAGATGTTATTTTCTTCAGTATTTTTTTTTTGCCTCCTTTACCAAGCTATTGACTTTTTTCATGATTTTTTTCTATCACTCTCATTTCTTTTCCCCATTTTTTCCTCTACCTCTCTTATTTGATTTTTAAAATCCTTTTTGAGCTCTTCCAGGAATTCTTTTTGGGCATGAAACCAATTCACATTTTTTGAGGCTTTGGATGTGGCTATTTTGTCTTCATTGTCTTCTTCTGAGTTCGTGTTTTGATCTTCCCCATCACCATAGTAATTTTCTATGGTCATGTTCTTTTTTTGCTGTTTGCTCATTTTTCGAGCCTATTTCTTAACTTTGAGCTTTACATTAAAGTTGGGCTCTGCTCCCAGGGAGAAGGGGGCACTATAAGAAGCTTCAGGTTTTTTGTGTTGCTGTTTTCAGAGCTAATTCTAGGGTTCTGTAAGTTTTCACTCCTCCAAAGTGGTACTATCTAAAGAGAGGTGTGATCACTGCTCTCCTGGACTGCGCTATGGTCTGTGAGTGATCACAAGCAATATTTTCCACCCTGGAACTGAGAACAGGATCCCCTACAAATTCTGGTGTACTGGTGCTCATCCTCATCCTGGGACTGCAACCCAGGACTGCAACCCAGATCTGAGTATGAGCGATGCAACAGAGTCCTGCACCCAGTGCCAGCAAAAGGTGTCATCTCCTTCTGACCAGTTGTCCAACTCCCTTACTGTCTGTGAGCTGAGAGCTCCAGAAGCCACCACTGATTTAGTCACTCCCAAGCCCTGATGCTGGCTTGCTGGGGCACAGACTGCACTGGACTGTATGCCATTGTCACCCTGGTGAAACAAATCTTTCCTGCTGACCTTCTAAGTTTTCTTGGGCTGGAAAAGTGTTTCACCCTATCCTTTTGTGAGTTCTGCCACTCCAGAATTCATTTGGAGATGTTATTTAAAGTTGTTTGGAGGGCAATTTGGGAGAGCTTAGGTGAATTATTGCTTTTTCTCCATCATCTTGGCTCTGTCCCTGGAGACTTTCAAATAATATCAGGAACTCTATAGGAAAGCAGAAAAAGGAAGGAAACTTCAGAGGGAGAAACATACTCTAGCTGGATTATAGATAGCACTAATCAAATGAATTGTCAAAGATATACATGGTCCTTCTCCCATCAGTAGTATGGGAATTTGTGGAAAGACATGACCTTGCATGAGAGGGATAGGGATGAAGTAGGACATTTTCCCTGTCATTTATCTTGCTCTTTTACTTAATTTAATGCTTTTGTTTTGAATTAATGTGCTAGGTTGTTTGGGGGTTTTTTTGAAGAGAAGGAAGGAGAGGAGGAGAAAGATTATGAAGGGGAGAAGAAGTCAAAGGGGGAGGACAAGGAAGAGAAGGGGAAGGGGAAAAGGAAGGGAAATAAGGAGGAAAAGACAAAGGAGGAGAAAAATGGGAAGAAGTAATAGGAGAAGAGAGGCAGGAGGAGGAGAGAGAGAGGAGGAGAAAGGGGAGGAGTGGAGAAGAAAAAAGAGAAGGAGGAGAAGAGAAGAAGAAAGAGGAAAGGAAGAAGGAAGAAAAAAGCAGCAGTATTAGAAATTCATAAGCTGTAGGTTTGAATAGATGCTGACCAAAATCATGCCATCATGCCTTGAAGCTTGGAAGAGCTTCCAGGGGCCCATGTTTGTAGGGGAGATTTAATTATACTTGTGAATGACTTTGGTGCTTGGTGGGGGAGAGAAATAGTGTGGGGCACAAGCAAATTGCTGCAAAAGAGGCATAAAGTTATAATGCCAATAACAAAAACAGAATTATTCTTCAGGCTGAGAGCTCGCAAATGTATCAAACTGTCTCATAGGGGGAATTTTCTCACCAAAAAAAAAAAAAAACTGGGGCAGGTAGGTGGCGCAGTGGATAGAACACCAGCCCTGAAGTCAGGAGGACCTGAGTTCAAATCTGGCCTCAGACGAAACACTTGACACTTACCCTGGGCAAGTCAATTAACCCCTCCCCAAAAAAAAACTGGGGGGGATAGGGAGGAGGAAAGAACACAGCTATGTTTTGGCACCTAAGCCTATGACTCGCTAATAAGATCTGAGTTTCCATCAGCCTTTCTTCTGCCAGCTTCACAGTATTCATTATTCAGGGAATCTTGAAGCATAGAGATTTAACTAAGGTTGTAAAAAGATGAATATCTGGGGCAGCTAGATGGTGCAGTGGATAAAGCACCAGCTCTGGATTCAGGAAGACCTGAGTCCATAATCCGGCTTCAGACACATAACACTTATTAGCTGTGTGACCCTGGGCAAGTCACTTAACCCCACTGCCTAGCCAAAAAAGAAAGAGGAATATCTATTAATGGGATGCTTCCACTAATCATCCTTGTACACATTAATTTGGCCATTGTCTTTAGGTGAATAGGCATCCCGAGGCCCATAAAGCTCTACAGAGGTCAATTGGGCAACCCATCTTGTAGCCAAGGACGACTGTGTCTAGTACGCTTTTTTTATGTCCATTCTCTTTCCCTTAGCCAAAAACTCCTCTTTTTAAAGATCTCCAGAAAAAAATTTTTAAGAAGAATATATAGTCTGCATTAGTGAAAAATAACTGACTATAATCAAAGAAATTTTTCCTTAATAAAAACCCCTAACTCACTGAATTCCACAAATATGACTTCTCTGATTTTGCTCATTCCTCTAAACAGCCACCATAGTGTGTAGTCTTAGAGTCAAGAGACTAGAGTTTGAATTCTAGCTCTGACATTTACTGAGCTCCCCTACTAGAATGTAAACTCCTTGAGAAATGGGGTTATTTCACTTTCTCTTTGTACATTCAATGTCTATCCTAGGTCCTGACATATTGTTGTTCAGCTGTTCAGTTGAGTCTGAACACCAATACTGTCCATGGTATTTTCATGGCAAAGATATTGGAGTGCTATACCATTTCCTTCTTCAGTGAATGGAGACAGAGGTTAAGGGACTTGCCCAGGGTCACACAGATAGTACGTACCTGAGGACAGATTTCTACTCGGGTCTTCCTGACTCCAGGATGAGCGCTCTATCCACTGAGCCACCTAGCTGTCCCATCCTGGCATAATAAGTGCTTAACAAATATTTATTTCTTGAATGAATGAATGAATGACCATGGACAAGTTCCTTAATTCCTCTGAGACTCCATTTCCTCATCTATAAAATGGGGGCAGCAGTGCTTATGCTAATTCCTCACAGGACATTTATTAGAAAGCATTTTATAAAATCTTGTAAGTGTAGTTTATAAGATTCTGAACCACAAATGACCTTAGAGATCATAGCTTTATTTTATAGATGAAGAAACTGAAGCCCAGATAGATATGATGGCTTGCCCAAGGTCAAACAAGTGGTAAGTTGCATACTCAAGACTAGAATGTAAGGCCAATGTTTCTACTACAGTACAATTTATCATATGTTGTTACTTTTATAGAGTATTGTTTCTCAACCTGGACTGGCCTTTCTGTCTCCTGGCATTTAGCAGGTCAAACATTCTCTCAATTTTACTCACTTATTTTTCATTGAGTTCCCTAGAGCACCAGTCCCTGGAACCCCAGAAGGCCATAAGTATACTTCAGCCTAATTACACAATTTAATACTTAACTATAAGCTGGACTACTTTCAACCCCTTATTTAAGAAAAAAATAGTTCTAAATTTTCAAGTCCAAATAATTTCCCTTCTACTTGTACAACAATATTTTAACTCTACATACAGTGCTTCTAAAGCAGATGCCCCAGCTTTTCCAATTCATCCTCCCCAAGGACCCCTCTTCACAAGCCCTGCCTGCCTATGAGACAAAGGACCAAAGACCAAAGCACAGCTTCCTTGGACTTGCTGGGTGAAACAGGTAAGTGTGTTTTCTCTGCTAGTGAGTTTCTGAGAATCTAAAAAAAATCATTTGTTTAGAAATGGATAGGACCTTCAAAGTCACATAATCCAATCCCCTTGTTTGACAGATAAAGAAACTGAGGCCAGGAGAGGTAGAATGCCTTGCCAGGGGTCACACTGTTTGTAAGTGACATTGTTAGGATTTGAACTCAGGTCCTCTGACTCCAAAAGCTGTTTTCTTTTGATTGTACTATGCTCTCTCAAGAAATAGCAAACTTATTTTTACATAGTACTTTGTTGGTTACAAAACATCCTCCTCACCACAACCCCATGAGGGACAAGTATCATCATCCCCTTTTTAAAGATAAGGAAACTGAGGCTCTGTTTATCCTTACTTATGATGGTCAAGTAGAAGCTGTGTACAAGGGCATTCTACCACCACGGTCTTCCTGGGTGCTTTGAATCATGCATGCCCTGGATCATTCCCTCCTCCAGTTGTCCAATCCTCTTGCTACCATTGACTGATTGCCCAACTTTGTCAGTGTTTACATGATTACAAAATAACCAAATACTGGGACACATTCAGTGCTTGGGGTTCATAGACAGTTGAATAATTAACTGATTTTTTCATGTTTTCTCTGACTGTTCTGGAATAGAACATTAGATGTGGAAGGGACCTTTAGTGATTATCAAGACCCATTTTCTCATTTTACAGATGAGGAAATTGAGACCCAGAGAAATTAAAATGAATAACCCAAGGTCACTCTGATAGCAAGTCCAGACCTGGAACACAAGATTAGAAGCCAGAAAGCCTGACTTTAATCCCAGTTCTACCACTTTTATTAGTGATATGATCCTAGGGAAGTCATTGATCTCTGAGTTGATGTTTCTATGTCTGTAATATGAGAGTCCCAGAGGGACCTTCAAGTTCAGTTAGTCCAACTGCTGCATAAGGAAATCAAAGCCTAGTATTGAAGGATGGGGTGGGGGGGGGGGGGGTTGACTTGCCCAAGATCACACAACTGGTGTTTGGTCAGAGCTGCTACTCAAACAGAGATCTCTAGACTCCAAGACCAATGGCCCATCTAGGATAGCATACTGTATCCCAGGCAACTTTCTACAATTCAGCATTTGTGTATAAATTGCCAGCACATCTAGGTGGCACAGTGTATAGAGCACCAGCCCTGGAGTCAGGAGGACCCACATTCAAATCCAGTCTCAGAAACTGTCCAACTGTGCGACCCTGAACAAGTCACTTAACCCTGTTTGCCTCCATTTCCTCATATGTAAAGTGAGCTGGAGAAGGAAATGGCAAACCGCTCCAGCATCTTTGCCAAGAAAACCCCAAATGGGGTAACAAAGATTCAGACATAACTGGGAAATGACTAAACAAATATAAATTGCCTTCTCTGATCCTAGGATACCCCCTGTGAATGGCCTTCATTGCAGGCACCTTGAGGCCAAGAGCCATGTCCTCTATATCTCTCAGTATTTTCCACTGGGCCTAGAAAAATGGGGATTCAATAAATCCTTGTGCATTGAAAGACTGAGTGAACTTTCCTATTTCTGAGCCTTCCAGCAGACTTTGTAATTCACCTAGGATGGTGAAATATCTTTACCAGTCCCTATTTCTCCATTCCTTCCAACCAGCTCCAAACTCATCCTTTTCAGGAAGTCTTCCCTGACTAACATCACCTGTTCTCCCTCCAAACCAGAGATCGTATTCTTTTCCCTATGCCTTTTTATCAGATATATTACTTCATAATTTTTCAGAAGTTGTATGTGTATGTGCTCATGTGTATATGTGTGTCTTTGTGTGTTGTAAGCTAGACAAGGAACTCCTCTCACTTAAAAAAGGAAACTTCCTTCAGGAATAGAATGTCATTCACAACAATAAAATTTATTTGTACAAATTCATTTGCAGAATCTGCAAGAAGGAAGGGAAAAAAATAAGCATTTATTAAACACTTACTATATGCCAGGTACTGTGCTAAGTTCTTTACAACAATCCTGGGAGGTAGTTGCTATTATTATCCCCACTTTACAGCTGAAAAAACTGAGGCAGAGAGAACTTAAGTGATTTGCTCAGCGTTGTATAGCTAGTAATGATCTGAGGCCAAATTTGAACTTAGGTTTTCTTGAGGCCAGGGCCAGCTATTGTACAGGTAACATTGCTTGGTTGTTCTGCAGTAGGCAGAGTACGTGGGTCACCTGAGCTGTGGAATGAGCCCGGGATTCAAGAGTCAGAAAACCTAGGCTTGAGCTCTAGCTCTGACTGCGGGCAAGTCCTCTCACCTGTCTGAGCCTCATTTTCCTCACCTGTAAAAAGGTAAGACCCCCACACTATTACTTACCTGGAAGGATTATTTTAGGAATTCACTATAAAAATCTAAGTCACCTTTAGATTGACCAAGTTGGCCACTTTGTTCTTGTTTCCTTCTCCCCTTATTCCCTTAAGTGTAATCCCTCCCCTCTAATTTCTCTGCTACCAATATCCCAGATGCTGGGGATTGAAAACCTAATTTCGTTGTGTTTTTGTCTCTGCCATGTCACCAACTTGTATTTCAGGTTGTACAAACGGTGTGTGCTTCCCCTGCTCATTATCCATCCTCCCCTTCATGCTTTACTCAAGGCATTTCACAGAATCTCCAAATTAGAATGGATGTTGGAGGCCCTCTGGTCCATTCCATAGCCAAAGAAGGATCCTCCCCCCCCCCACAACATCATAACAAGTAGTCACCCAGCCTCTATAGAAGAACTCATGTGAATAAGATTCTATAACTACCAGAGGAAGCCCATTTTGCTTTTAAGCAGCTCTACTAGTTAGGAAGTTTTTCCTTATCTCCATACAACTACCAAGTACTGCTCCTAATGAGTTCTGCTTTCCCAGGTCAATAACATGTCTTCCATATGGCAGTCATTCATGTACTTATACCCCCTGTCTTCTCAAATCAAGGCTAAAAACGTTCAGGTTCCTCCAACCTCTTCCATTAAAGGAAGGTCTCTGGGCCTTGGTTTACTCATCTGTAAAATGAGAGAATGGGGCTTGATAATTACTAAAGGTCCCTTCCACATCTAATGTTCTATTCCAGAACAGTCAGAGAAAACATAAAAAAATCAGTTAATTATTCAACTGTCTATGAATCCCAAGCACTGGATGTGTCCCAGTATTTGGTTATTTTGTAATCATGTAAACACTGACAAAGTTGGGCAATCAGTCAATGGTAGCAAGAGGAATGGACAACTGGAGGAGGGAATGATCCAGGGCATGCATGATTCAAAGCACCCAGGAAGACCGTGGTGGTAGAATGCCCTTGTACACAGCTTCTACTTGACCATCATAAGTAAGGATAAACAGAGCCTCAGTTTCCTTATCTTTAAAAAGGGGATGATGATACTTGTCCCTCATGGGGTTGTGGTGAGGAGGATGTTTTGTAACCAACAAAGTACTATGTAAAAATAAGTTTGCTATTTCTTGAGAGAGCATAGTACAATCAAAAGAAAACAGCTTTTGGAGTCAGAGGACCCAAATCAAGGACCTCTACTAGGAGGGAGCTATCAAAATTATACTTGAGTAAATTAGTCTTCAAGTGTATGTTGATAGAGGAATTTAAAAGCATGAGAATAGTAAAACAATACTTTTTTTTAAAGAAATTAACTTAGAGCATTTTTAGAACATCTAAAGTACTGAAGTAAAATAGCTGAATATTTAGAAAGCAAGAAAGATTGAAATCAAGCCGTGGTACCAGACTCACAAATTCCAGGCAATAGCAGCAACAGCATCAGCAACAGTATCAATATAAACAGCAGCAACATTTCTAGAGCATTTTATAAAGTATTTACCCTTTAACAACACTATGAGGTAAAAATAATAATAATAGCTAGCATTTGTATAGAGTTTTAAGGTTTCCCAGCATTTAATATGTCATTTGACTCTCACAACAACCCTGGGAGGTAATGCTATTATTATCTCCATTTTGTGGATGAGGAAACTGAGGCATAAAAAAGGTTAAGTGATTTGCCCAGGGTCACACAGCTATTAAATGTTTGAGGCTGAATTTAGACTTAAGTCTTCTTGACTCCAAGTCTCAAGCTCTATCCATGGCACCACTTAAATGTAGGTATACGATAGCTATAAATATTATTACCCTATTTTAAAGACAAGGAAATTGAGTCCTAAAAAGCTGAAGTAACTCACCCATGGTCACATACCTAATGTGCTACTATAAAGATTCAAACCTGAGTTCCTTGACTTTAAATCTAGTACTCTAAAAACAAAATCTGATGATTCAAATAAAACAGTGAAACTTTAACATTGCTATTCTGCTTAGTAGAAACATCACCAAAACCTTACTTCCGATCTTTAGGGATATGTATTTTCACAAGTCTGGATGTTGTCATTTCACCTTAGAGTAGAAAGCCTTTAGGAGTTGCTACAGCCAACACAATTTCACAAATGAAAATGGAGGCAGACCAGTTCTGATTTACACAGCTAAACTTACCACTTCTGGTTGGAAAAGGAATAAAGGGGATAGAGTTCTTAATTTCTTTTTTAAAATATTTTACTACATGCTTAGTGATCACAAAATCAATGGTGCCACTCAAGAAAAACCACAAGACCAGCAGAGATGCCTGGCAGTAACCACTATAACAGTGGAGTGATGCCCAGGAGAGACGAGTAGGATAGAGCAGTGTGATAACAACAACAGAGGACAACAGCAACCCCATACTATAGAAAGGTAAGTTGCCCTGGTAATTATAATAATAATGATATGTAATACTTATATAGCACTTTAAGCTTTGTAAAATACTTTATACTTAACTCATTTGAACCTCACAACAACCTTGAGAAGTGTTATTATTATCCTCATTTTACAATTGAGGAAACTGAGGCTCAAAGTTTAAGTGAGTTATCAGCTAGTAAGTATCTGAGATTGGATTTGAACCAAGAATCTTCTTAACTCTAAGTCTGGCCTGCTGTTTATTATATCATCCACTCTATCCACTGAGCCATCTAGCTGCCTCCAAACAGGAATTTACCATATCTCAAACCTGGGGTAATTCTTTGGGGGCCAAAGTACTAGAGGGGGTGATTCAGGTGCTATGTAAATAATTCATGAATAATCCACAGATTTGCTCAAAAAATGAGAATTGAGTAATTTTCTCTCTTGGAACTTTCTGATCATTCTGACAGTGCCTAGAATTCTACCTCCTACAGGAAGCTGCCTGGATTGATGAAAGGAGGTGAAACTTTTTTTACTCAGGTCCTGTACTACCTACCATGCTTTGGAATTCCCCCAACCAGACCCCCTCCTGCACTCGTCTCTACCACCACCCCACCGTCTATCATCTGCTACATTTATTTGGTCAGTTGTGTGAAATGTATTTATTTGATTTTATTGGATGATAGGCAACAGTGTACTTGTAAATGTTTAGCCAGCTTTCCAAATGTATATGTGTGTATTTATATACATATATACATGTGTGTATGCACATATATGTATATATGTGCATGCATGTATGTGAATATATGACACACTTCGAGTTTAATTTGCATTATTATCATTTTCTCCATCACTTTCTTAAGTATACCTAATCAACAAAAAAGTAAATAAAGCTCTGATTTGTAGCATTTGCTGATTTCCAAGGGGATAAATGTTCACATTGAAAATTTAATAATTAGCTCTTTTATTTGTGGTTCTGCTGGGTCCAGCATAGTTTTGCTTAAGTATAAAGTACTTAAAAGTACTTGAAGTGCTGATTTCTTGATAACCCTGTAAAGCCGGCAATGCAAGTGTTACTATCTCCATTTCAAAGGTGGGGGTGGGGGGGAAGTGGGAGCAGTTGTGTTGTAAAGAAGAACCCTGGATTTGGATTCAGAAGACCTGACTTAGCCTGTGGATTCTATCACATATTAGGCACGTGACCCTCCATAAACCAAAGCCTCTCTAAGCCTAGGTTTCCTCCGTTGAAAAATAAGGGATGATAATTATACTGTTATAGATGTACTTCACAAGAATGTAGGGAAGACCCAATGAGGTCTGATCCAGCAAGTACTATATAATAAGAGTTCACATGCAAATTGCCTCCTCCTGATCACAAATAACTCTCCTGATAATAATTCTAAGATTTAGATCTTGAAAGTATTATTACACCCATTTTACAAAAGATGAAGCTAAAATTTAGAAAGACATAAATGTGTATAGTATGCTTATAAAAAGTTTATATCAATGGGAAAGCAAGACATATGGGTTTCTAGTCCTCAGTGTTCTCCCTATCACCTTGGTGAGGGGCGGCAGCTATACAAATAAGGACCGATTTTTCCCCTGTACTTTTGGTATCTTCTCTTCCTTCAAATACTTTGAAAATCAGTCCAGCAATGCACTCAAAACTAAGTCACCTCCAGTACAGACCTTGCTCGATCTAATTCAACTATTTTCCTCACCTTTGTCCCCTTCACTCCCATTTTCGCTTCCTCTAGAATCACATATGAGGTTGTTAAACATGGGATGCAGTGGTGACATTCTTCTTGGTGGTGAGAAAAGTTTATAATTTAAAAATCCCAGCATATATTTTCCATCTGTCTGTAGTTCTCCCAGTTTCATCCTTAAATGTCCTCATGATGACCTGGCCTGCTGTTTTATGATTGTAACTCAAATAATAATATAACACTTACTATGTGCCAGACACTGTGCTAAGCACTTTACAATTATGATCTCCTTTGATCCTCACAAAAACCCTAAGAAGTAAGATCTATTATTATTCCCATTTTAGACATGAGAAAACTGAGGCAAACAGAGGTTGACTTGTCTAGGGTCACATAGCTAGTAAGTGTCTGAGACTGGATTTGAACTTAGGTCTATCCTAACTCCAAGCCCAGTGCTCTATCCACTGCACCACCTAGCTGGCCCATGGAATAGTTGACTATATATGAATAGTATATATGAACAGCTGCCTCATGGAATAGTCTCCAAAGAATTAAGACCAAAGGCCACCTAAAAGGCAAGTGAAGTAGTGCATGGTGGGTAAAACAGGGCAAAATATTTTACCAACAAGGAATCATAAAGGATGTAGATTTACAACATACAATGAGCATAAAGGATGCCATTCCAGAAATGTGTCATCAAAGTATAAAATGGACTAATATGGTGACTGTGGTGAGAGTGGGGAATGGACAGCCCATGTGATCCCATGGTAATGTTGCAAATTTAAGAGAAAAAACAGGGAGGTCTTTAGCATATTGAATATACCTCCTATGGGAAGGTGATGAGAGAATATAGCAACAAGAGTTCTACAGGATGATCAGACATGGATTGATTGAGATCTGCATCACTGGTGTTAGTACCAACTTCAGTGAGAACATAGATGCATTTGTGTACCATGGAGTCACAGAGTTTGAAGCAAAAGTAATGTTTATTTAACTTTGGAATGCATTATATCATTTAGGGAGACAGGTTATTGACCACCAATATATGTAACTCAAGCTAATATTAAAACACTTGAATACTCTGGGCACAAACCCCATGTTTGGTGATGGAAATTCCCAGAAGAATTTGAAGGAAAAATTGGGTTCCAATCCTGGTTTTGCAACTCATGAGATGCATGGCCTTAGGTTATGCGTTCTGGCAAAGGAAGTAATGGGCTGGTGTTAACCATTTATTGCCAATATTTGCCAATTTCATGAACTATCACCTTCAGCACTTCAAATGTCTCCTCACTGATGTTCACAGTCCCTTCCATAATGTAGATCACAGCCCATTCATCCTATCTATTACTTCTTACCCTACATAACTCTTGTCTATGTCCTCATATAAATCTTCCCCCAAGGAGTCCACCAATGTTAAGGAGGGTGGAGTTGACATTGTGTGGCAGGCTATCCATCTGGTTTCCCGCACTCAGATGATATGTCTGCCTTTCCTTTTTCAGGCTTATAACTATCTTATGGCATTCTATGTCTTCTGTATAATTCTTCATTAGCAACGTGTTGCAGACTTCTCTAGCCCACCATACGCCTATCCATTATACTTTGGGTGTCCTTCAACTTTTAACTTTTCAAAGGCCACGTATTTGTTCCCTTCTGATACATAAAGGATGGCCCTAATGTACATACAGGTTATTGACATAATGATTTCATGGAAATGGGAACATAGGCCTAAGAGCAAATACCCATTGAGGTTTTCTCAAAAAAATTTTTTGGTAATACTAAAGTCCATTATTTCTTCCAAGTGTTTAGTACCAATCAATCATTTTAGCCTTTTTAAGGTATTAAGCTTAGTTTGATATGACTTTTTCCTAACCAACCCATGTTGGATCCTAGTGATGACCTTTTTTTTCTACACGCTCATATGTTTTTGCGCTATGGCTCAACTCACCATCCTTGTGTCCAAAACACCCCTCTCTGGTCACCACTCTCTTATGTGTATTGTTTTCTCTTATTAGAATATAAGCTCCTTGAAAGCAAAAACTATCTTTCTTTTTTGTATTCATATCCCTAGCACTAGGAACATGGTAAACATTTAATAAATGCTCTTTTAAAATTTCATTAATTCACTAGAACCACAAAAAAGTTATTAAAAGTTGGCCATAATTCTTAGTATACTATGACTCAATTAGTACTTATAACAAAGGCTTAGAAAGGGGAGTCAGTGTGGTGCAGTGAATAGCACCCTAAATTGGAGGCAAGGGGCCTTCCTAGGTTTGAACCCCAGCTTTGTCACTTACTCATTATGTGACCATGGACCATATAAAGTAGGGTATATTGGGACCCTCTTAAGAGTCCTATGAATTATTAGCATCATTATCCTCATTCATAGGATGAGGAAACTGAGGTTATGAAGCTACATTTCTTGCCCAACATCACACAGCTAATAAATGATAGAACCAATTTCTGAAGCTAGATTTTTTTTGGTAGGGTCCAAGTCCTTCATTACTCTGTTCCTCTACTGTGTTCACTACTCAATTCCTCATCTTGCACTTGTTGTGTACAAAGTATTTTTTTTTAATTTTCCTGTGCTATAGAAGATGAGTTCTCATCATTCTACTGTGATTTATGATTACATCCTCTGTGTAAGTCACTTCCCAAGGTTGAACTTTTGGATGTGTAAGGTCCTTTCCAATTCTAAAGTATATAATGGTAATAATGAAAATTATAATGATGACAACTTTAACACATTGATTTAATGTATTCCTAGAAAGAAGTTGCTAAGATGCAAAGAATCAACCAAACCATTAGGGTCACCAAGTTTATACTTGTGGGTTTCTCCAGCCTGGGTGAGTTACAGATGCTACTCTTTGTGGTCTTCCTACTTCTCTACATGACAATCCTGTTGGCCAACGCCACCATCATGACTGTGATCCGCTGTAGCAGGTCTCTCCACACTCCTATGTATGGCTTCCTTTTCATCCTCTCTTTTTCTGAAACCTGTTATACCTTTGTTATTATCCCCCAGCTCCTGGACCACTTGCTCTCTGACACCAAGGCCATCTCCTTTGTGGCCTGTGCCACCCAACTCTTCTTCTTTCTAGGCTTTGCATGTACCAACTGCTTCCTCATTGCTGTGATGGGCTATGACCGTTATGTAGCCATTTGCTTCCCCTTGAGATACATGATCATCATGAACAAGAAGCTGGGGCTGGGACTGATATCTGTGTCTGCTGCAACAGGATTCTTCATTGCCCTGGTGGCCACCAATCTGATCTGTGACATGCCCTTCTGTGGCCCCAACAGGGTCAATCACTATTTCTGTGACATGGCACCTGTTATCAAACTGGCCTGTACAGACACCCATGTGAAGGAATTAGCTCTATTCAGCCTCAGCATCCTGGTCATTATGGTTCCCTTTGTACTAATTCTAATCTCCTATGGCTTCATTGTAAACACCATCCTTAAGATCCCATCAGCTGAAGGGAAGCTTAAGACATTTGCCACCTGTGTCTCCCATCTCACCGTAGTCATTGTCCACTATGGATGTGCCTCCATTATCTACCTCCGGCCCAAATCCAAGTCTGCATCAGACAAGGACCAGCTGGTGGCAGTGACCTATACTGTAGTGACTCCTTTGCTCAACCCCCTTGTGTACAGCCTGAGGAATCAGGAGGTGAAGGCAGCACTGAAGAAAGTCTTCTTGAGGCCATCTCCTGCCAAGTTGATCTGAAGGAGTCAAGTTTTACTTCATAAAGGGTGGGGGAAAGTATCTAAGGCATGCCCTCCACCATGCCACAGGGCTGTTTCATCAAAGACTCAGGGCACTCTCTCCTTTCCATCCTAGAAAAAAGCAGACAAATGTGAGTCATCCTACACAGTATCATGAACATGCCCCATTGCTCCATGGGTATGATTTGATCCTCAGCATATTTTAGTGGAAAAAGCACTTGACTTGGAGTCAGAGGTCCTGAGTTCAAACCCTAGCTACACTTACAATTTATATGACCCTGGGCAAATCTCTCAACCTCTCTGGTTCTGTTTCTCATCTTAAAATGAGGCTGGGGATGGAGCCAAGATGGTGGAGAAAAGCTCACCTGAGCTCTCCCCAAAATACCTACAAACACCTTTAGATGATTCCATAAAACAATTCCTGGAGTGATAGAATCCACAAAAGGATGGAGTGAAATAATTTTCCAGCCAAAGACAAATTAGAAGGTTGGCAGGAAAGGTCACACTTGGGTAAGAATGTAGCACAGTCCAACACAGGCTGCGCCAGTGCAGACCAGGCACCAGCAAATCAGGAACCGGGCTTGGGAGCCACTAAATCAGCAACAGCAGCAGCTTCTTCCAGAGCTCTCAGCCCACAGAAGGTAAGGGGATTGCACAACTTGTCAAAAGGAGATCATAGGGGTCTCTTTGCTCGCACTGGGGGGACAAGACTCTGTTGCTTTGCCCATACTCACATCTGGGTCACTGACCTGGGTGGCAGTTTCAGGGTGTGAAAGAGCACTAGTCCACCAGAACTTGCATCCACAGTGGAGCAGGGACCCCCATCACAGTTCCAGGGCAGAAAAGAGTGCTTGTGGTCACTCATAAACCAGAGCACAGGCCAGGAGAGCAGTAAATGCACTTCTCCTTAGATTATACCACCTTGGAAGAACTGAAAACTTAGTGGTCCCTAGAAGTATATTTGAAAACAGCTGCACTACAAAAATGAGTAAACAACAGAAACCCATAGAAAGTTACTAGGGTGACAAGGAAAATCAAAACACACACTCAGAAGAAGATAACAAAGTAAAAACTCCTACATCCAAAGCCTCCAAGGAAAATATGAATTTATCTCAGAGCTCAGAAAGGATTTTGAAAATCAAGTAAGAGAGGTACAGGAAAAATTGGGAAGAGAAATGAGAGTGATACAAGAAAATCATGAAAAAAAAAGTCAACAGCTTGGTAAAGGAGATACCAAAAAAAAAAAATATTGAAGAAAGTAACACCTTAAAAAACAGAATAGGCCAAATGGTAGAAGAGGTCCAAAAAGCCAAAGAGGAGAAGAATGCCCTGAAAAGCAGGATTGGCCAAATGGGGGGGAAAAAAGCACAAAAATTAACTAAAGAAAAAAAACTCTTTAAAAAGTAGAATAGGTCAAATGGAAAAGGAAGTATGAAAGCTCAGTGAAGAAAGTAATTCCTTAAAAATTAGAATTGAGCAAATTGAAGCTAATAACTTTATGAGAAATCAAGAAACAATAAAACAAAAACAAAAAGAATGCAAAAAGATGACAATGTGAAATATCTCATCGGGAAAACAATTGAACTGGAAAATAGATCCAGGAGAGAAAATTTAAAAATTATTGGATTACCTGAAAACCACGATCAGAAAAAGAGCCTAGACATCATCTTCCAAGAAGTTATCAAGGAAAGCTGTCCTGATGTTCTAGAACCAGAGGGTAAAATAGAAATTAAAAGAATCCATTGATCACCTCCTAAAAGAGATCCTCAAAGAAAAACTCCCAGGAATATTATAGCCAAATTACAGAGCAATTGTAACCGTGAAAAAAAATTTTTGAAGCAAGTTTCTCTGATAAAGACCTCATTTCTCAAATGAAAACTGAGTCAAATTTATAAAAATAAGAGCCATTCCCCAATTGATAAATGATCAAAAAATATGAAGTTTTTAGATTAAGTAATTGAAGCTATCCAAAGCCATATGAAAAATGCTCTAAATCACTATTAATTGGAGAAATGCAAATTAAAACAATTCTGAGGTATTATCTCTTACCTATTAGATTGGCTAATAGGACAGAAAAGGAAAATTACCAATGTTGGAGGGAATGTGGGAAAAATGAGACATTAATTTACTCTTGGTGGCTTTGTGAACTGATTCAACCATGCTGTAGAGCAATTTGTAACTATGCCCAAAGACTATAAAACCATGCATACCTTTTGATCTAGCAGTACCATTACTAAGTCTGTATCCAAAAAGAGATTTAAAAAAGTAAAAGGACCTATATATACAAAAATATTTATAGCAACTCTTTTCTGGTGACAAAGAATAGGAAATTGAGGGTATGCCCATCAATTGGGAAATGGCTGAATAAATCATGCTATGTGATTGTGATGGAATACTATTGTGCTATAAAAAATGATGAGCAGGATGCTCTCAGCAAAACCTGGAAAGACTTACATGAGCTGATGCAAAGTGAAATGTATTGTGTACAAAGTAACAGTAATATTGAAAGATGATTAGCTGTGAATGATTTAGCTATTTTCAGCAATCCAGCAATCAAAGACAACTCTGAAGGACTTATGATGAAAAATGCTGTCCATCTCCAGAAAAAGAACTGACGGTGTCTGAATACAGCATATTTTAAAACTTTCTTTATTTTTGTTGAGGTTTCTTTTTGGTCTATGTTTTCTTTCACAACATGACTAATGTGGAAATATGTTTTGCATGATTACACATGTATGATCTATATTGAATTGCTTGCCTTCTCAATAAGGGAGGTGGGGAAGGAGGAAGGTAGAGGATTTGGACCACAAAGTTTTAAAATGAATGTTAAAGAATTGTTTTTACACGTAATTTGGAGGAAATAAAACACTAAATAACTTTTTAAAAGAACCATAACTAAATAATAAATAGATAGATAATTAAATGAATAAATATAGATAGATAAGGCTGGGATAGATATTCTCCAAGGTTTTAAATTTATTATCCTAAAATGAACCTCACTTTGCCCTTCCAATATTTTTCAAAATAAAATCTGTCAGAAGGTTCAACAAACATAGGGTCTATGGAAATTTCCCCAAATATATAATGGAAATATATATATGCACATTTTCATATGTATATATGTATATTTATATATGTAAAAATGTAATGGAAAGAACACTTGAATTTTAAGTCAGAGGACCTAGGTTCAAATCCTGCTTCTGTTGTTTAGTTGTCATTTGTAAAATGAAGGGGTTGGACTAAAAGATGATGTCTAAGATCCCTTCTGGCAGGACATGGAAGAGTTGGAAAGACCCTTCCATTCAAGGAGGAAAGTCCCAGATGTTTTTCCTCATAAAGGCAACCCAATCATTCAAACAATCGATAAAAAAGTATTTATTAATTGCATGCCTGGTGCTGAGGATACAAGTATTAAGGATGAAACAATCCTTACTCACAAAGAGCTTATGCTCTAATGGGGGAGACAAGTATATGAATAAATACATACAGTGTAAGTATAAAATGAATAAACACAAATCCATACAAAATGGGTCAATACAAGGCAGTTTGGGAGGCAGGGCATTAACAAAGAAGTTTGGGAGGGCCAAGAAAGGGAGAAGGGAGGAGGGAGCCCATTGCAGGCAAGGGGTAGGACCACTGCAAAAGTACAGAGGTGAAAAATAGCATGTCATGTGTGAGGAACAGGGAGAAGGTCAGTTTGGCAGGATCACAGGGTACAGGAGGGAGAATAATGTCTGCTGAAGTTGGAAAGCTAGTTCGGTGTTTTCAAGCTAGTAGAGTTTTCAAAGCTAAATGGAGAAGTTTATCTCTTGTCCTAAAGGTGACAAAAAAGCAAAAAGAGTGAACCGATCTTAAAGCCATAATCCATGAGTCTGATTCACTGGCTGGTGGGCAGGCCAGACTCACTCAGGCAGAGGACTCTGTCCTGATTCCATAATGAGCTAAGGTCCCAGAGATGGGACTTGAGGACATAGGCAAAAACTGCCAGTAATTGGCCCTGAAAGAGAAGAGTGGAAACTGAGCTAAATCCTTTCCAAAGGCCTTGCTTCCCTTCTTTTTCTGAAATACAGGGGGCTACTTGAAAAAATACCTGATTGACCCCTAGCATCTCACAGCAAAGACCAAAGCAAATCCTCTCCAAATGTGGGAAGCCAATGAGGACCATATTTACTCCCAAGAATTTAGCTAGGGATGAGTAGTATATGTACTTATATAAATCAACTCCATAAATCTCAGTTTTTCCCACCCTGGCCCTCAATCATAAAAGAGCAGGAGAGCTCTCATTCCCCAAAGAAACTCCATTAAAGAAAGAACTGCTGGAAGGTCTGCTGAGCAGACCAGACCCAACAGGGACTTAGTAGCCAGAATACTGATGTGGGGCTAGGGTGGGGGGGGGGGGGGATAGAAGGGAGATGGTATGGTTCCCAAAAAGAGCTTGGCAGTGACCCCAAGACTACAGCAACCATCAAGCCAGGAGAGTGGAAACTCCAACCTCCCTCTCCCTCTCCCTCTCCCTCTGATGATCACTCAACCATTCAGAAGAAATCTAGATCTCTGAATGGTTGAGTGATCATCATTTGTAAAATTGGAATAATAACCTTTGCAATATAAACCTCACTGAACCATTTTGATAGAAGGCCTTTGTAAAGCTTAAAGCACTATGTAAATAGGAGTGAATGTTATACAGTTTAACAAATGTGTATTAAATGCCTACTAAGTGCAAATCCTTCTTACCAACTTCATCATTACAAGATTATTACCCCATACTCCCCTCACTCACAAAAGCTGCCAACAAAATTGGGACTTGACCTTGGGGCAAGAGGTACTGGTACTTCGTAACCAGCCTGGCAGTGAAAATAATCAGAGCTTGTTAGTATTTTTCTTCTCAAGGTTGGAAGCTGGGATATAGGCAGAGGTGTGCTGGAGCCAGCTTTAAGAGACTTGGGAAAGATTGTTCAGTTTTTAGTGTGAGCATTTACACTTAAGGAAACAGCAATAGTCACAAATCAGGGCTTGATTTCTTGTTTTGCTAGTTTCTACACTTAAGAAAGGAGTCAATCCTCAAAATTCTCTGGGTTAACTTTAGTGACTTCAAGCCTTAGCAGGATTTTATTAGGAGCCTCATTTTCACTTTCCTGTTGGCAAACAGGCTTATTCCCAGCTATCCCCAATAGAGGGGGTGGGGGGAAATGAGAGGCGCGATGTAGGCAAGTTTATATTTACAAAAAGGAGGAAAGTATTTGTAAAAGTGTTCCCAAAAAGTGCTAAATGAACCTCTCAAGTGTGGGATAAGAAAGATGAAAAAATGGAAAAGCCGCTAAGCTTATGGGTAAATGAGATCGTGGTTACCCCACCCTTTCTCCAGCGCTCCCACTGGGGGTGAGCATCCTGCCTCCCCCACTGGCCGTGCAGCAGGGCTTCTGCCTGCAGAGAGTGGGTCTGAGAGCCCCAGCAGGCATTCCAAGCTCAGACTGGGCCCAGACTCTCCCAGAGCCATGTGCTTCTCCCAAGGGAACAGTTCTACCATAGTGACAAAAAGGAGGTTACAGATGGCGGATTTCCCTTTCCTGTTGTACCCGGGGTTTCTTCTGACGTGCTGCCCCTGCCTCTCCCTTGCATTGTATGGGTTATTTTATGATTACTATCTTAGGAAAAGTGCATATTATCTGAATTAGAGTTTTGTTATAACTCTTTTTGTTATAAAGCATTGTATGCACAAAAGTGCATTTTCAGAAGCCTCTAGCAAAAGATTACAGTTTTTGGTGGTGGAGGAAACCTAACCCCTCTATTTCCCACAGGTTCAATGTATTGTATCAACATTCATGTCTTTTTACTTTCTCCATATTTTCTAGGAACATTGGCCCTGTGAAAATTGAGGATTAACTCTATTTATAATGCAAATTAAATTTTTAAATGTAAATGAATCCTCCCCCCCCAGCCCAGTGAAACATTTAGTAGCACACCCCCCTTTGCCTCTCTCCCCTCCCACCCTCTTACCCACACCCACCCGCACCCCCACTCCCCACCCCTGTTTCACTCTATAAATAGTGCTTGAGCTCAGCAGTGGTGTGATACCAGGCTCAGGAAATGAAGTTATCTTCAGACCAGAGACCTGGTGATTGGAAAATAACAATAAGAATAAGAATACAGTTATCCCATCCACATTGTGGGGGTTAGGAGCAATATGCCCCGTGACCTGGAAAATCCACATAAAATTTTTTGTTCCCCACCTTTTGTAACCAAAGAAGTCTGAATTTTTTTTCTTTTTCTTTTATGGAGTGTTTACAGTACTTAATTGTAAAATTTGGGTTGATATTGTACGACACTATACATATATTTTATGCATTTCTGAGTTTCTAAACTTTTTATATGTTACCTACCGGCCTTCATGTGTCATCTACAGCTTCTGCAAAACTCCCAAAAAATTCCCATTTAATTTCTTATGCCAACCCACAATATATAGAAACCATGATAGGGAAAGTCACAATGTGGAAGGGATAACTGTAGTAGTAGTAGAAGGAGGAGGAGGAGGAGGAGTAGGAGTAGTAGTAGTAGTAATAGACATTTATATGGCAATTTAAAGTTTACAAAGTGATTTATATCCATTATCTAATTTTAACCTCACAACACCACTGGAAATACCACAAATTGTTTTTAGAGATGGGCCTGATGTTAACATCCTGTTAGTTCAGGTTCAATACTGGGACTAAATGAAGCACTAGTAGGTCATTGAATAATTAATAAAAGGTTTACTTAGACCTAAATGGCAAGGATATGTAATAAGGGTACAGTTGTACTTAGGTGCTATAGACCTAGCCAGCCTCACCTCCCATCCCATTTCCATATAGAAATATTCCTGGTTACCAGGGAATGTTCGGATAACTCCAATGGTCTTCAGACATATATCAAGTTTGAGAAGTCCCAACTACATGGATGGAGTCTTTTAAGCCCCTACAGGACCAGGAAGCCAGTCAACACAAGAGACCACCAAGAATCTATATCAATGGAGGCACAACTTGGATCTTGTCATCCCCAGGTCAATCAAGTCTTATCCTTGTCCCCTTTTCCCATGTGGAGTGAAGGGGGGGAAGGTGGAGGGAAGGAAAAAGAGAGAGAAGAAACCCTGCTAGATAATGTTCCTTTCACATACCACCCCCATTGTGGCAAGGTCCTAACAATCTTCTAGAGAACCTTCCATTTTTTAAATGTTTTGACGGCTTTTACTGGGCAATCCTGGTAGCATAGACAGTACTAAAGGGGGGAAGAAAAAAACAAAAAATTTACAGACCTCACCCTAAGCGTCACACAAAAAAAGAAAAGAACAGAAAAGAAATATGTGGAGAACAAAAGCCAGAAAGCCTAGATTTTTTTTCCTCACCATTTGGAAGGACCAAGTCTCAAATCTCAATGATCTGGTGAAGCCAATTGTCTATGGCTCATAATGAGTCTTCTAATACAAGGTGGTGAGGATGAGCTGGAACAGCACTTGAATAACAGGGACACAGCACAGATAATGACATCTCTAGCAGTTCTAGGTTCTGCATTACAAATCAGGGTCATCTATAGTAAAGAGGCTTAAGAAGTCATAAACTTTTTATATGCAATCCTGTCCCAGGATCTAAGTTGATAATGAAGTTCTCCCAATATTAACACCCTCTTAGTATTCCCTGGTTCACCAGGAAAAAAAAAATACCTTACCAAAACTGAAAGTCACATGAGGGGGAATAATATAAAATGTTTGTCCCTTTAGAGGCCTCTGTAGAAAGGCTACTCCCATCTTCTATGAGGTCTAAATAAGTATTCTTCCACCACTCCAACCAGGGATCTAGAATTACCACCAAGGCATATTTCTAGTTGTATAGCAATAGTTTCAGCCCCCTCCCTATGCTATTAGAAAACAAGTCACCTCTTAACAATACCACTCCTTAGTCCCCCAGCTCCTTTCTGGGAAGGAGTTATTCAAAATATCCCAAAGGAAAGAAAGTCTGTTAGTTGAGGAGGGCCTGAGCTATTTCTCCAGGGTGCACACAGCCCTCTGAGGGGACAAGAACCTGGACACCAAAATCTCCACCACAGGGAAAAAATAAGAAAGAGGCAGAGAGGGTCATCTGGAACTACATCCAAAAATAGTTCATTCTTATCAGGCAAGTTTTGCTGGAAACCAGATCGCAGAACCATGGGTCCACAGAGACTTCCTCCTTCCTTGGGTGGCATCAATTTGTCACAGGCATGACTGTCCAAAGGTTGGAGACTTCACCTGGGTGTGTGTTGATGCAGCTATTGATTAGCAAGGGCAAACTTCTTGCTCTGAGGTGAAAGGCCACAATTTTGCCATTTGGGGACAACTTGATGGCCACTTGGGCTGGGTGAGTGTTCCAATTGGCACAAGAAGCCCAGTTGGAAAAAAAAAATTGCAGCCTTATCTTTAGTGAGAGCAATATATGGTCCTATGCCCTGTACAACATAGTTGCTGTTGTTCAGTCACTTTAGTCATGTCTGACTCTTTGTGACTCCATTTGGGATTTTCATGGCAAGAATATCGGAGTGGTTTGCCATTTTCTTCTCCTGCTCATTTTACAGATGAGGAAACTGAGGCAAAGAGGATTAAATGGCTTGCCCAGGGTCATATAGCTAGTAAGGGTCTAAGGCCAGATTTGAACTCAGGAAGATAAGCCTTCCTGACTTCAGTCCTGGCACTCCATCTCAACAGACCCACTCAAACAGGTTGAGGGAAACCAATAGACTTCAAATCCATCAGCATGTTAGGGAAATGTCTACTTCAAGTATGTAAAGACTTTCCTCTACAGAATAGGTGGATGAGAACAATTTGTTCCAATAGCCATAAAGACTACCTGAAGCAGGAGTGGTGGGGCACTTATGGCTTGGCCAGCCATAGAAGATGTCAAGATCATCAATTGCATCCTGGGCCATCACCAGTCCTCTTGACTTTTGTCTCACTACTGGATTTTGATGGCTCTGGAAGAGAGGGAGGCTGATGACTTTGTGCAACTCCATCTCACTTACATCCAATCCATATGCAAGTCAAGACATTACCCCTTGTTGTCACTGATCCTCTTTGAAATGAAGGATGATCAACATTCACAATCATAGCAGCATCTGTCTACTCTAAGCCATAGCAATCCTGACCTGTTCAAATTTCACCAGTTGAGCAACTTACTCCTATATAGTTATATAGCAGGGGAGGCCTCTTCTGGTAGGGCTCCACCCAAAAGGTGATGTCTAATTGGAAGGCCCTAAGTTAACAGGACATCAGGGAGCCATATAGATTCAATCTATTAATTTCCTTTAGGAACTTCACCCCTGGCTTTGCAGATTCCCTTCTGGGGATCCAGGTGCAATGAGAATTAATTCACTTTTATGCAATCAGGTGTGAATAACCCTATCTTTGTCACCAAAAAAATGGACAAAAGGTGGTTCTCATCTGGAACTTCTAATAATTTAGCAACAAGCCCTTCAAGAACTCTCCAAGCCTATAAAACTCAGCTGTAGTGAGAATCTTGTCATTGGTTCTATTTGACAATACCCTGGAAGCCATTGCTCCAGTAATTCACCAGTTTTCTGTTTGAACTTCTCATTCAACCTCCCCATTCCTTGACAATGAAGGCCCACCCACCCCATGCTCCCTCAGTAAAAAATGATCTCTAATATCCTTCCTGGCCCTAATATTTAGTACATTCAGGACCCTGCTCACTCATAGCTTTATAGAAAGTTACCCCATGTTCAAGGTATTTTGTGAGTCATCATGCACACCATCCACATTAAAATCTTAGCTCATAAGCCCCAATTGATATGTTTTCCTTTACCTAACCAGAGGGCACATTAGTTCAAAGCAACGAGTATCTAACCACATGAAGTATATACCAAAATAAGTAACAAAATCGATCACCTCATCAAGACATGGATATACTTCCCTCACTTAGGAGATACATACAAGGAACATGTGTGAACATGGAACACACATGGAAGGATATACGTGTAGTAAACACATATGACCAGGAAGCATACGTGGAAAGATAACCCACACCTTTGATGCTATAGAGCAGAGGCTGGTAAATTATGACCAAATCTGGTCTGCAGCCTGTTTGGTTTGGCCCTCAAGCTATCTTCTTTCCCTACCTCTCCAAGTTCCAGGGAAAGCAAAAGCCCAACCTCCTTCATCTTATATGTCTTAGGGATCTAAGACTCACACTCTGAGTCACCTATTTTAGAGCTACACAGGCTTATAGAGCTTATGAACTTTAGAACTACATTAAGGGGCAGCTAGGTGGCGCAGTGGATAGGGCACAGGCCCTGAAGTCAGGAGGACCTGAGTTCAAATGCGGCCTCAGACCAAAGACTTGTCATGTAGTAACTGTGTGACCCTGGGCAAGTCACTTAACCCCAATTGCCTTTAAAAAAAAAAAGAACTACATTAAAAGCTTATTATTATTGAATGATGGGATCATAGCACCTAAAGGTGAAAGGAACCTTAGAGATCCTCTAGTCCAACCTCTTCCTTTGGTGCAATGGATAGAGCTTTTGACTTGAAGTCAGGAAACCTGGGATTAAATCCCATCCCAGGCAACTCCCTTTTGGGCCTCAGTTTCCTCATCTGTGGGGCAGCTAGATGGCACAGCAGTTAGAGCACTGGCTGTAATGCCAGGAGGATCTGAGTTCAAATCAGAGCCTAGACACTAGCTGTATGACCCTGGGCAAGTCACTTAACCCAGTTTGCCTCTGTTTCCTCATCTATAAAATGAGTTGGAAAAGCAAATGGCAAATCACTCCAGTATCTTTCCCAAGAAAACCCTAAATGGGGTCACAAAGAGTAGGACACAAAGAAAACATACTTCCTCATCTGTAAAATGAGGGGGTTAGAATAAATAACCTCTAAGGTCCCTTCCAGCTCTAAAACTATGGTTCTATGATTCTACGAGGAAGTAATTTGCCCAAGGTCAGACAGTTAGTAAAATACAGAGCAGGGATTCAAATGTAGGTTCTCTGTCTTGAAATTAAGTATCCTTTCCACTCTATCACAGTATCTTTAATCCACTGCAATTCCATAGGCCTGAATCAATGCAAAAATAACCCAAACAGGCCAATCCATTATGGCAAGGCTATAGTTTGTACCCATCCAGGTCAGAAAGAACAATTCCTTGAAATGAAGCTCTTACTAACCAGTACCTTGTTTAGTAACTACCCTCTGTGCCCCAAGTAATAGGACATGACTGTCAAAGAAATAAAAACAAAGGGAAATCTTGTAATTGCCTCAAGGAAATAATAGCTCACCCTGAAAATTCACATAGAAACACACACACACACACACACACACACACTTTCCTTCACGGGCTCATTATTGTAAAAAGAATCCATAGTTCTCATTATTCTGGAAGGTACATCATTAGGGTGATGATCAGCAGGATGATGAATTTTTTAACTCTGGCAACAGTTGAGGATCACCCACTAAGCTATAGAGGGGTCACAATCAATATCAGTGGAGGTTGTGTTCAAACTAAAAAAAAAAAATCATGGATCTTTGAAGAATTAATGTTTTTCAATCTAATACTCAAGGCCTTCACCATTCTGACATCAACCAGCCCTATCACCGACTCTTCCCATCTATAATCAAAATGGAATACTGACTGTTCCTACCAAGTTTTGCCCTTTCCCACCTCTTAATACTTAGTTGTACCACTCCTTCTGCTTGCAATGTCCTCTCTGTACTTATGAGAATGGTTTAAAAAAATTTGTCCTTGATTTGTATTATTCCACAATGGATCCATGAATTTCCTGAAGATCATATGATTTAGAGCAACAAGGGATGATAGAGGTCATCTAGTCCCACCTTCTTACTTTATAGATGAAGAAACTGAGACCAGAGGAGATTTAGTCACTTATCAATTATTCATTTTTATTCCCCCAGAAGGAGAATGGTACTTGCAGTTACAAAATTCTAAGAAGCAAAATACCCTTATCAGAAGGATAATCAAAACCATAAACCAAACACCACAAAATAAGCATTGTAGTCACAGTTTAACAGACCAAGTAACACCTGCATGCTTCACTTCTTAATGCTTCCTTTCATAGTTTCTTTGACACGGCCATGTATGTTCTCTTGTCATTGCCATTCTACTGCATCTTCAAAGCCGTATTTAGTCTCTTCTTTGAAGCTATTGTGGGTTGTCATTGTTTCTTCTTCTGTAAGAGAAAAGCAAAGAGTATTATTACTCTTTTGTGAGACTACCATAGACCAACATTCTCAAAGACTAATCAATACTTTTTCAGGTTGTTGTTTTTGTTGTTATTTCCTTAGAAAGGCTTCACCACACCACAACTGTAACAAACTATTTTCTCAGGGGGCGGTCAAGAACTTTTCTTCTCAACTTCCTCCCTTCTGTCATTGGAACATCTCTCAGTTCTCACTCCTAGCTGAGAGGAAGAAGATAGAATTCCTTTCACTTCCATCATCACCTGGCAGTTAGTATCCAGACTGTGCCAGTTACCTTTAATCTTTGATAGATCTCAAAAAGACAATAGCTGCACTGGAGGAGAAGAGGTGGAGCTTTTTGCCTTTCTCTTGCATTCCTGTAGCTACAATAATATTCCCTTTCCCCCAATATGTTGTGAATGGCAGGGCAGGACTCAGACTGCTCATCTATTACTCCTCACTCTCACCATCCATGTTCTTTTTTACTTATGTAGTAAAAGTGAAAAATATGCAATACCCTGCATTTTAGCCAACCCATCAAACATATATTTGTATTAATGTATAAGCATTCTAATTAAAGATAGATTCTTTAAGAGATTTCCCCCTGCTCATCAAATAATCTTACACCTAAGCATTTCTGAATCACATTCTATATTAATTTGAAACCAAAAAATGAAGAAATTTCTGCAGCAATGTAAAACAGTTTTCTAGTTTAAGTTTAGGAGTTTTTTTTAATTTACTGAATAGAAAAATAGAAAAGTGTTAATGTTTGTACATTTTTGAAGGAAGGTCTGTCTTCTGGGAAAACTAAGGGACTTTCCTGCTTCAGAAAAAATGAAAGGGGTACTTCCTTTAGAGCTTTGGTGCCTGGTAAACTAAGGGAGCATCCTCTCCTCCTGGGTGTGGATGTATTTCATCTCCTTCCTGTATACTATTACTTTCCACAAAGTCCTGCTCTGATACTTCATTGTGGTAGTGACCCAGAATTCACTGAGAATAAGCCAAAATAGCAAAGATTCTAGCAAGTCTACCACATTGAAAAGGCTTCTAGTGTGGTCTTAGCAAGAGTCTGTTTTCTGAAGTTCAACCTAGTTAATTATAAAAAAGAACATCACTTCTTTTCTTCCTCCTCCTTTTGCTCCTTGTTCTTCTCCTCTTCCTCTTCCTCCTCTTCTTTTCCCCTCCTTCTCTTCCTCCTTCTCCTCTTTTGCTCTTTGACTATAAAGCCCATTCTCAATACTAATATTTTGGGGAGAAAATAAATCATTCTGCCCAACAGCTTCCACTTGGGCTCATCTTAAGAAAACAACCTTTCTGCAACACCTACAGTCCCCACTCCCACCCCTGCAACCCTCATCCTCTATCCCAGCTTGGAAAGCTTGGAACACACCAAAGTTTGTTCATATTTCTCCCTCCACTGACTTCCTCCTCTACACAATAAATAATTATTGAACACCTATGCACTGAATTATAGAGGAAACAAATTGTTGGATAAGAATTTTCTGGTTTTGAGGGGTTTATAAATCACTAAAGTTCAACAAACTTGCCCTCTACCTGATGTGGCTCCACCCAGCTGGGTTTGAAGGTCTCCTGGACAGCTTCATAATGCTGGGTAGGTGTGAAGAGAGTTGATTCCTCTTTGGCTAAGATGCTTGATAGAGAAGGAGAAAAAGAGATGAGGAAGAAAAGAAGGCACAGACTCTGAATGACAAATGAATGACAACCTCCTTGGAGTCATAGACATGTTAAAAGAAAACAGGATCCCCAAATATCCCTTCATTCTCAGTGCCTGCACTCCCAGAAACTGCTAAGGGTGGATTTTTCAGATGAGACTATTCTCTCCTCCCTTGAGCTAAGATTTTATTTCCCTTCAGTTAACAGAACCTTCCATTTACTCTTGTGTATTCTACCACCTAAACTAACCTGCGTAGTTTTCTCCTTTCTGTTTTACTTGCTTCTATAAAAATGTTTGATCAATATCTGTGATTATCTTTTGTATAATAAGTATAATGGTGAAAAGAGGAAGTTAGACCAACAAAGTTTAAGTTAAATGTTACCCTCTGAGGTCTGGAGCAGAATAACTCCCCCTTACCCCCAGCAACCAGGCAAAATGACTTTTACCCTGAATACCTCCAAAAGAATCATACTTCTAGACAGCCAATATCTGGTGTGTAATTGGCATAATTTCAAATCTAATACTGCTTTTGAAGATAGGAGAGTAAGGGAGAGATCACCTAGCTATCATCATCTTCCTGCTCACCACAAGGGTGAAACTCCATTTCTCTTAAATGAAGAATTTAAAATCTATCTACAAATATTTGTTACATAGTCCATTTTTCATAGTTGGGCTGCCTAGACTCTGTTACAGGATTGTACTTTGTTACAGTAATATATGTCGAATGTTCTTCTAACCACAAAGCAAAAGGATGTGGTCTCTGCTCTCACAGTGTTTACACTATAATAAAATTTTTATTACAAAGCACTTTGTATTCATTATTTTATTTGATTACAGTCTTTTCAGAGACATAAATCTTGTACATGTGAAATTAAAGAACAGTCTAAGACAGTATTTAATAAATACTCTAAGTAAGGTAATTGGGAAAAGAGGTCAGGAAGGGGAGGGAGAAAAATCAATTTTATCTGGAAAGACTTCATAGAGAAGGAAGAAAATATCATGAGTTGGAAATATGAATGATTTTTCTTTAAAGTTTTGTTTTCTCCGACAAGGGAAATGATCTTCAGAGCCATCTATGAAGTGGCCAAGACTACATAACTACTTTAGAGCCAGTACTCAAACTAAGATCATCTGACTGACTGTATTTTAGGAAGGACACTGGGAAGATAGTGTTCAGAGGAGTTAGCCAAGATGGTAAGGGACCTCAAGTTGATGCCACATGAAAATTTGTTAAAGGAAATGGAAATATCTATTAGTGGAGAAGAGAAGCCTCAAGAGGGACATGATAGCTGTCTTCAAGTATTTGAAATGCTGTCATGTACAAAGATTAATTTTATTCTGTTGACTCCAAAGGGCAAAACCTGGAGCAATGAGTAGAAGCTGAAAATATGTCAATTCAGGATTGAAATAAGAAAAAATTCTCTAATAGAAATATCCAAAAGTAATGGGCTCCCCCTCATTGAATTGTTATGGCAAAAACTTGGATAGCCACTTGTCAGACATGTTGTTAAGATAACGATGTTTTGAGTTAAGTTAGATGAGTTGACTTCTGAGGGCCCTTCTATCTCTGAAATTTTGTGCTTCTGTGAAGTATAGAATAAAAATAATTAGCAAGAAATTAAAAGTCAATATAAGTGAGAGAGGAGTAAGATAATACCTAGATACTCTCATTGAGTTCAAGTCATTGGGATTAGACAAGCTACATACCAGAGTATGTAAAGATTGAGCAGGTTACTTAGATGATATTGCTAGTCTTTGAAAAATTATGGAGAATTATAAACCTATCACAGAACTGAGCAAATATTCCAGTTTTCAAAAAGGAGAGAGTAGATTCTTTAAACCAAGGCTCATGGATTTGACATTGATTCTGGACAAAATTCTACCATTTTGCATTATTGTATTATTAATGGAATGGATTCTGAACCTGAGAAATGAGAAGTGAAACATGAAAATGAGGGAACATAAAAATGAGAAGTCATAATCACAAAGTTTGCAATATGGGTTCATCAAGAGGAAATCATACCATATTAACCTCATTTCTTTTTTTTTAATAGTATTATTAGTGTGGTTCTCCACAAAAGAAACACAGTTCATTATCGATGTGAGTTTGAATAATGCAAACTTTGATTTCATGAGAATTATAAAAGACCAGATTACATTTAATGCAAACCAAAATCCAATTAATGGGATTTATGTGAACTAGTCAAGGGGTTTAATATGCAGCCACATTGTCCTCCTTCAATTACCTATTGTTGAATATGGATGTGATGTGCTATGTACCATGTCACCAAGAATTGTGTCAATTTTTTTCTTAAAAGAACCCTTAAAACAAAATGGACAAAAGGAAGAATACTTAAGATGGAAACACCATCAAAGCAAAAAAAAAAAGAAACTGCTTATTGTCATATAATAACAAAAATTTGGTGTAACTAAATGGCATAAATGTGGACATAGTAACTCTAATATAGGATGAAATGTCAAGATGCCTGGATCTATGGTATAGAATGTTATAAAAACACACAGGCAAAAGAAGAAGGCAAAGTTACATTGGGTTTGTTTTTTTTTTTTTTTCAAAAAGTGACAAGGATTAAAAGTGTTACAATGATGGAAACTGAGTCTCTTTTAGCTATATGGAATGAAGGTCAAAAACACATTCTTAGAAATTTGTTTGGGAGGGCAGAGCCACGATGGTGGATTAGAGGCAACCTAGCTGAATTTTTTCAACATTCCTCTCCAAATAACTTTAAAATAATGTTTGTAGTGGCAAAGTCAACAAAGGGTTGGTTTGAGACATTTTTAGGCCCAAGAAAACTTGGTTGGCAGGTTGGCAGGAGGTTGGCAAGTTGGCAGGAGATTGGCAGGAGAAGTTTGTAACACCAGGGGTAGAGACCTATTCAGAGCCTACACATGTGGTGGCAATAACAGCCATGCAGCAGCAACAACTTTGGGAGTTCTCAGCCCAAAGATGGTGAGGAGGTTGGATAACCGATCAGAAAGAGATTACAGGGGACCCTTCGCTGGCACCAGGTATAGTTGGTACTGATTGGCAACTCCATTGCCCTTATGCAGTTCTTGGTCTCAGTTCCAGGGTGGTGAGGAGTGATAAGGGTCAGTCCCAAAGGAGCAGGGACCCTGATTGTTGTTCCAAGGCAAAGAGAAGCACTAACACTTGTGGCTGCAGGAGACCAGGGGTGAAAGACCAGACCACAGACTACGATAGCAGTGACCACCATTTCTCCCCATAATCCACCACTTCAGAGGCAGGAAAACTTGCCGACCCCCAGAAGTAGCTCTGAAAACAGTAGTGAGAAAAACCTGAAGCTTTGAACAGTGTCTTCTTACCCACAGGTGAGCAGAGTACAACTTTCATAAAAAGTTCAAAGTCAAGAAATAGGTTGGAAAAATGAGCAAACAAAAAAAAAGAATTTTGCACTACTATGGTGGCAGGGAAGATGAAGACATAAACTGAAAAGAAGACAACAATGTGAAAACACCTCAAAGCCTCAAAGAAAAACACTTATAGGACTCAAACCCAGTGAAAATTCCTGGAAGAGTTAAAGAAAGAGATAAGAGTAGTAGAGAAAAATTGAGGGAAAGAAATGAAAGTGATGCTAGAAAATTATGAAAAGAGAATTAACATCTTGGTTAAAAAAAAGTAAGCATAAATATTCACTGAAGAAAAGAACTTCTTAAGAAGCACAATAGACCAAATGAAAACAGAGGTAAGAAATTCACTAAGGAAAAGAACTTCTAAAAAAGAAAACCAAATTGGCCAAGTGGAAAAAGAGGTACAAAGCTCAATGAAGAAAATAATTCCTTAAAAATTAGAATTGGGCAAGCAGAAGCTAATGACACTATGAGGCATCAAGAAACAATAAAACAAGATCAAAAGAATAAAAAAAATGGAAGAAAACATGAAGTATCTCATCAGAAAAACAACTGACCTGAAAAATAGATCAAGGAGAAATAATTTAAGAATTATTAGACTACCTGAAAGCCATGATCAGAAAAGAACCTAGATATTACATTTTAAGAAAATGTCAAGGAAAACTGCCTTGATATCTTAGATTCAGAGATAAAATAGAAATTGAAAGAATCCACTAATCACCTCCTGAAAGAGATCCCAAAATGAAAACTTCCAGGAATATTATTTTCAAAATCCAGAGCTCCCAGGTCAAACAGAAAATACTTCAAATAGTCAGAAAGAAAGAATTCAAACATTGTGAAGCCATAGTCAGGATCACACAAGATTTAGCAGCTTAAAAATTAAAAAAATGAAAAAGAAAGAAAGAAAAAAGAAGAGGGGCAGCTAGGTAGCACAGTGAATAGAGCATCAGGCCTGGGGTCAGGAGGACCTGAGTTCAAATCTGGCCTCAGACCAGCCACTTGATACTTACTAGCTGTGTGTCCCTGGACAAGTCATTTAACCCTGATTGCCTCACCAAAAAAAAAAAAAAAAAATTTAGCAACTTCTATGTTAAAGGAGCAAAGGACTTGGAATATGGTATTGCAGAAAACCAAGGAGCTAAGATTACAACAACAAGCCTACCTAGCAAAATGGAAAATTGAGTATAATTCTTCAGAGGGAAAATGGATATTTAATGAAATAGAGGATTTTCCAGCATTCCTAATGATAAGACCAAAGCTGAATAGAAAATTTGACATTCATAAACAAGATTCAAGAGAAGCATAAAAAGGTAAACATAAAAGGTTCTCAATAAAGCTAAACTGTTTACATTCCTATATGGATAGATGATACATGTAACTCCCAAAGTTTATCGTTACTTTTGTCATTGTTCAGTTGTTTGAACTCTTCATGATCCCATTGGGGGTTTTCTTGGCAAAAATACTGGAGTAGTTTGCCATTTTTTTCTAGCTCATTTTACAGATGAGGTAACTGAGGCAAACAGGATTAAGTGATTTGCCCAGGGTCACACAACTAGTAAATGTCTGAGGCCAGATTTGAACTCATAAAGATGTGTCTTCCCAACTCAGGCCCAGCATTCAATCCACTGTGCCACCTAGCTGCCCATTATCATTATTAGAGCTGCTAAAAAGAGTTTACATAGACAGAGGGCATGGATATGAGCCAATTATGTTAGAATGATTTCTCCAAAAAAATACGAAGGTGCAAAAAAAAAAAAAAGGATACACTGGGAGAAGGGGAAAAGGAGAGGTAGAATGGGGAAAATTTTCTCACATAAAAGAGGTACACAAGGAAGAACTTCTACAATGGAGGGGAAAATGGAAGAGGGGCAAGGGTTAAACTTCACTCTCATTGAAATTTGTTCAAGGAAGGAAGAATAAATATACATATTCAGTGTGTATAGCAATGTAACTTACCTAATAGGGAAATACAAGACAAAGGGGATAAGAAAAAGGGAGGAAAGGATGATTAAAAAGGAAAACAGATTAAAGGAGGCAGTGCTTAGGAGCAAAATAGACTTTTAAAGAAGGACAAGATAAAAAAGGAGATGGAAGAAGAAGAAACCAAGGAAAATGGGATGGAGGGGAAAACACAGTAATCCTTACTGTGAAAGTGAATGGAATAAGCTCACCCATAAAACAGAAACAGATAGCAGAATGGATTAGAAACCAGAATCCAACAACACGTTGTTTACAAGAGACTAACTTGAAACAGAGAGACACTCAGATAGTTAAAATAAAGGACTGGAGCAGAATTTAATATTCTTCAGCTAAACTAAAAAAAAAAGCAGGGGCAGAATTTATGATCTCAGACAAAACAAAAACAAAAATGGACCCAATTAAAAAGGATAATGAGGGAAACTACATTTTGCTAAAAGGTACAGTGAAGTAATATCAAAAAGTATTTATTGTAAATATTTACAACAAGTTTCTCTGATAAAGGCCTCATTTCTCAAATATACATATATATATATGGATATAAGCTATAAAACTGAGTCAAATTTATAAAAATAAAAGCCATTCCTCAATTAATAATGGCCAAAGGATATAAACAGGCAACTTTCAGAAGAAATCAAAGCTATCTATAGTCACATGAAAAAAAATGCTATAAATAGCTATTGATTAGAGAACAACAAATTAAAACCACTCTGAAGTACCACCTCACATCTATCAGAAATGAAAAATTCTGGAGGGGTTGAGGGAAAAATAGGTACACCAGAGGTACTAGTCTTACCTGAATACCTATACCCCAAGTACTCCCATGTACTGTTGAAGAACAATCTGGAACTAGGTCCAAACAGCTATAAAACTATCATACCCTTTGACCTAGCAATAATACTGCTGTATCCCAAAGAGATTTTAAAAAAAGGAAAAGGAACTATATCTACAGAAATAGTTATGGCAGCTGTTTTTATGGTGGAATAAAATTGGACATCAAGGGGCTGCTCATCAATTGGGGAATGACTGAATGAGTTGTGGCATATGATTGTGATGGAATACTACTGTGCTGTTGGAAACAACAAGGGAGTGGTTTCATCAAAACATAATAAGATCTATATGAACTGATGCAAAGTGAAATGAGAAGAACCAGAAGATCCTTGTGCACAGTAACAGCAATATTGTGATGATGATCAACTGGGAAACACTTGGCAACACTGATAATACAATGATCCAAGACAAGTCCAAAGGACTTATGATGGAAAAAAATGTTATATATTTCCAGAGAGAGAACTAATGAACTCTGAGTGCAAATTGAAGTATAATTTTCTTACTTTATTTTCCTTGCTTTTTTAAAATATAGCTAATATGGAAATATATTTTGAATGATTTGACATGTATAGTTGATATCACATTGCTTGCCTTTTCGGTGGGTGGGATAGAATGGGCAGGGGAGAGAATTTGGATTCAAAATTGAAAAATAAAAGAATGTTAAAAATAAATAATTTTTAAAAACACATTGCTCTTAGCAGAGCAACCATTTAAAGAAAAATCTAAGTTTATTTTAGGAATGTTAATAGACATGGATTTACACTCTTTACACTGAGCTCCCTTAATCACTCCCTCCTTCCTCCTTATTAGCACGATGACATTGACTGAACCAAGAGTTCCCAGAGATATGAGAAAAGCACTTTGTAAAACTTTTTTTGTGAATAGTATTTTATTTTTTTCAATTACATATAAAGATAATTTTCAATATTCATTTTATCTATTTCAAATTTTTTCTCCCTCCCTCCTTCACATCCCCTCTCCTCAACATAGCAAGCAATCTGACATAGATTGTATGTGTGCAATCATGTAAAATATATTTCCACATTAGTCATGTTGTGAAAAAAAAAACAGAACAAAAGGAAAAACCCACACCAAAAAAAAAAATGAAAATAGTATGCTTTGATGTGCATTCAGACTCCATAGTTCTTTCTCTGGAAGTGGATAGCATTCTCCATCATGAGTTTTCTGGGAATTGTCTTAGATTATTGTATTGCTAAGAGGAGCCAAGTCAATCATAGTTGATAATTGCACAATGCTGCTGTTACTGTATAAATGTTTTCCTGGTTCTGCTCACTTCAGTCAGCATCAGTTCATGTAAGTCTTTCTAGGTTTTTCTGAAAGCCACCTGCTCATTATTTCTTAAAGCACAATAGTATTCTATTACATTCACATACCACAACTTGTTCAGCCATTCATCAATTGATGGGTATTCCCTCAATTTCCAATTACTCGCCACCACAAAAAGAGCTGCTATAAATATTTTTGTTCATATGGGTCCTTTTCCCTTTTTTTATGATCTCTTTGGGATACAGACCTAGTAATGGTATTGCTGGATCAAAGGATATGCAGTTTGATTGCCCTTTGGTGGTAGTTTTGAATTGTTCACCAGAATGGTTGGATCAGTTCACAACTCCACCAACAACTCATTAGAGTTCCAATTTTCCCCACATCTTCTCTAACATTTATCATTTTCTTTTTTGGTAATATTAACCAATCTGATAGGAGTGAGGTGGTACCTCAAAGTTGTATTAACTTGCTTTTCTCTAGTCAACAGTGATTTAGAGCATTTTTTCCATATGACTTTGATTTTTTTCCATAGCTTTGATTTCTTCTTCTGAAAGCTGCCTGTTTATATCCTTTGGCCATTTATCAATTGGAGAATGACTTGTATTCTTATAAATTTGACTCAGTTCTTTACATAATTGAGAAATGAGGCCTTAATCAGAAATACTTGCTAAAAAAATTGTTTCCCATCTTTCTGCTTTCCTTCTTGGTTGCAGTGTTTTTGTTTGTGCAAAAACGTTTTAATTTAATGTAATCAAAATTATCCAATTTCCATTTCATAATGTTATCTATCTCTTGTTTGGTCATAAATTCTTCCCTTCTTCATAGATCTAACAAGTAAACTATTCCTTACTCTCCTACTTTGCTTATGGTATCACCCTTTATATCTAAATCATGTACCCATTTTGACCTCATGTTGGCATGGGGTATGAGATATTGGTCTATGCCTAGTTTCTGCCATACTATTTTCCAGTTTTCCCAGTAGTTTCTGTCAAATAGTGAATTCTTATCCCAGAAGCTGGAGTCTTTGGGTTTATCAAACAGTAGATTACTATAATCATTTACTACTGTGTCTTCTGTACCTAATCTATTCCACTGATCCACCACTCTTTTTTAGCCAGTATCAAATAGTTTTGATGATTGCTGTTTTGTAATATAGTTTTAGATCTGATGTGGCTAGGCCACCTTCCTTTTCATTTTTTTTCATTAATTCTCTTGATATTCTTGATGTCTTGTTTTTCCAGATGAATTTTGTTATTATTTTTCCTAGCTCTGTAAAATATTTTTGGTAGTTTGATTGGTATGGCACTGAATAAGTAAATTAATTTAGATAAAATTGTCATTTTTATTTTATTAGCTCAGCCTACCCATGAGCAATTAATATTTTTCCAATTGTTTAAATCTGACTTTATTTGTGTGAAAAGTATTTTGTAATTGGGTTCACATAGTTCCTGGGTTTGTCTTGGCAAGTAGACTCCCAAATATTTTATATTGTTGGCAGTTATTTTAATTGGAATTTCTCTTTCTATCTCTTCTTGCCGAGTTTTATTGATAATATATAGAAATGCTGATGATTTATGTGGGTTTATTTTATATCCTGCAACTTTGCTAAAGTTAACCATTTCAAGTAGTTTTCAGTTGATTCTCTAGGATTCTCTAAGTATACCATCATATCATCTGCAAAGAGTGATAGTTTTGTTTCCTCACTCCCTAATCTAATTCCTTCAATTTCTTTTTCTTCTCTTATTGCTAAAGCTAACATTTCTAGTACAATATTGAATAATAGTGATGATAATGGGCTTCTGTGTTTCACCTCTGATCTTATTGGGAAGGCTTCTAGCTTATACCCATTACAGATAATGCTTGCTGGTGGTTTTAGTTAGATACTGCTTACCATTTTAAGGAAAACTCTATTTATTCCTCTACTCTCTAGTGTTTTTCATAAAAGAGTTCTATATTTTGTCAAAAGCTTTTTCTGCATCTGTTGAGATAATCATATGATTTCTGTTAGCTTTTATATGGTCAATTATGCTGATAGTTTTCCTAATATTGCATGTCCACTGTAAATCACACCTTGCCATAGTTGTGTTGTCCTGGTTATAAATTGCTGTAATCTCTTTCTTAATATCTTATTTAAAATTTTTGCACCATATTCATTAGGGAAATTGGTCTGTAATTTTCTTTCTTTGTTTTGGCTCTTCCTATTTTTGATTTTAACACCATATTTGTGTCATAAAAGGAATTTGGTAGAATTCCTTATTTGCCTATTTCTCCAAATAGTTTATGTAGTATTGGAATTAATTGTTTAAATGTTTGATAGAATTCACTTATAAATTCATCTGACCCTGGAGATTTTCTTAAGGAGTTCATTGATGGTTTGTTCAATTTGCTTTTCCAAAATGGGATTAAGTATTTTATTTCTTCTTCTGTTAACCTGAGCAATTTGTATTTTTATAAATATTCATTTCACTTAGATTGTCAGATATATTGGCAGACAGTTGGGCAAAATAGCTCCTAATTATTGCTTCAATTTCCTCTTCACTGGTGGTGAATTCACCCTTTCCTTTTTTGATACTGGTAATTTGGTTTTCTTCTTTCTTTTTTTTAATCAAATTAACCAATGATTTATCTTTTTTTTTTCATAAAACAAGCTCTTAGTTTTATTACTTCAATAGTTATCTTACTTCCAATTTTATTAATCTCTCCTTGGATTTTCAGGATTTCTAATTTGGTATTTAATTCAGAATTTTTGAATTTGTTCTTTTTCTAACTTTTTTAGTTGCAAGCCCAATTCATTGATCTCCTCTTTCTCTATTTTATTCATGTAAGCATTTAGAGATATAACATTTCCCTTAAGAACTACTTTGGTTGTATCTCATAAATTTTGGTATTTTTTCTCATTATTGTTATTATCTTTGATGAAACTATTGTTTCTATGATTTGTTGTTTGACTCACTCATTCTTTAGGATTACATAGTTTAGTTTCCAATTAATTTTTAATCTATCATTCCATGGCCCTTTATTACATGTATTTTTTATTGCATCATGATCTGAAAAGGGTGCATCTAATATTTCTGCCTTTCTGCATTGGATTGTGAGGTTTTTGGTTACATGGTCATTTTTTATGTAGGTGCCATGTACTGCTGAGCAAAAGGTATGTCCCTTTCTGTCCCCATTCAATTTTCTCATAGGTCTATCATATTTAACTTTTCTAAAACACTATTCATCTTTTTCTTTCTTGTTTATTTTGTGGTTAGATTTATCCAGTTCTGAGAGGGGGAGGTTAAGGTTTCCCACTAGTGTAGTTTTGCTATCTATTTCTTCCTGTAACTCACTTAACTTCTCCTCTAAGAATTTGGATACTATACCACTTGGTGCATATATGTTTAGTATTGATATTACTTCATTGTCTATGGTAACTTTTAGCAAGATGTAGTTTCCCTCCTTGTCTCTTTTAATTAGTTCTATTTTTATTTTGCTTTGTCTGAGATCAGGATTGCTACCCCTGTTTGTTTGTTTTTTACTTCAACTGAAGCATAATATATTCTGCTTCAGCCTTTTACCTTTACTCTGTGTTTGTGGCTCTCTGATTCAAATGTGTTTCTTGTAAACAACATATTGAAGGATTCTGGTTTTTAATCCACTCTGCTATTCACTTTCATTTGATGGGAGAGTTCATCCCATTCACACTCACATTTATGATTACTAACTGCATATTTTTCTCCATCCTTCCCCCCCTTTTTTTTATACTTTTCTCTCTGCTTTCACCCTGTCCCTCCTTGCCAGTGTTTTGCTTCTGACCACTGTTTCCCCCAGCCTGCCTTTCCTTTTCCTTCCCCGTTCCCCTCCTACTTCCCTATAAGGTAAGATAGATTCCTCTACCCAACTGAGTAGTATGTTATTCCCTCTTTGACCCAAATCTGATGAGAGTAAAGTTCAAACAATGTTTACCCCCTCCTTTCTTTCCCTTGACTGTAATAGGTCTTTCATGCATCTTCATGTAATGTAATCTACCCTATTCTGTCTTCCCCTTTCCTCTTCTCCCAGTAAAATCCTTTTTTTTACCCCTTAATTGATTTTTAAATTTTCTTTATCATCACATCAGTCAACTTATACACCACACCCTCTGTCTAAGTATACTCCTTCTAACTGCCCTAGTAGAAATACAGTTCTTAAGAGATACAAGTATCATCTTCCCATGTAAGGATGTAAACCATTTAATCTTATTGAATACTATGGTTGTTGTTTTTTTTTTCCCTTTCCTGTTTACCTTTTTATGCTTCTCTTGAGTCTTGTATTTGAAGATCAAATTTTCTATTCAGCTCTGGTCTCTTCATCAGGAAAGTTTGAAAATCCTCTACTTCATTGAATATCCATCTTTTCCCCTGAAAGCTTATGTTCATTTTTTCTGGGTAGTTGATTCTTGGTTGTAATCTAAGCTCTTTTGCCTTCTGGAATATCATATTCCAAGCCCTCTGATCCTTTAATGTAGAAGCTACTAAATCCTGTGTACTCCCAACTGTGGTTCCTGGATATTTGAATTGTTTCTTTCTGGCTGCTTGCGGTATTTTCTGCTTGACCTGGGTCTATAATTTGGCTACAATATTCCTTGGAATTTTCATTTTGGGATATCTTTCAGCAGGTGATCAGTAGATTATTTCAAGGACTATTTTATCCTCTGGTTCTAGTATATTGGGGCAGTTTTCTTGATAATTTCTTGAAAGATGCAGTCCAGGTTCTTTTTTTGATCATGACTTTCAGTTAGTCCAAGAATTCTTAAATTATCTCTCCTGGATGTATTTTCCAGGTCGGTTGTTTTTACAATGAGATAGTTTACATTTTCTTCTATGTTTCATTCTTTTCATTTTGTTTGACTGATTCTTGATGCCTCACAGTGTCATTATCTTCTACTTGCCCAATTCTAATTATTAAGGAATTATTATCTTCAGTTAGCTTTTTTACTTCCTTTTCCATTTGGCCAATTCTACATTTAAAAGAGTTATTTTCTTCAGTGGATTTTTTCCCACTTGGCCAACTCTATTTTTAAAGGAGTTGTCTTCTTCAGTTAATTTTTTGTCCTTTTCCCAGGCTATTGACTCTTTTTTCATAATTCTCTTGCATAACTCCCATTTCTTTTCCCAATTTTTCTTCTACTTCTCTTACTTGATTTTTAAAATCCTTTTTGAGTTCCTCCAAGAGGACTTTTTGGTCTTAAGACTAATTCATATTTCCCTTTGAGGTTTCACATGTACGCATTTTGACAATGTTGTCTTATTCTGAGTTTGTGTTTTGATCTTCCTGGTTGCCATGTTGTAGCTTTCTACAATCAGGGCTCTTTTTTGGTTTTTGCTCATTTTTTAATGTTGAGCTCTGCTCTTGGGATAGAGGGTGCATTGTCCCAAGCTTCTTATTCTGGGAGCCCATGGCCTGGTCACTGACTTTCTGTGCTGGGGTCTCTGGGACTGGTGGTTTGCCCACTGCACTAGGGTGGCCCAGCCTAGTCACACCTGTTGTGCCCTGGGTTCCAGACCTAGCAATTTGCCTGCTGCACTGGAGCTGGAGACCTCTTGTGTCACTGGCCTGCTGAGCCAGGACCATGGGGCCTTGGTTACTGATCTGTGCTGTAGCTAACAGCCTCCTGCTGGCTTGCCCAGACATCATCTGCACTGGGCTGTGCTCTCCTTTCACCCCAGTGAAACAGACCTTTCCTGAAGTCCTTCTTAGTTGTCTTGGGCTGGAAAATTATTTCACTCCATTTTTTTGTGGGTTCTGTCACTCCAGAATTATTTTAGAGGCTTGATTTAACATTGTTTCCGAGGGAAACTAAAGAGAGCCCAGGCAACTTCCTGGCTTATCTCTGCCATCTTGGCTCCACCCCCAGTTTGTAAAGCTTAATGTCCCTATGTTTCTTCTAGTACTCTTATTTTTAATAGTACTACTATTTAATAATAAAGTCATAAGCAGATGTAGACTTTTAAAAACTCAAGAAAAGCTTAGGCTGCCATCTATCTGTTGTGCCATACTGTTGCTCATATAAGTGAATCTATCTTTATCGTTATTATTATTATCCAGCAGGAAATGCCCTAAATGAAAACCTTTCTATAAGAAATTCAAGTATCTTGGCAGCTATAAAACCAGGGCCATAATCAACTAAGACTAGAGACATCAGTATAAATTCAATTGTATATAAAGTCTATTTACCTAGATAATAATTTGGGAGTTATGTCCTTTGTCATCAAACTTCATTCCAGTGGCTTGTGAATTTTGGGAATCTGAATTGTAATCCATTCTCAAAATAATGTTCTAAAATGACTGAAGAAAGTGTTTAATTTTAGCCAGAGGCTAGGGAAAATAAAGAAATAATTTTTCCCATTTATGTTCACAGACCCCCTGAAATCTATCCATGGACTCCAAGGAGTCCATGAACCCCAAGGTAAGAACCCCTGACTAGAGGGAAGAGGGAACATGCTTCCTGCCATGCAACAATTCCCAGCCTGATGGGACCAAAGACATATTACCCCGGGGAGGGGGGAGTTTATTTAATGGGCTCTAAGGGTAAAGAGAAAAATATATAATTTCTTGCTGGGTATAGAATATGTAAAAGAGAAGTAAATACAAGATAACTCAGGGAAGGAGAGAGAGAGAGAGAGAGAGAGCACATAACTTTGGGTCCCAGTTAAGTATTCTTGGAGAAGGAAGCATCTGAGCAGAACCTGGAGGATGCCAAGTGTTCTGGGAGACTGAAGTGAGGAATTTTCCCTAACCCCTCTCAATTCTAGTGTTTTCTCTGTTTTATTTCCTATTTATCTGGTGCATAACTTACTTTGTATGTTTCTTTGTATGTTGTCTCCACCATTATAAACTCCTTGAGGGCAGGGACTGTCTTTTGCCTCTTTTTGTATCTATCTTTAGTACTTAGCATGGTGCTGCCTGGCACATGGTAGGCACTTAATAAATGTTTATTGAATTTAATTGAGGAGTGAGTGTGTTCCAAGGATGGGAAACAGCTATTTGCTAAGTGAGACAGAACACTGTATTTGGAAAGAGGAAGTCAGCTTAGCTAGAATATAGAGTGCATTAAGGGAAGTAAATAGTATGAAATAAGTCCATAAAAGGATCAGCTAGATGGCACAGTAGATAAACTGCTGGTCCTGGAGTCAGGAAGATTCATCTCCCTGAGTTCAAAACTGGCAAACCACTCCAGTATCTTTGCCCAAAAAAACCAAGATGGGGTTACAAAAAGTAGGACACAACTGAAATGACTCAACAACAACAAAAAGTCCCTAAGGGTATAAAAACATGCACTCCTTTATTTCCTAACAACACATTAAGAATATGTGAGTTGCAGTGTAAGAAAAAACATAAAACAATCATCAAAAGGGTAAGCTCCTAATTGGCAGTGTGGTTAAGTTTAATTAAATTCATTTCAACAAAGATTTTGAGTATGTTTTGAAGAAATACCTTTCTGAGGCTAACAGGCCAAGATTTCTTTGATCTTAACTTATTTCCTCCTAGGGTGGAGGGAGCAGGGGGAGTACAATACAGGGTATTCCATAAGGTGGAGACCATAGGTGTGGCTGAAGGAAACGTGAAATCACGGGGGAACTTAAGAGGAAGAGATAAGCTTTCTTGACTTTTCTAACCTATCTCTCTAGGCCAGAAACAAAGAAAGAAATTTTAATCAGGTAAGAACCACTAATAAGCTAGAAATGTATGAAAAAGCTGGAATTGTAAGTAGATGTTTTTTTTTAATTATGTCATTTCTTATTTTTTTTTTCTCTTTTCTTTTCCTGAGTTATAATAGGGGTAGAATATTGCGGAAAGTTTTTTAGAGGTCTTTGATTGCTAAATCGTTCTTGGGGAAAAGCCCAAGTGTGACTGAGTTCTCCAGCTCTGACATTCTTTTACTCTGATTTTCCCTACCCTGTTGATTTAATATGAAGGATTTTTATCAAGTTCTGCATAGAATTTCTTGATCTCTTCATCTGTTGAAACTGATTTTGAGATGTAAGCTTGCAAAAAAAAAATCAATGTGGACTTAAGAGTAGACTTAAGAGTCTAGAGGCCTTAGGTTCAAATGCTGCCTCAGACACTTAATCTCTGTATGACACTGGTAAATCACTTAACCTCCCTGTACCTGAGTATCCTCATCTGTAAAATTAGGGAGACTCAGTAGCCTCTAAGGTCTCTCATTGCTCTGATCTCATGATGATGTTCTTTATAAATGGTGCAAATTTTTATCAGAAGTACTACATACAAGATGACCAAATGTCCCATGAAATTGTCTTCCCTCTTGTCCTTGGACACATATTAAAACTTTATTTGCCTCTGAGATCCAGCTAATCTCAGGTTCGGGGGAAAAAGAAATATCACTCACCAAAAACGATAGGAATTTTAACAGTAACAATTAAGAAGGACTCTGGACCTCAGACTGGAACATAGATACCAGCTCCCCTTCCCTGTGTGCTGTGCTGCCTATTTCAGCCATGGGGGACCCACACTGAGACGGTCTCTCCTGGCATCTGTCCTCCTCCTCTTCTGAATAAAAATAAAATTGTTTAAAGCTTTTTCTTTGTGGTGCTGTTGCCCTTCATCTGAACTCCTCGATGCAGCATACATAATTTAGTAAGTTGTACAAATTCACAGGAGATAGATAGATGACAAAGACGGAGACAGAAAGAGACAGAGAGAGATGCACACACAATGGCATATAGACTTCACTACATACAGGGTATATAATTACATTAATATGTTTATGTATATAAATTATATATATGTATTATACCTATGTATACATACACATATGTATAAAGAGATATAACAGCACATAAAAACTAATTGCAGAACAGGACACATATACTCATAAGATTTGGAAAATATGTGTGGCCTGAAAGATATATGGGAAAGAACAAGTATGTTATCCATCACTCCAAAATATAATAATTCATCAATCACTTCTTAACCAAGCATGGGCACTAAGAAATCTATGCATGGCCTAGTAGGATACTTAGTCCCTCTCCCCAAATCCCTGTCCCTGACAGTCTTCTAATTTTAAAGATATTACACAGACCACTATAGAAGGCCTTGCCAAGAAAAACCTATGGGTTATCCTTCCATCTAGCGGCAACTGCCTTTAGTTTTCTGGGTTTTATTTATAGTGAATGTCAACATGTAAAAGATTAGGTTCCTATATGAATATGTGCCCTTGATGACTATTGGAAAAAGATCTCAAATTTAGGGAACCAATAGACAATGTGTATAGATGGTCTAAAACCAACAACTTGGCCCCTTTCGCCGCTTTTCCCACTCTTCCACTGTTACTATAGAAGGGGAAGGGATGGCAAAGAACCAAAAATCATTTTGTATTTTCTTTGTTCTGTGGGTTGCCATGGCCAAACACTGCATCACCTAGAAGCCAGCCTATGCGGACTGGTGAGGAGTCTCTCCACACTAGCTAGATTTTTCCTCAGAACTCCAAGCATGGTAGGACTTGTTAGAATGGGTGCCCTTTTCATGCACTGACACAGGTGCCATGATAGGGCAAAGAAGTAGTGCCCTGGTAACAGCAATATAGACTGGCAGACAGACACAGAAAGACAGAGAGAAAGAGAAAGACAGAAAGAGGGGGAGAGACAAACAGAGGTACAGGGAGAGAGAGAAGGTGGAAGGGGGAGAGAAAGAGAGGAGAGAGGGAAAGAGACAGAAACAGAGAGTAGGGGACAAATCATTATTTGCAAATTTTCAAAATAGAATTTTGTATTAATAACTAAGTGTAAACATTCAAGAATTATACCATTTGCAAAATAAAATAAAATTACATAGCAAGATTTAGAGTACACACAAAAAAAGAATAAGTAGAGTTAAATACCATTCTCATTAATCTATAACTGTTCCTAACCAGTACTCAAACTGATTATCCAGGATTTTACTCAGGATTGAATAGAACAATTCCTTCTATGTGGCCTTGAATATTTATATAAGTAGCATCCTCATCCAAGGACAGCTGTGAGATTTCTGGCTGAGTCGAATAACGTGAGCCGGTGAAAATTGGCTTGACTCACAGCCCCAATCCCCCCCAGGATAAACATGTGCTAAGGCTCAATAAACCCAGTGCCCAGGCATTTCTCCCAGTGCTTGCGTGGCACAAGGTCCTTGTCCCTCATTCATTCCTTGTTAGGTAATTCAGAAAATGTCCTCATTTCACTGGACCTGATTACTGGCCGTTCTCCCCCACATGTTGGGGCAGTTACCTATTAGGGCCACTTTGGCTCTTTGTCCAAAAGTCTATATAAATTTGAGTCCTGAAGGGCTCAGGACTTCTACCAGAAAGAGAATGCACAGCAAAGTCACCCCCACTGTGCGCTGCCCTCAGACTAAGGTCAATGGATCCACATGCTGAGGCTGTTCCCCATTGGCCCTTGTTCCTGTCTTTCCCTTGTGAGTAGTAATAATGTTTTCTTACCTGTAATCCCTGTGCTGGGCTGCTGCTCACTCTCCTGTTACACTGTATGTAATTAACTCTAATACCCTTGAGCAATTTATACTCAACTTTCTAGCTGCCTCAGCTACTTGTAGACTGACACATCATTGTAAAAGGATAATGTTAATTTTACTGTCCAGTCCCTTTAACTTAAGTGTCAGGTGGTTGTTCAGCAGTGTACAATTCATTGTGATCTCATTTGGGTTGTTTTTTGGTTTGGTTTTTTTCTTTTGTTGTGTTTTTTGGCAAAGATACAGGAGTGGTTTGTCAATTCCTTCTCTAAGGCATTTTACAGATGAGGAAAGTGAAGCAAACAGGGTGAAGTGACTTGTCCAGGGTCAAACAGCTAGCAGTGTACGAGGCCAGATTTGAACGCATGAACATGAGTCTTCCTGACTTCAGGCCCGGCACTGTATCCACTGCACCACCTAGCTGCCTAAGTGGGAGAACCTGGATTCAAATACCAATTCTGGTACTACCAATATGATCTAGGAGTGGTCACATAACTTCTTTTTTAAAAAATTATAAACATATTTTGTTTTTACATCACTTAAATTCTTCCCAGTATTCCCCCTCCTCTCAGAGAGATATCCCATGTAACAAATAATATTTTTTTTCAAGTAACAAGCATTTGTTCTTATTCATCTCTCCTTCTTATTGTCTGCACGCTCTTTGGGAAAATTTACAACAAAAAAAAAACCTCTCAATACATATCTACATGGAACAGAAAATTAAATTGCCTTATTAACCATGTCTAAAAAAATATTTTTCTTTCTGCATCTTAAGTTCATCATTAACCCATCAGAATATGAATGGCATGTTTCATTTTTATTATTTTGGACTTGTGGTTTATCACTGCATTGCTTAGATTTCTAAAGTCTTTCAAAGTTGTTTTTCTTTTTCTTTTTTTTGTTTTATTTATTTTTGTTACATTTTAAGTTCCAAACTATCTCCCTCTCTCATCAACTCACACTAGAGAATGTCACCATTTGACACAGATATAGATATAGATATATGTAAAACCATACTATGCATACTTCTGTTTATCAGTTCTTCTCTGGAGGTGGATAGCATCTTCCTTTATAGGTCCTTTGTAGTTGATCTGAGTATTTATAACACTCAGAATAACTTAGTCATTCAGTTATTCTTTGAACAATATTGCTGTCACTGTATACAATGTTCTCTTGGTTCTGCTCATTTCACTCTTCATTATTTCATGCAAGTCTTTCCATGTTTTTCTAAAATCAACCAGCTCACCATTTCTTTCAGCCCAGTAATATTTCATCACAATCATATACCACAACTTATTTAGCCATTCCTCAGTTGATGGGAATCCCCTCAATTTCCAGTTCTTTGTCACTACAAAGAGAGCTGCTATAAATATTTTAGAAGATACAGGTTCTTTTGCTTTTTCCCTGATCACCTTGAAACAAACTAATAGTGGTATTGCTGGATCAAAAAGTACACAAAGTTTTATAACTCTTTGGGCATAATTTCAGATAGCTCTCTAAAATGGTTAAATCAGTTCACAGTTCCACCAATAGTGTAGTAGTACCCCAATTTTTCCATGTCCCCATCAACATGTCATTTTCACTTTCTGTCATCTTAGTCAATCTGATAGATGCAAGATATCTTAAAGTTATTTCAATTAGCATTTCTCTAATCAATAATGATTTAGAGCATTTTTCATGTGACTATATATAGCTTTAATTTCTTCATTGAAAAACTGCCTATTCATATCCTTTGACCATTTACCAATTGGGAAATGATTCATATTTTTATAAACTTGACAAAGTTCTCTAATATTTGAGTTATGAGACTTTTATAAGAGAAACTATCTATAAAATTTTTTCCCAATTTTCTGCTTTCCTTCTAATCTTAGCTACATTGGTTTTATTTGTACAAACCCTTTTTAATTTAATGTAATCAAAATGATCCATTTTACATCTCACAATGCTCTCTGTCTCTTCTTTATTACTAAATTCTTCTCCTATCTGTAAGTCTGATAGGTAATATGTTCCATGTTCCTCTAATTTACTTTAAGCTCCCTTTTTATCTAGATGTATCCATTTTGACCTTATCTTGGTAAATGGTGTAAGATATTGGTCTACACCCAATTTCTGCCATACTGCTTTCTAGTTTTCCCAACAACTTTTTTTTTGGGGGGGGAGGCTAGGCAATGGGGTTGACTTGCTTAGGGTCACACAGCTGGTAAGTGTTATGTGTCTGAGGCCAGATTTGAACTCAGGTCCTCCTGACTCCAAGGTCAGTACTCTATCCACTGGGCCACGTAGCTGCCTCAACAATTTTTTACCAAATAATGAACTCTTATCCCACAAATTTAAATCTTGACATTTGTCCAACACAAGATTACTATAATCATTTACTCTGTGTATTGTATGTCTACTCTGTTCCACTGATCCCCTTCTCTATTTCCTAGCCAGTACTAGATAGTTTTGATAATACTGTCAAACAAATAGTTTTGATAGCCTTATAATACAGTTTAAGATCTGGTACTGCTAAGCCTCCTTTCTTTACATTTTTAAAAATTAATTCCTTTTATATTCTTGACTTTTTGTTTTCCCAAATGAATTTTGCTATTATTTTTTCTAGTTTGATAAAATATTTTATATTATTTAATTGGGATGGCATCGAATAAGTAGATTATGTAAAATGGTTATTTTTACTATAATGGCTCTGCCCACCCATGAACAATTTTTCTCCAATTCTTTAAATCTGACTTTATTTGTATAAAAAAGTGTTTTATGATTATGTTCATGTAATATCTGGGTTTGTCTTGGCAGATGTACTCCTAGGTATTTTATGTTGTCTATGTTTACTTTAAATAGGGTATCTCTTACTATCTTTTTTTGCAAAGTTTTGTTTGTGATCAAAGTGGTTTTTCTCTATGTCATTATCATTGTATAAATTGTTGTATTTCTGTTCACTTGGTTCTGTGTCAGTTCACAGAATTTCCCTTGAAATTGTCAATTTCATCATTATTTATGGCACAATAATATTCCATTACATTCATATATCACAATTTGTGTAATTCCCCAATAGATAGACACTCTAATTTTTTGGCTTCTATTAAAAAGCTGCTATAAATATGTACATTTTATCCTTTTCCTTTTTCTTTAATTTTCAAGCCTAGTGGTGGGTCAAGGGGCATGTATAGTTTCATAACTTTCTGGACACAGTTCCAAATTGCTTCCCAGAGTAGCCAAAACAATTCATAGCTCCACCAGCAGGGTACTATTGTATTTGTTTTCCCAGTATTTGTCATTGTTATCTTTGTCAGACTGATAGGGGTGAGGTAAAACCTCAAAATTGCTTTAACTTGCATTTCTCTAATTATTAGTGATTTAAAGCATTTTTATGTGATTACTGAGAGCTTAGATTTCTTCTTTTGAAAACCTCTTGTTATATCCTTTGACCATTGATCGATTGGGAAATGACTTTAGTCTTAAAATTTTGAATCAGTTCCTAGAAAATGAGACCTGTACCAGAGAAACGTGTTGCAAAGATTTTTTCCCAGTTACCTTTTTCTCTCCTAATTTTTATATTAGATTTCTCTGTGCAATAATGTTTTATTTTAATTTGATCGAAATTGTCCAATTTATCTTAACCTATTACTTATTTAGTCATGAACTCTTCCCCTAATTGTAGATCTAAAAAATAATTTCTCTTCCAATTGTTTTTATAACATGACCTTTTATATGTAGGTCAAGTATCCACTGTAGCTTATCATGTTGTAGATTGTAAGGTGTGGGTCAAAACATTAGGTTTTTACCAGATTGTTGTCCATTTTTCCCAGCAATTTTTGTCAGATAGAGACTATCTCCCCCAGTAACTAGAGTTTTTGGCTTTATCAAAACACTATTCTACTGTGTTTATTTGCTTCTGTATATCATGCACCCAATCTATTCTCTTCTCTTCTCCTCCTTCTTCTCCTCTCTGTCTCTGTCTCTGTCTCTGTCTGTCTCTGTCTCTCTGTCTGTCTCTGTCTCTCTGTCTCTCTCTCTCTCTTTCTCTCCTGTTGGGGATGGGATCTACCTGGAAAATCTCTAACTATTGGGGGTCACTACGGGTAAAGGCAAAGGCCTTCTCTGGATCATCTGTCCTTAACTGTACCCTGGACTTGCTTTGCCACTGAGTAAACATTTGCTGAGTCTAGTGGGAAAGCTATAGTCACAAGTAAACAAAGAAGGTTTAGATTAGACAATTAACCTTCACCCTGAAGCAATGCTCCCCAGGCGTCTTATCTTGTGAGAACTTTGTATCTTTAGCTCTTGCTCTTTAGGTATTGTAAATCATCATTTCACTTTTATGTATAAAAGTTTAAGCCTTACTAGAAATAAACAGTCCTGTGGCTGATCACCCTTGACTCGCCTAGCCCGGCCTTTTATTTTATTTCTCTTTAATTTTTCTTAACCGCTCGTCCGCCAGCTGCTGGCCCTCCCCCACCCCCCGCCCCAAATCTTTGTAATGATTACATTTAAGCAAAATTTGAAAAGTTTTGGGGAAAGAATGATATATTCACCAAAGGAGTTGATATAGAATTGCTATCTAGTTTAAATTCTTATGCTTTCACTCCCCAACTATGTTTCACAGACTATCAACGTTCTGGTCAGGTAGAACAGGCATACTTTGTTTTATTGTGTTTCACTTTATTTTGCTTCACAGACATTACAATTTGGGTTTTTGTTGTTGTTGTTGTTGTTGTTGTTGTTGTTTTAACAAACTGAAGGTTAGTGGCCATGCTGGGTCAAGCAAGTCTATTGGCACCGTTTTTCTACTAGCATGTGCTCACATTGTGTCTCTGTGTCACATTTTTACAATATTTCAAACTTTTCCATTATTATTATAACTGTTATGGTGATCCTCGATCAATGATCTTTGATGTTACTATTGTAATTGTTTTGGGGGTACCACAAACAGTACCCACATAAGATGGCACATTTAATCAATAAACGGGTGCATTCTGACTGCTCCACCAACCACCATTTCCTCAACTTTCCTCAGGTCTCCCTATTCCCTGAAACAAAACAATATTGATGAATATTACATAAACAGTTAATAAAGCAGTGGCAAGGGTTGAGAGGATTAACTCCAATTTTGAAAGAAATTCTACTGTGAGTAAGATGCTATCAACCAGCATTACATGCACAGAGAAATCGTTCATCAAAGTAAGAATCAATTAATATGGCAAACATCAATGTTGTCTTATTTTAAGAAATTGCCACAGCCACCCCAACTTTTAGCAACCACCACCCTGATCAATCAGCAGCCATCAACATCAAGGTAAGAACCTCCACCAGGAAAAAGAGTATGACTCACTGAAGGCTCCCATGACAGCATTGTTTTTAGCAATAATGTATTTTAATTAGTATGTACATTGTTTCTTTGGACATAATACTATTGCATACTTGACAGACTACAGTATAGCATAAATATAACTTTTATATGCACTGGGAAACCAAAAAATTCATGTGACTCACTTTGTTACAATATTCACTTTCTTGTGGGGCTCTAGAACCAAAGCCACAGTATCTCTGAGATAGATATGTCTGTACTGAGGGAATACTGTTTTTATTCCTACCAAGTAGCCATCTAGCATTCACTTAGAGATCTCTAGTGCAAGGAAACTCATGACCACCTGAGACAGTCTACTCCTCTTTTGGATAGATCTAATTGTCAGCAAGTTTCTCTTGACATGAGTCAAAATCTGCCTCTCTACAACTTCTACCTATTGCCCTTTATTCTGATTTCTGGGGTAAAGTAGTACATGTCTAATTCTTCTTCCACTTGGCTAACTTTCAAACACTTAAAGACAGCAATCATGCCCCTCTCTAATGTATAAAAGTCTTCTCTTCACTAGACTACTTATCTTTTCCACGGTATTCCCTCCTGGTCAGCCTCCTTTAAGATTCAAACTCTTCATAGGCAAAGGACCCTGTTTTCCTCTTGCATATGCTGATATGTCTAGTGTAGTGCCAGGAACATAAAATCCGTAAAAAAAGATAATTAATGTCCAGCTCACATTCCTCCCCCCCCCCATTGTACTTGGGGGAGCTCACAGGGAATGTTGTTCACAGCCAAAGTTAAAGTCAAGGATTAGAGGAAGGAAAACCAATGTTTATATCTTTGGGAGCTCATGTATTACAAATACTTGCTATGAGAAAGAGGTCAATAAGAAGGCAAAATATTCCAGACTGCTATTACTCTTGGGTTAAACAGCACCGAGTTTCTGAGATTCCAGGGCTCTGACTCCAATAGGAGAAGAATGTCACAGAATGTCTTCATATGACCTGTAGGGAAAGCAGAGGTAAGTATTCTTCTGAGTCAAGGTAAAAGCATTCCTGCTGGCCCTAAGCAGGAATGTATATTGGGAGAAAAGGTGAAGGAGGAAAGAGATTGAGAGAAAAAGAGAAGAGTAGAAAGACAAGTGGAGGTAATGAGATGAGTGGAAACAGACGGACTCACCTATGTCGATTCTTCCACCAGATGAATCCAAATACAGACAAAACCAGCACCACAAAAATCACAGCTAAGATCAGAGCCAAGGGCCAGGTAGAGCTTTTGGCTGGACATGGGAGATATTAGCACATAAGGACCCTAAACTGGGATCTTTCCTCTATCCCATCCTTCCTGAGCCTGGGATTCCCTATCCCCTTCCATCCTAAGTCAGTGACCTCCACCCCCTTCCCTATTGGGTCCAAGGTCCCTTCCTTTTGGTCACTCCTAGGTCCAAGGTTCCATGTTTTCCTCCCTCCTGAGTCTAGGATTCTCTATCTTCTTCTCTTCCCAGTCTTGTGACCATCCCCTTTACCCCCTTCTTCTATACTCTAGCACCACTTTCTTCCCATTCCCCATTTCTCACCCCAGTATAGGATGAGGTCCTGGCCACCGAGACTACTGTGTTCTACCCTGCAAGCCAGATTGGCTGTTTTTCCAGCTTCCACATTGAGAATAACTTGAAGATACCATGTCCCATCTGAATTTGGCAGGAGGTCACCGGTCTGTGTTCCTGGTTGCTCTTGTCCATTCTTTATCCAAGTCACCCTCACAGACTTTGGGTAGAATCCTGAGACATGACAAACTAGCTTCAGCTGCCCTGGAACAGGGGTGGGACTACTTGACAACCAGGCTTCTGGCCCAACTACAGGACAGGGAGAAGAGAGATTCATGTAAGGATTCATAAAATCACAGGATGATATCATTTAGAGCTAGACCTTTGAGATCATCGGGTCTAGTCTCATAATTTTCATAGATTCAGAAACTAAGGTTCAGAGAGCCAATGGGGTTCATCAAGGTCACATAGGGATTAAAGAGCAGATAAATATGATGTGAACCTAGACTCCTTAAATTTCAAGCTCTTTCCACCATGCCAAGATGAAAAATCCCACAACAGTACTCTTCTCCAAACTTCTATCTTCACTGGCCCAGCTCACACTTATCCCCCACCAACTATCCTTATGTTGACTCTTCCTCTAAAAAATTATGAGTATGTGGGAAAACTGGAAAGTGGGATGGCAGAAACTGAGTTTATATCATCTTATGCCACACATACCCACAATAAACTCCAAATGGATGTGACTTGAATATTTTTAAAAGATATTTTAATATATTTTATTTTTTACATTACCTACATTTCTCCTTATATCCCTCCCTCTATACCTTCCCAAGAGCCATTCCTTGTAATATATTTTCAAAAGAGGACTAAGAGAAAAAATGCTGTAATACTAATCAACATTTTTTAAATGGCATATACAATGGAACTGTACCTCTGCAATAAAGCATGAGAAAGGTGTTTTCTCAAACCTCTTCTTTGGGGTCCAACTTGTTCTTGGATTTTACAACATTCAGTTTGATTATTTTTAATTGCTTTTTTTTATTTACACTGTTTTCATCATTATGTTGTCTTCCTAGTTCTGCTTACTTTACTCTGCATCAGCTCATATGAATTTGTCCATGCTTCTCTACAGATGCATCATGTTTGTTGTTTCTTACAGTCCAGCAATTTCTAATGGGCAGCTACTTTGTTTCCAGTTCTTCGCTACTCCCAAAAAAATATTGTTATAAAATATTTTATATACATGGAAACATTCTTTGTGTTAATGACCTCCTTAAAATAAATGCTTAGCAGTGTCAAAGGGTCACTTTAATTGTATAATTCCAAATTGCTTTACAGAATGGTAGGACCAGTTTGCAGCTCCATAAACAATGTGTTAGTATCTTTCCACAACCCCTCCATCATTGATTCTTTTCATCTTTTGTCATTTTTTTTGTCATCTCAGTTTACTAGGTATAAGGTGAAACCTCAAGATTCTTTTCATTTGTGTTTATTTTATTACTAATGATTTGGGAAAATGTTAAATACGGTTGTTAATAGTTTTCAATTCTTCTTTTGAAAACTGTTCAAAGGATACTTTGACCATTTTCGTCTTGGGGAATTGCATTTGCTCTTACACATTTCTGTTAGTGGTCTATATATTTTGCATATCAAATTCTTATCAGAAGTATACAACACACAGGCAAAAATTTTCCTCAATCAACTTATTCCTCTTTTATCCTATATGCATTAAATTTTATTTGTGCAAAAGCTTTTCAATTTCAAGTAACCAAATTCATCTATTTTATCATTTAAAATTGCCAATATCCCTTGCTTAGTTACATGAAGTATCCTCTATTCACAGAAATGAAATGTATATGATCTTTATTTATTATAGAATAAAATATAAAGATAAGCTTTAAATCTAATTTATTCCAGACTATTCTCCAGTTTTCCCAGAAATTCTTTTCAAAGACAGAGAACTTTTCTATGTACTTTATATTTTTGGAGGAGTACTAAACGCTGAATTTTTGAGTTCAATAATTTCTGATTCTTCCTCGTCTAGTTGGGCTCTAATAATTTATTTTTTAAATGTTTTTAACTAGTACTAAGTGGTTTTGACAACTGCCATTTTGCGATAGCTGGAGGTCTAAAATCACTATTTCTTCTTTATTCCTGATCTTTTTCATTATTTTCCTTGATATTCTAGATATTTTTTGTGCTCCACGCAAATTGTGCTATTATTTTTGTCTAGTTATCTGTAAAATAAGTATCCCTTTGATAGTTTTATTGGTATAGCAATAAATCTATAAATTAACTTTGATAATAATGTCATGTTTATTAATTTGGTATGGCCCAGCCATGAGCACTGAATATCTTGTCAGATATATATGCATTCCTTTGCATTTTGTAACTGAATCAATACATGTATTAGATGTGCTTTTATAGACTGATTTATAAATATTTTATGTGTTTTGTAGTTATTTTGAATGATACTTCCCTATCTATTACTGCTTCTTTTATTTTGTTATAATATAGAAATCCTACTGATTTTGTAAGTTTATTTTATAGCCTTCAACTTTGCTGAAGGTATTAATTGTTTCAATTAGTTCCTTTCGTAAATTCTTAGATTTCCTAAGTAAATCATTATTTCATCAGCAAAAAGCAATAGCTTTGTCTCTTCACTGCCTATCTTTATGTATTTATATGTTTATCTTGTCTTATTGCTATTCCTAGTACTTCCAAAACTATTTAAAATAACAGCAGGTAAGGGAAGCAACATTTTCCTCTTCTGTGCTTATTTTGGAGTTATTTGTTGGGTTTTATAATTTATTAAATGTATATTCAGTTCTTAATCTTTTCTTTTTCAATTGTATAAATACATGTTTTAAGGATATAATTTTTCCCTCATATAACAGCTTTAGCCATATCCCAAACATTCCAGTATATTTTATCTTATCTTTCATATTTCTATTTTTTTTCACAAAAACATTAAATTTTTTCTATTATTTTTTCTTTGACCCACTAGTTATCTTGGATTTCATTTTTAGGTTTCCTTTTAGGTCTGTGTTTTCTGTTTGCACTCCCTGAATTTATTGTGATTTTCATCATATTATAGCCTGTAATGGATGCATTCAACATTTATGTCTTTTGAGAGTTATTTGAAATTTCTTTGTGCCTTAATGTATGTCTATTTTTTCTATCAAAGGTCATATCATAACAAAAGTTAGGGTAGAATCACACCAAATACCTTTCACAGCAATGGGTGGGAGACAAATTCTTAACCAAATGAGGGATGGAGGCAATAACAAAAGACAAAATAGATTATTTGGAATATGTGAAATTAAGACCTTTTGAACAAAATTATTAAGATATGAAGGGAAGCACTTAATTGGGAAAAAGTATTTATGTGAAATATCTCCAAAATGAGACATATCCAAGGTATAAAAGGCAACTAACAGAAATATATAGGACAGCTAAAAAAAAATTAGCTATTTTTACCTAATAGATAAATGGTCAAAGGATATGAACAAACAGTTCTCAAAAGAATAATTGCAAACTATTAATAACAATATGGGAAAATGTTTCAAATCACTAGTAACAACAAATTCACATCAAAACAACTTAGATCTCACATTACACTGAGCAAATTGGCAAAGTTGTTGACAAAAGATGAAAATAGTCAATGTTGAAAGGGATTGTAAAAGGAGAGGCACACTAATGCACCTTTGGTGCAGCTATGAATTGGTCCAACCATTCTGGAAAGCAATTTGGAACAATAAACCAACATTCTTAAGAGCCTACTACATAGCAGCCATTGAACTGGGCACTTGGGGATCCAAAGATAAAGAAGAAAGAAACAGTCCCAGCTCTCAAGAAGTTTACATATTATAGTAGGAGAAAACGTGTGTGTATGTATGTGTGTGTGTGTGTAGATATATATAGATATAGATATATATATCTATATATATATATATTAATCAGTTACTCAACAGACATTTATTAAGCACCTACTACATGTCAGGCACTGTGCTAAGTGCTGGGAATACAAAAAGAGGCAAAAGATGATCCCTGACCTCAAGAAGCTCACAATCTAATGGGGAAGACAACAAACAAACAAACAAATACATACAAACAAGCTATATACAGAATAAATAGGAAGTCATTAACAGAAGGAAGACATTAGAATTGAGAGGGGTTGGGAAAGGTTTCCTATAGAAGGTGCTGTTTTAGGTGGAACTTGAAGGAAGGCAAGAGATGGAGATGAAAATGCAGAGCATTCCAGTCATGGGGGATAGACAGGGGAAATGCCCAGAGCCACAAGATGAGTGTCTTGGTGGAATAGCAAGGGAGCTAATGTTTGGATGGAAAAGTACATCGCATGGAGTAAGATGTAAAAAGACTGGAAAGGTAGGAGGGGACTAGGATATGATGGACTTTGAACACCACTATATATGGTATATATGCATGTATACATAGAATAAAATAAAATTAATTTTTGGGCCAAACCTGTGATTTCATTAGCAAAGAGAATTCATCTACTAAAGTAGTAAGAAAATTCATCTATTTAAATTAAAACTGAAATCTGCTCTTGTTGAGCATTGCCTGAGTCCCTGAGACTTTAAATAACTTGCCCATTGTTACGCAATTATCTATTACTTTTCAGAGGTAACACTTGAACCTAGAGCTTAACTCCAAGGATGGTTCACTGTCCACTACACTGTGCTGCCCCACAGACGTTAAGCAGTTAAAGAGAATCACCTGTAGAAGGTGCTGCTTAAGCTGGGTCCTGAAAGAAATGAGGGATTCTATGAAGTAGAAGTGAAGATTGAGTCCATTCCAGGTCACAGAAAGAAGCAGCGTAAAACCTCAGAGATAGTCAATGGCACATCATGTGGGGAAAGAGAGAAGGCCAGTTTAGCTAGACCATAAAGTATAGGAAGGGTAGTAACATATAAGACAAGAAAATTAAGTTGAGGACAGATTGTGAAGGGCTTTAAAAGCCTAATAGAAGAGTTTATATTTTATCCTAGAGACAACAGGGAACCATTGGATTAGAAAAGTGACAAGGTCAGACTTGGGCATAAGGAAAATCACTTTGGCAGCTTTGTGGAGGATGGACTGCAGCAGTGTGAAACTTGAGACCAATTAGGTGAACATTGAAACAACCCAGGCAGGAAAGACCAGGGCCTGAAATATGATAGCTAGCATTTATACAAATGTTTTAAAATCTACAAAGCAGTTTTCACATATCTCATTTTATCCTCACAACCCTGGGACAAAAGTGCTATTATTGTTATTCTTATTTTATAAATGAAGAAAATAAGGCAGACAGAGATTAAATGACTTGCCCAGGGTCACACAGGCACTAAATGTCTGAGGCAGGGTTTGGCCTGCCTCCAAACCTGACTCCAGATCCAGCTCTGTATCCCCTGAAATAAGGTGGTAGTTTGTGTAAGTAGAGATAAGGGGTCAGATGAGAGGGATAATGGCAAAATTTGGCAACTGATACAGGTATATATAGATATAGGGAGGTGAGGGAAAGAGATAAATTGAACATAATTCCAATGTAACAAACTTGGGAAACTAGAAGAATGATGGTAAGTACCTTCAACAGAAATAAGGAAATTTGGTACCACCATAGTTTGATGAGTTCTGGTTTAGACACTGAATTAGAGATACTTCTGGGACAGATTTCCTATTTGAAATGTCCCATAGGAAAATACTTGGTGATGCAGAATGTGAATTCAGGAGAGAGATTAGAGCTAGATATACAACTCTGGAAGTCATCAACCTAAAGATGACAATTGAACCTATGGAAGTTGATGAGGTCAACAAGAAAATATAGAAAGAAAAGACAAAGAAGACAAAGCCTTGGGGATACATTTATGATTAGGGAGTGTGATATGGATGATTAGCACACAAAGGAGGAGAAGTGTTTGAACAGGTAAGAAGAGAACCAGAAGAGAACAGTGTCATAAAAAAAAAAAACACAAAAGAAAAAATATCCAGGAGCAAAGGGTGGTCAACAGTGTCAAATGTAACAAAGATGATGAAATCTAGCCACTGCCCCCACCCCCAATATCCCAACTTCCTCACATGCCTCACTGCCTCACTTGAACAGCAGGCATGTCCATGAACTCATGCCTCCCTAGAACAGCAGATGTTTCAACCACATCCATCTAGTTTTAGACAGGGCCACAATAGATAGCCAGTCATCTTGCCCCAGACAGGATCACAATAGCCAGCCAATCAGAAAACAGCATCAAGAGGACATAAAGCAGGATGTTTGCCCACTAAATCACAGCCCAAGTGGACACCTGCACAGTAATAGCAAAGAACTGTCCTAAAGTGAGCTTATGATGTAGAAAGCTTATTATAATATCATTATCATACATTAATATCTCCCTGAGTGGGCTCTTCTATATGCATTCTGTATAACTGAATGCACAGCTCCACCAAGGCTAGGACCCCTCCCACATCAATAAACCCCTCCTATATATTCATATATTCTGTAATGATGTAATTGAACTTTTGCTCTATAAAACATCCCAGTCTTGCTCTGCTAAGCTGCTGATTCCTTCTTGGAGCCTGGCCCAATTTCTGAGAGGCGTAACTCTCAATAAATACCTTTACTTGAGTTGAGATGGTCTGAGTCTGTGAATTCTTTTGAGATGACTCTGCAACAGATCTTGAACCTCAACAAACAATTAAAACTAAATGCTGAGGAATAAAAATGACCGTGTTTCAATCAAGGTAGAGCAATGAGAAGGTACCTCCCCAACTTCTCTATAGAGATTATTTACAGATTACTCTCTGGAAAAGGAAGAAAGAGGGACTATATGAGAAAATTTAGGTAATTAAAAAAACAAAAATATATCAGTAAATTTTTAAATAATTTAAAAAACAATCCTGGCCAAAAAAAAAAAATTGTGGAGATTTGAGGATAGGGCAGGAATAGGAAGGGGATTGAATCCCAGAGTCTTGATGATTGTGTTCTTGAAGTTTGGGAGGAGGAAACTGGTTCTTAGGACTGACCTTGTCGTTCAATGTGTGTCTTTCCTGTGTCTAGAAGGCCATCAAGTAACTGGGGAAGGGTGTGATTGAGTAAGCTCTGTAACATGATCCGGGTACCCTGGTCCTGGTTAAGAATGCTGGAGATATTCTGGGATATACTTTCAGCCCCTGGAGCAGGCTTCCATGAATCTCCTTGGAAGCTCATGAAGTCTGTTCCCTGAAACGCCACCTCGAAGAAGCTCACAGGGGATTTTTGGGAGTAGCTTGCTCTCATCTGGATCACAAAGGGGTCTAAGGATGAGAAGGTAAAGGAAGGGAAGAAAAAGGAAAAAAGTTTAGTTAGGGAGAGAAGTAAGGGGTTAGATGTGGGGCAGGGAGGGGGTGATGGTTATGAGTGTGGGAAATAATTATAATCTCCAATCTGTGCTCACAGGATTTCACATTCAAGCCCCTCAGATGAGGAAGGCTCAGAAAGGGTAAACTACTTGCTTAATGTAATAGGAGTATTCATGAGATCACAGATTTAAAGTTAGAAAAAACCTCAGATACTAACTTGTAAAACCCTCTCATTCTACAGATGAAGAAAATGAGGACCAGAGAGGTAAAATCATCTGCCCACAACCATACATACAGTAACCACCTGAGGTAGGATTTGAACCTAGTTTACAATTTCTTTATCATACCCTTCTTAAGAGGACCTACAGAAAGCAAGTCTGAGTTGAGAGGTAGTGAGGTCATCTTTCCACTACCTTCTGCAAGTAAGACTGGAAATGAGGACAAAACAGGATATGGACAATGACAGGATCAGCCACAGGGAAAGTAAAGATCAGGTGAGAGATTATCTGGGCTTCCTCCAAGGTCAAGATCAAAATGAGCAATGGAGGAACCTGGGAGTTTTTAAGGGTCAGGGCAGAGAATCTGTGGAGTGGTAATAAGGATTCAGTGATTAAATAAAGATCGTATTTGGAGGAGGAAAGGGACTCAGGGTACAAGGAGAAGAATTCAACTAGGAAGAAATTAGAGGCTTAAGGGCCCACAATGCCTATGCTAATCTCTTCCTCCCCCCTCCCCCCAACAAACTCCTGAGATGAAAATCATGAGCTGTGAGCATCCCACATCCCCAAGACTCACATTTCCCCCCGAAGACCTTAACAAAGTCTTGCACATCTCGTGTAAAACTGATCAGGAAAATCTCTATGATTCTCCGCAGCCATTCCCAGCGCTCCGTATTGAAATGACCCCGGGCCCAGGGCCACAGGAAAAGTATGTTGCTAGTCTGCGCGTCCCACTTGTGGGTCTCCAGATCCCCGAGCCAGCCTGAGCCCAGGTTCTGAACCCAGCTGTGATTGTGAAAAGAGGAGATAAGATGGCATTGGAAGGGGAGGAGCTCCTGGAAAGCTGTGGGGAAAGAGGGTGAGAGAAAGGTGGTAAGTGGAGGAGGAAAAGGTAAAAGTGGAAAGAAATGGAAAAAAGGAAACAATCGCAGTGACTACCTGTCTCCCTCCCCGCTTCCCCTACAAAGGGGAAACTGAGTCTGGGAAACAGTCGTCTGCCCTTAAGTTTCCCAGAGGTATGGAAAGGTCCGGGGAGGAGGGTCCCTGGTCAGAAGAAGGAATTATCAACGCACCGCACATCTCTTCCCCACTCTGCCCAGTCTCCAATCATCAGGTCCCCTCTCTGTCCTGCATGTCCCTCTCATTGCCCTCCCCCCCATCAGTTCCTTCTTACCCGTCCCTCCTTCCCATCCCTCAGAGAGCCCCGGGAGCAGCAGCAGAAAGGTTAGACACTGCGGCAGCATCGAGGCCCCGGCAAGTGCTCCGCAGCTCTTCCCTGCTGGGAGCTTCAGTTCACCGCAAACCCCGCCCTACCTTGGGCCTGACTTCCTTCTCCTAAGTCAACCTCCTACGAATAGTTCAGCGGATAGGGTTTCTGGGTTTGTTTTTTGTCCTGGGGGAAGTTGGGAGGGGGGGAGGGGTAGAGGAGGGAGCGGAGAGAGCAGAAGTAAGCTTCTTTTTCTTTCTCTTTTTCTAGAAATAATGAAATGTCAAGAAAAAAAAAGACATCAATAAAACATATTTAAGAAAATAAAATAAAAACTAAGCCAGCTGTCTCACTTCCAGCTACATGTCCCAAGTCTCTGGAATGGGAGGTCGTCCCTGTCTCCAGACTGTGCTCTGTCCTGTATTTGCTTCCCTTCAAATCTGTCTCCCCCTCCTCCCCCGCCCCTTCTTTCCCTGTTCTACCCACCCCACACCCCTGTCATTTTCTGCCTCGTCATTAGGATTGATTTCTCTTAGTAACTCACTTTAACAATCATTTATTAAGAACATGGTGATACAACATGACTAATGTGGAAATATGTTTACATGGCTGCACATGTATAACCTATATCAGATTGCTTGCCGACTTGGGGAGAGGGGCTGGGGGGGGGAGAAAAAAACTTTGAAATTTTATAATTTTATAAAAAATGAATGTTGTAAATACATGCAGTTGGGGAAAAATAAAAAAAACTATTTACAAAAGAAAGAAAGGAAGGAAGGAAGAAAGAAAGGAAGAAAGGAAGAAAGGAAGGAAGAGTGATGTAGTGAAAAGAGCCCCAGGTTTGTTGTGGGCAGACCTAGGTTCAAGTATTTTAACTTTGCTCTTCACTGTATGACTGTTGGGCAAGTACATTCAATGGCCCTGGAACTGTTTCCTTAGCTGTAAAATAAGTATGTTAAACTAGTTGATTTCTTAGTTCCCTTCCTAAGAAGGAACTTTGAATTCACTAGCTATATGACCTTGAAAATGAGCTTTAGCTTTTCTGAGCCCAGTTTCCTCATCCCCTCTGCTCTGAATTGTCCCCCTCATATGTCTTCTAGCAAGCTGGGCCAAGGATTAAGGTCATCCTCCTGGAGGAGGTTACCTTTTTCCAAAAAGCTCTGGAGTACTTCTATAAGTGTGTGTCGGGGGGAGTGGGAGGACAGACAGAGGGGAGGGAAAGTGGTGGAAAGGGAGAAAAGAGACTGTGCCCTGCAGACCATCGACTCAAAAAAGTGGCCTTCAAATCTAGTGAAATACTTGTTCTGAGATGTGATGTTCTAAGACTTGTGGAGATACAACACCTTGTATAGATATAAAATGTTCCTTTAAAAAATTAAGAATAGCTTAAATAATTGTAGAGATATTCAGGTCTCATGCTTGGGCCATGCCAATATGATAAAAATGACTGTACTAATTAATTTGATTTGCTGATTAAACATAACACCAATCAAAGCACATGAGAACATTGGAGTAGATTGACTCTAAAGTCCCTTACAGCTCTAAAATTCTGTGAAGGTGAGAGTTAACAGGAATAATTTGATGGTATATTGATATAAAAATGGGTTTTTAAAAATTTCACAAGTTCAGGGGGGAGGTATGACAAGATAACTTGAAGAACTAAGTCAACCAAACCATGTCTTCCCTAGTGATCTAGGTTAGGAACAGCCTATGTGTGATGTGGGAACTGACTGGGATTGTAGACATGTTACTGTTGTTGCTTTTATCGATTCTATGCCAAGAGTAAGATACTGTATATAGTATCCAAGCATGCTTGTCTGTTTCTTTAAGGAATCTACATTTTATGAAGGTCTTGTGACTAAGATGGAATGAAACAGTAAATTCGGAGAAGAATCAGGGTTTTGCAAGGCAGGGTAGGTAGTGTAGTCAATAAAGCATTGGATTTTAAGTCAGGAAGATTTGAGTTTAAATCATGCTTCAGACACTTACTAGCTAGGAGACCCTGGGAAAGTCACTTAACCTTTCTCCCCTGTTTCTCATCTGTAAAATGGGAATAATGATAGCATCTATCTCCCAGGGTTGTTATGAGGATCAAATGAGATAGTGTTTGCTATGGAAAGGGGCTTAGAATTAACCCAATTGGGCAAATGTGCACGAGTCATATCTCTTAGGCTGAAATGAAAGGAATTTTGTGTCGTAAACATAGAAATACAAGCAATCTGCAGGCCTGCCACAAAGGCATTCCACATTTCACCTCAGCTCTGAATAATAATTTGAATCATATATACAATATATATTATATATATAATATAAAAGCAGCAGCAACTCACATTTCTACAGCTTTGGAGTTTGCTTGCAAAGTACTTTACTCACAACAATCCTTAAAAGTAGGTAGTTACCAGTATTATTACTTACCTCCATTTCACAGATGAGGAAATTGAGGTTCTGCCAGACTTTATCTTGCCCAGAATCAAAAGGCTCAAAAATGTCTGTGGCAAAATTGGAATGTGAGTTTCTTGACCCTAGAATTCTAATTCTCTTCCCCCTATACCACACTGAAAATATTTGCATTAATTGGGCCTAGGGCAACGGTGAAACTGACTGAGAATAGGAATGAGGCCTAAGTCAGAATGATGACCCACAAAAGCCACAGAAAGAGAAATATACCCTATATGGAATACCACTAAAGCCTCGGGAGCCTCTCCAAATATAAGCCCTCAGAGGTGGAGGTGCCCTCTGCATGAACACACCTTATCTTCCCATCCCATGCCAATAAGGAGATCACAGATTTTGAGCCGGAAGGGAACTCAGAGGTCATCTATTCCAATGCCCTCATTTTATACTTGAGGAAATGAGATCCAGAAAGGTGGAAGAGACTAAGAAGATAGGCTTCATCCGAGGGAGGCCGATCTCTGTTTCTGTTCTCCCCTCCAAAGATTATATAATAAATGTAGACATCCTCATGGGACTCCCAATCTGGTGACAGCCTTTCTCCTTCTCCCTCCTTTCCTTTCTTTCTTCCCTTCCTCTCTCCTCTCCAATTCTCACACACTTACTACTGGCCTAATTCTGGAAGATCGACAAGCCACTTGATCTCGCTTTACCTGTTTTATCATCTATTAAAGAAGGATTACAATACTCCCATCATTTATCTCACAAGGCTGTTGTGAGGTGTACTTAAAGAATCTGGGGGTGGGGTGGGGGTGGGGAGAGAAGGAGGCTTCTGGTGTGAAACTGGTAAAGAGGACTGTGGAAAAAGTGTAGATTCTGAAATCTTTGACACTTTCACCGTCTGTCTCTTCCTCAATACTCTTTTCTTTGTTTTTGAGATATTGTTCTCTCCTGGATCTCCCCCTATCTGACCACTCCTCAGTCTCCTTTGCTGGATCTTCAATCCAGGTCTCTTCTACTACCTGTATGTGTCCCTGAAGGCTCTGTCCTGAGTCTCTTCTCTTCTCCCTCTATACTATTTTGCTTGATGATCTCATCAGCTCCCGTGAATTCAATTATTATATCTATGCAAATGATTTTCAGATCTATTTATCTAGATTCTAGCCCTAACCTTTGTTTGGGGGCAGCTAGGTGGTGCAGTAGATAGAGTACTGAGTCTGGAGTCAGGAAGACTCATCTTCCTGAATCAAATCTGGCCTTGGACATTTCCTAGCTGTGTGACCCTGAGCAAGTCACTTAACTCTGTTTTAGTTTCCTCATCTATAAAATGAGCTAGAAAAGGAAATGGCAGACCACTCCAGTATTTTTGCCAAGAAAACCCTAGATGGGGTCAAAGAGTCAGATATGACTGACAACAAACCTTTCTTTTGACCTCCAGTCTTGAATTTTCAATTGCCTATTGGATGTGGTAGACTGGATTCCCATAGATAGCTTAAACTCAACACGTCCAAAACTGAACTCATGATCAAACCCTTCCCTCTTCCTGTATTACTCATTACTACTAAGGATACCACCATCCCTCCCAGTCACTCAGACTCCTAACCTAGGTAACATTCTCAACCTCTCTCTAATTCTCACTTCATATCCAATCTGTTGCCAAATCCTATTGATTCTACTTTCACATACTCTTATACGTCCCCATCTCTCCTCTGACATTGCCACCACTCCAGTGCAGGCCTTCATCACTTCACTCCTAGACTATTGCTATAGTCTGCCAGTTGGTCTCCCAGCATGAAGTCTCTCCCGAATCCAATCCATAATTAACTCAGCCATACAAGTTACCTCACCATGACATCCTCCCATTCACTAAACTTCAATGGCTCTCTGTTAGCTCCAAAATCAAATATAAATTCCTTGTAAGGGGTTCTTGATTCCTTCCTTCCTTTCCAATTCCCGTACTCTACTATCCAATAACACTGGCTTCCTCGAAATTCCTTTCATCTCCCTACTCTGTGTGCTTTCACAGGCTGACTCCCATGATTAAAATTCTCTCCCTCTCCAGCTCTGCCTCCTATCTTCCTTGGGTTCCTTTAAATCCCAGCTAAATCCCCACCTTCCACAAGAACCTTTTCCTGGCTCCCCCTTAATACTAGTACCTTCTTCTGAGATTACCTCTAAATTATATAGCTTGTTTATACATAGTTGTTTACATGTTGTCTCCTCAATTAGATCGTGTGCTCCTAGAGGGCAGAGACTGTTTTTGCCTCTTGTTTTTGTTTCTATTTTATCCCCAGGGTTTAGCACAACGCTGGCTTAAGTAGTAGGGGCTTAATAACAGCTTGTTGCTTGATTCTACTGAGCGTTTTACCCAGGAGCATCCAGCTAATAAGGATCAAAAGAAGGTCTGAGGTCTTTCTTATTCCAAGTTCAGGTCTGTTTCCGCAATGGCAGGTGGCTCTCCCACATTTGTGTGTTTTGTTGTGTATTGTGGCTTTCTGTGCTGTAGTTCCCACCTGATTGTAAGAAGATACATAAATGAGTCATTGTTATTCACTGGTTAGAGTTTAAGGGGCAAATCTTTCAGTTAATCATAGTTATCATAGAATACTATGTCAGGGCTAGAAGAGATCATGTTTTGTGTTATTTTTACAGAGGAAGATTTTTTATTTTATGTGCTCCAGGAGGTGATGTGACTTGTGGAACTTTCAGACACGTAATTGTCAGAATCAAGACTCAAATAGAGGTCAAAATGAAACCAGGTCCACAACTGTTTCTAGCCACTTTCTTCCCAAATTCAATTTTCATATTCTTGTGGGTTATGGTTACTTGTGTGTGTATCATATCCATGTCTTGTGTGAACACAGTATCTCCCTCAGTGCACAGTAAGAAGTTATGGACACAGTAGGTGCTTCATCAGTGTTTGTTGTATTGTTGACTTTAGTTAGATTAGGCTGTGATACCCTTGAGAGAAGGGACTGTCTTTTGCCTTTCTTTGTGTCCCCAAAACGTAGCACAATACCTGGCACATAGTAGGTGCTTAATAAATGCTTTTTCACTGACAGTCTCCCTGGGTTCCAATTTCCTCATCTGTAAAATAAGAGGGTTGAACTCAGTACATAGCCTTGGAAGTCCCTTTCTACTTTAGATCTATATATGATCTATATGGTAACAGACATTTTCCACTTTCCCAAAGGGTTGGAGGCAGGTGGTATTTAGGGGTGAAGGGAACCACAAGGCCTAAGTCCCTAGAGACTACTTAGTGGTCTGGCATCCTGGAAATTTACCTGGTGTGTGCATATGCATATTATGTGTGCATAGGCATATTATGTGTGCATGTATTGTGGGAAGTATTAGCCCACCCTGCATGAAGGGTATAGGGGAATCTGTGGGTATATATTGATAAAGGTTTCTTCCTAAAGAAGTAGGCTCTGTGATTTTGTCCTGAACTTTAGCTTTGGACTATGAAAAGATCTGCGGTGTCTTTTGGGAACACAAAGCATTTGGCAGATTTCTTCTCCAAAAAACTGTTGCCTTTGTGTGTGGGGGTGAGAGGGGAAGACTTTGCCCAGCAAGATTAGGAAATCCTCCTACAGCTAGGCCTCCCTACCCACCTCTCTCCTGTCAAACAGGAAAACAAAGGCAACTGTAGCATAGTGGGAATCATCTCAAAGAAACTGGGCCATAAGCAGAAAGGGAAGTAAAAGGTCAGTTCTCCCAAAAGGAAGAATTACAAGGGACAGAGAATAAACAAATGGCTTCAGTGGTGAATATTTGAATTCCAAACATTTAAAATTCTTTTGGATTTAGTCATTGCAGAGGCAGATTAGGAGTATAGGGAAAGGGGAAAAAATGAAAGAAAGAAAGAAAGAAAGAAAGAAAGAAAGAAAGAAAGAAAGAAAGAAAGAAAGAAAGAAAGAAAGAAAGAAAGGACAGAGAGTAAGAGATCAGATCATAGTCTGTGTGTCTCCTATACTGTCCAGTGGGCTGAGTTTATCATTTAAACCCTCTGCCTCCTCTTTATCAATCCATACCCAAACCTACCCCTCCAAAATTTAACAACTCTCCCCAACAAGCCTGTCTTGATTAATCCTTCCTGATACTAACCTCTCTTTTAATTCTGTGTTCATCCTAAAGTTTATGGGATCCTTTTACACTATACTCATTTGCATATGTGTTTCTGTTCAATCTCTCCAATGAAACTGTCAGTTCCCCTGGACTAGGAACTATGTCTTTGAGTTGTCTGCTAAATCTGTCCCTCTCCCCACTTTGATCACTTCCAAAGTTGCTTGAGGGCTCTAGGTCCTCAGTGTATGGTACTCACAATATGATTGACATAATTTGTCAGAATATTCTGAAAGATCCCTCAAATAAGGGAAAGGATAGTAAGGCAAGCTTCAGTCTCAGGTAGTGGAGGGGACAGGAGCCCAGAGCCTTCCTTCTTGTTGGGGAGTTGAACTTAGAAACGTCACAATGTATAAGAATTGGATAGTGTCTATAACTCTGTGAAGTCAATAGTACAAGTTTTTCTCCATTATATAAATAGGGAAACTGAGGTTTTAAGAAGTGAATGGTTCACATTTCCATGGTGGTGCATTAAGTTTCATAAAGTTCTTGTTTTCCAGCATCACTATTATGCCCATTTCACAGAGGAAGAAATCAAGGCTTAGAAAAGTGATTTGCTCAGGGTCATTCAACTAGTAAGGAATAAAACTGTACTTGAAACCCTTGTATTCTGACTCCAAATCCGGTGGTCTTGTTACCATGTTACCTCTAAGATACAATAATAATAATAAACAGTACCTCAGTAAACAAATTCTGAGCATATATGTTCGATGTATGTGTGTTATTTGCTTACAAATTACATTTCTGCACTATTATGCCATTTTATGAACATAAGAAGCATGTGTAAAATATACATTTAAAAGCTTGTCATAAAGATGAAATAAACACAATTTTTAAATAATTTTTATTTTATTTATTCATGGTAAAAAATATTTTTGATCTCACTAAAAATACATCAGAACAATGTGATTGAATATGCTTTATCGTTTTGTAGTTAAGAGCAATGTAACTGAATATGCTTCATTATTTTTAGAAGTCTTTTTTAATTTCATTTCAGAGACCAAAGTTAAAGTATGCTATGCACATCCTGTTAGAGAAGTGATTGATTTAAAATGCAAAATGAGACATACATTTTTGGACATGGTCAGTGTTGGAATTTATTTCATTAAACTATGCATATGTGATGAGAGTTCTATTTTTATTTTTTAAATTGTTCAAAGGGGGAATGGGAGAGAGAGAAAGAGAGAAAATGCTTGTTATAATAAAAAGAAAAAAGTCTTGGTTTAACATTTTGTAATACAGTGAATCAAAAGTCTGGTTCTAAGTTCAGTTTATTTCTGTACTTGGTTGATGACTATCAGTTAAAAAAGATACCTCAACAAAGATATGTAGATCAATGAAGTGTATTGTTCACTGCACTCACTAAATCATGAAATTCATTTTTCAGTCTCATCTAGCAATTATGCAAAAGTATTTCTGAACTTTGGTGAGTAAATTTACATCTTCTCTGATACTAATCAATTCTTTCAAACAAATCATCAAGTCTTGCATTTTAAAGGGTGTCCCAAAAGTCTTCATGCAGTTTTAAGCTTTAAAAACTTCAGCAGTATAAATGCCACATTTGTAATGCTACATACAATGCATGAAATGTTACATTCATAAAAAACTTGAAAAATTAATTATTTGAATTTTAAAACATTTATATATTCCTTATTAAAATTCAATATAACTTTGTGCTATACATCACTCTCTCGTAGATTTTTGAACTTTGTAAAAACTTTCATTAGCTACTGCTCAGTTGCTAAAAAGATTACATTTGTAATCCTAACCATCAAATCATCCAAAGAATAAGGTTTTGATGCATAGGAGACAGTTTTAATGTGACTCTAGAAGAAAAGACCTAATGAAGATAAATCAGGTGATCAAGGTAGCCAAGCAATAGGACTTCCTCTACCCAGCCACTTGTCTAAAAAAATATCATCCAGAAACAGTTGCACATGCAATTCATAAGATAGAGTGCTCCATCTTGTGAAAATTAAAATTAAAATTTTATCAAAACTAAATAACTGTAAACAAAATTTAAATAAACTTTCAAATGATTTTATAAAAAGTCTGTAGCGTTTATACTTCTGAAGTTTGTTGTTCAGTCATGTCTGACTCTTCATGACCCTATTTGGGGTGTTCTTGGCAAAGATACTGGAGTGGTTTGTCACTTCCTTCTCCAGTTCATGTTATAGATAAGGAAATTGAGGCAAGCAGGGTTAAGTGACTTGCCCAGGATCACACAGCTAGTAAGTGTCTGAGGCCAGATTTCAATTGGAAATTGAATTACTGACTCCAGTATTACTGACTCCAGGTCTGGCACTCCATCCACTGCTCCACCTAGCAGCCCCACTTCTGAAGTTACTAAAGCTTAAAACTACACAAAAACTTTTGGGACATGTTGTTATCTAGCTATATCTATGTATAACTATAGCAATAGTGATAGAGATAAAGATAGTTATATAGATATGTTATATACAGAATAGATTATATAGATATAGATGATAACGATTGAGATAGAGATGTAGACAAAGACAGAGACATGGAAGTAAATATAGACATAGATATAGTAGATATAGACTTAGAAGGAGAAATAGACATAGACAGCGATAGATGTAGGTGTAGGTGTAGATGTAGACATAGATATAGACATAGGCATAGACTAGCACAATGCCTGGTACAAGCAGACACTGTGAAAATGGATACCTTGATTTGCTTGAGTCCCCAGTAATCCAGGTGATGGAGAAGGGCTGTATAAGGATGGGCTGTATTAACTAAGACACAGAGTGGCTTGACATTACTAATAATCCTTTGTGATGACCGAAAGTAAATCCAGGTGAACATGCAGAAAATAAGTAACTGTAAAACCAATTAAGCACATACCAGCTGTGAAGCAGACCCTGAGCCATTTTGTGGTTTATGAACCTACAAGAGACATCCTTATCTTTAGAGACTCCCCTAACTGTTGGTTATGGGACTCTCAGACACATCCTGTTTTATGGTTTTGGACCATATACTTGCCTGTCTACATTTCCTGGAATTCCCTCTAACAATGTATATCTGCACCTGTTCTGAAGTTGTCTGGAGACAATGAAAGATTGAGTGACTTTCCCAGAGTAACATAGTATGTGTCAGAGGCAGGACTTCAATCGGGGTCTTCCTGACTCAGAAGTTCAGTGCCTACCCACTGCGCTATGCTGCCTCTCATGCATACTTGAGAATTTTAAAGAGGAGATGGAGACAGAAAGAGAGACGGAAAGAGAGAGAGAAGACAAGACGAGAGAGAGACAGAGACAGAGAGACAGAAAGAGACAGAGAGGGAGAGAATATAAGACGAGACAAGAGATGTAAAAATTGGTTTCATTTATAAAAAGTAACACTAATTGGAATCATTTATGTCTTCTTGAAACACAACCAAAAAATAAGGAAACAGTCCTAGAGGAAGAAGAAGACCTGTCTGAGGTCATGGACATAGGAGGTAGAAAAGCCAGGAACTTTGTTTACCCTGGGACTGAGCTTAATTGGCTATTGAGTAAATGCAAACTCAAGTAAAAGACTCAGTTTAGCTGCTCCTCCAGAACATGCTTCACATCTATCCACCATGAAGAATCTCCTGAGACATTTTGTCATCCCTCCCTCCTCTCTCTCCCCAAACACCCCTCCCCCACAACTTTTCATCCCTTGTTCTGGAAAGAGAAAGAAAATCAATATCATTAGTTTCTGAAAAAGACATTTTAAATGGATTGCCCAGTAATTCCACTCACCATTTCTATGACTGCCTGGTCACCACATTCTTATATGTGTTGTCTCCTGCTTTTAGAATGTAAGATCCTTGAAGTCAGGGACTGTCTCAATTTTATATGTATATAATACCTAGCATAATGCCTGGCACATCATAGATGCTTGATAAAATATTTTTTTCATTTATTCATGCATTGAAGATTATGTATAATTAGCATGAATAACAATAACAACTAATGTCATTAAAGGCAGATCGACTTCCTGTGTGACCCTGAAGAAGTTATTTAACCTCTCTTGACACCTATACAATGATGCGAATAAACAGATAATAAGTAGTCCAGGGATGGGGAATCTTCAGCCTCAAAGCCTCAGGTTCCCCACTCCTGAGCTAGTCCCATCCAGCTCTAAATACCTGGGATCCTATAAATCTAATTGCTTGTCTCCAGATTGGAAAAGTAAAAACAATGTTGAGAGGGAATTGTAGTCCAAGTAAAGAGAGTGCCTAGCTACTAAAATGAATTCATCTATAAACAGAGATAAATTCTACAGCATTAAAAAAATTTAAATATATAGCCTCATAGTCTCTGCTCATAAATACAGAGGAGTGATAGAGAATGATTTTAGGAGATGAAGTGAGCAAATGTTGCAATGTTCAAAAAAGAAGGAAAAAAACATTGGATTTGGGACACAGCTGTTGCTTTAGCTTTACTTGGATATTTGATGTAATTCTGTAACAGATTAGCAAAGAGATGGTTGATAAGCATTTAGAAAAGAATGTGATACAGACTAAGCCAATTCTATTGAATCATGTAAAAGGTGGGGTTGGTTGATTTATTTAATCAAGTCATCCCAACCCATTTAAAGTAAATAATAATATACCCTAGTATCTTATTCAGGTGAAAACAATCAATTAAAACAATCAGTCACAGACTTTAGTTACAATCAATCAATTAGTCATAGGCTTTAGATGGGAAAAGTACTTGGAACTGGAGTGACATGGAACAGGAAGGAGTTTTGGGGGCAGCTAGGTGGCGCAGTAGATGGAGCTCCGGCCTTGGAGTCAGGAGGACCTGAATTCAAATGTGACCTCAGACACATGATACGTACTAGCTGTGTGACCCTGGGCAAGTCACTTAACCCCAATTACCTCATCCAAAAAAAAAAAAAAAAAGAAGTTTTGGATAGACTGAAGAAACTTGGTCATATCCTTGGGGTCATTTATTAATTATCAAGCAAATTGAGAAGGGAGATTGATGAGAGTGGAGCAAGTGTGATTCCAGTAAAACCCCTGACAAAAGAAGAACCTGGGAAGAAAGAGAGGCCTTGCATTTAGCATGGTTAAAGTCTCCTTCCCCCTTCTTGTCCCGTGCTTTGACCAGAGGAATCCAAATCTTCCCACAAACTTCGAAGGGCCCAGAAGATATTGGACTTCTCATCTTCCCCTCGGTATCCTAGCAACATCTTTTGTTCAGTTCATTTGACAACAGTATCTGCATTGGGAGCCAAGGATAGATTAAACAATAATAATAATAAAAATAAAGTAACATTTATATAGCACTTATGATGTGCCAGGCACTGCACTAAGCACTTTATAATTACCTCATTTGATCTTCACAATTATCCTGAGAGGCAGATGCTATTATCATTTTACAAATGAGGAAACTGAGGCAAACAGAGGTTATGACTTGCCCAGGGTCACATAGCTAATAAATGTCTCCAAGTCTAGCATTCTATCTACTGCAGCACCTACCTGCTTCTGATATAAATATAAATTCAAAGTTACACAGGAACCCAGGCAAACAACAACAACAACAAAAACAAAACAAAAAAAAAAAAAACCACACCTACAATCATATCTAAGGAGAACTGTTTGAGCATCCCATGAACAGGAGACGACTTCTAGAAACTAAAAGCTTTGAGTTGCCCATAATTTACCATATGTTCTTTCTAAGCTTGAGCCCACTTTTCCCTGAATTCTGTATGTACTTACGGCAGAATGTATCACAGACTTTGGCTGGGGTCAGGGGAGGCAGAGAAGGGGTGTTTTATATCGACAATTCTTACCATACCTCCTTAGTAAATACTTCTTTCTAAAAGCAGGCTGATTAATAAGAGTCTCAATAATCTTGAGGAAAAGAACACTAGGAGGGGGAAATTATCTTACATAAAAGGGGTACACAAGGAAGAGCTTTTACAGTGGACAGGAAAATATGAAAGGGGCATAGTAAGCATCATTTGAACCTCATTTTCATTAGAATCAGCCCGAAAGGGAAGAATATATATACACACTCAGAACAGGGAATTAGGAAGGGAAGGGGATTAGAAAAAAGGGGGAGGTGATAAAAAGGAGAGGGGATCAAGCAAGACAGCGGTCAAAAGTGAAACAGACTTTTGAGGGAGCAGGGTAAAAAGGGAAAGAGAGAAGGATAAACAGAAGAAGATAGGATGAAAGGAAATACGCAGTTAATAATCATAACTGTGAATATGAATGGGACAAATTCACCCATAAAGCAGAAGCAGATAGCAGAATGGATCAGAACCCAGAACCCAGTAATATGCTATTTACAACAAACATACTTGAAACAGAGAAGCACACACAGAATTAAAATACGATGTTGGAGCAGAATCTATTATGCTTCAACTGAAATAAAAAAGGCAGGTGCAGTAATCATGATCTTAGACGAAGCAAAAGCAAAAAATAGACCTAACTTAAAAAGATAATCTTTTTAAGGAAACTACATTTTGTTAAATGTATCATAGACAATGAATTAATATAAAAAAAATTCTAGCAAGTTTCCCTGATAAAAAAACCTCATTTCTCAAATATATAGGGAACTAAGCCAAATTTATAAAAATATGAGCCATTCCCCTGTTGATAAATGGACAAAAGATATGACCCTGGCCCCCAGCAATGCTAGCACTCCAAACGCTCTTATTCCCTGCAGCCCCTCCTGCAGCTGCAAGCTTTCGGCTTACTCCTCTTCCCTAGAACCAAAACCAGGAACTCCACTTTCCTGCTAGCGCCCACAGCCAACAGGGTCCCTGCCATTCTGCTACCATACTCACTGATGTGTATTCACTCCTACTTGTCCATAGCCACAGCCCAGGACCAGCTCACCTGGGTCCCTCATCCAGCACCAGCAGAGGGCCTTTAAATCTTCCCCTGGTCACCTATTTGACCCCCACACTGTCTGTGAGGTGAAAGTTTCTGAATTTGAGGCTGCCCTCCTATACAGCTTTGGGCTGTTGATTCAGTCGTATCTGCTTGGAAGTATCTATACTTCAATCAGGCCAGACTACCACCAAGGAGGTCAGGTCTTTCCTAATGTCCTCCCAAATTGTCTTAGGCTGGACAACTGCTTTACCCTGACTTTTAATTATTTCTGCTCCTCAGAGTTCACTTTGAGATGTTATTTTAAATTGTTTGTGGAGGAATTTGGGAGAGTCAAGTAATTTCCTGCCTTTTTCTACCATCTTTTCAGAATCCTTTATACTTTCCTTCTCAATGAGTGGGGGTTGAGCTGGAGGGAGGGAGAGAATTTGGACCCAATTTTTTTTTAAAAAGAATATTGAAAATAAACAAAAGAAATCAGCAGATGCTATTAAAAATGGGGGGAGGGGAATGTGGGAAAGAGAGAGAACAGATCATCTTGGAAATCTCTTTTTCCTTCCCCACATCAAATCATAAGAAATATCTGCCTGAGGGTAGTAAGCACACAACAGACTTATAATCACACCTGCTCATGTTTCATCCTTGCCAATTCTGATCTCCTTTTCTTGTCCTACATTATTGCCTCGACCAATTCTAACTCTCCAAAGTATAGAGTATAGGGTAGCAATAGTAGCATAGGTTTAGGTGCTTTTCCATAAAACCCTGTAAAGGAGAGCAGGGATCACTATACTCACTGGACACATGGTGGCTCAGAGAGTGACTTCTCTAGTCAAGGTAAAAGTATCAGAACCAGGATTTGAACACAGGCTTTCTGATTTCAAGTTCTTTCCACTCCACACTTCCTTCCTCCTTCTCCTGGATCCCTCTCTCTTAATCTTCTTTAAAAGGCAATTGTAGCATAATGGAAAGAACACTGGCTTAGGAATCAGAAGATCCACATTCAAATCCCAACTGTGCCATTCAGCCTTTCTGATCTTCATTTTCCTCATCTGTAAAGGGTAGAAACTACCTACCTCACAGAGTTGCTCTGAGGATCAAATGAACAACTGTATAAAATACTTTGTAAACCTTAAAGCTTTCATCTATCTCCCCATCCCCATGACTCTTTCCCCCTCTCTCTTCTATATCCTTTCTCTCTCTCCTCTCTGATTCATCTGCCTCTCATCTTCTCTCCCCAATTTCTGACTGGCTGCTCAGATTGCAACTGGCAAGTACCATGTGGGTGATGCACAACACTGACTGAAAACTCTGGCATGCTGGGGTTTTTACTGAGTCTCCTTTGTCCTGGGTCTGACCCTTACACCTTTCCCTGAGCCTTCCTCCTTCACCATTACTTTGAGGAGTTTCTCTATCATTAAGTTTCTTCAGGGGGAAGTGGGTGAAGGGTAGGAGTAAATAAAGGTTCAAAAAAAAACTGAGAGATAGTGCTTCTGCCAACCTCACACCTACCACCTCCCAATTAAAGCTTGGTTTTGAGAAAATGAGATTAAGTTTCTTTCTCCTCTAACTAGAAGTCAGGAAGTTCTTCCTAGCCTAATATTCAAGTCCTGAACAATGGCCTGAATTGAGAAGCTGTGTGATTCTGAGGCTCCAGAATAGCAGAACTGACCCTTTGGGGTAAACAATCACTCAGTCAATCAATCAACAAGCATTTATTAAGTGCCTATTGTGTGCCAGGCACTTTGCTAGGTTCTGGGGATACAAGTACAAAGAGTGAAAGAATCTCCATTCAAAAGGAGCTTATATTCCAATGGAGAGATATATATGTATATTTTTATATAGTATAAATATAAAATTAATACAAACATATACAGAATAATTAAATGTAAAACAGTTGGGAGGGAGGCACTTCTCTGGTATGGATGCGACTATAGTTAAGTTAGATTATAAAAAACAAGCCAAGAAGCTGTTAGAATTAATGGAAAACTCAGACTCAGAGTCTGACCCAGAAATGAAATTAGTTGTGGTTGAGGGTTTACAGTCCAGTGGTTTGCCTCTAACAGGGGCAAAAAAGAGTACTCAACAAGATGATTCATGATCATCTTTTAAGGCTAGAATAGTCTCCCAAATATCCTGGCTTCCCTTGGAAACAAATTTTAGAACTATTATTCATATGATCACAGAATCAAAGGATGTACGGCTAGAAGGAATGGGCATTCAGTCATTTTACAAATGAGGAAATTGAGGCCCAGAGAGGGCAACTAGGTGGCACAGTAGATACAGTGCAGAGCCTGGGTCAAGAAGACTCATCTTCATGAGTTCAAATCTGGCCTCAGACATTTACTAGCTGTGTGACCCTGGGCAAGTCATTTAACCCTGTTTGCCTCAGTTTCCTCATCTATAAAATGAGCTGGTGAAGGAAATGGCAAACCACTCCAGTATCTTTGCCAAGAAAACTCCAAATGGGGTCATGAAGATTCGGACATGACTGAACAAAAACAACCCAAAAAAGGCCCAGAGAAGGGAAATACCATGTTGAAATCATACAGAAAGTAAATGAAGAACCTACATTCTTACCCAGGCTCTTAGTCTTTATTCCAATTCTCTTACCATTCTGTTGATGATGAGTTTGTTTTCTTTTTCCATTTGAGTTTCCAGGTTACCCCTAATAGTATTTGTTAAAAAAAAAAAAAAATCCAATCCTGGGCTTTATGCCTCATCAAACCACTTTAGTTTCCTGGGGATTCCAGATTCTTGAAACTGGTTTAGGTCACTTTAGAATTTGGCTGAAAGGTGAAAAGTTGTCACCTTTAACTTCACTAAATTTCTCTCTGCTCTGAGCACCAGTTCAAGTCACTGAGTCTCTTGCTTGGCTTCCTAGGTTCTGACATCGACCACACTTAATCCTTAATTACTTTTCCCATTTCAACTGTTAGCAATGTTGCTCCTCTACAACCAGTTCTAGAATTTGCTCTCTCTTTTCCTTCAACCTCCAATCACCATAAAGTCTACGCCATAGATGGTTTAACTATTTGTTTATGTCTTAATAATGCATTATGGTTTTGTTTTGTTTTGTTTTTGCACTTCACTCACTTCTTAATTAATTATCTGGAACCAATTGATCATTATCTGTCCTCTAAGTCCTGTTGTCTTTTAGTGTTGTCTTCTATTCCATCATTGTAACTAAGTATAATATTCTCCTGGTTCTACTTTCTTCACTCCGCATCAGTTAGGACAGACCCTCTTTATGTTTCTCTAAATTCTCTATATTAGACTGACATCACTATCATGATGTCATTGAGAACTAAGGACAAATAACAATAACAGAATAGTTTGCCCTGACTAGAGTCAACTTGAGATATTTATTTTGCTGTGATATCTGTTTGCTGCTGTATGACTGGACGATGAAATGTAATGGCAAATTACTAACTGGCTTTGCCCAGAGATAGCTAATTTAATGAACTTTTCAGTTCTCTGGCTTAAAGGTAACTGCTAGATGAATAAGAGCAACATTTTTCTAACTTCCCTTTCAGGATGATTCAAGCTAAAGGGGCCTATAAATACTTCATCCCTTGGAGTAGAGATTTGCCCAGCTGGAGAATGGTGAATACCAGCAGACAAATAGTTCGCAGAGAATCAGCCTTGCATGGTGTAGATTTCCTGAATGGTTCAATGATATCAAAACTTAGAGTCCCAAGTTATAAATTATTCCAAGCACACAGATTTTTCTCCCTCATGTGCTTCCCTGCTAGATTTATATAAATGTGCCTATTGGTGGGAGAATGTGACCCAGATTTATACGTGGATTGTGATATATTTTCACATTTGTGCATTTGCTTTACTACATGACTATTTGTGCTGTTTTTATTTCTTTTGCCTTACTGCTAAGTTAATATTGTGAGTGGCTGGTAGGTATAAATGGAAATGTGTCAGAGGGGCCTCAAAAGCTAAAGTAGTAAGTATGGGGATTGTCTTTCCCCACAACTGGGACCTAGGACCCCAGGACCTCATCAGAATTTAAAATGTAGGGGCAGCTAGGTGGCGCAGTGCATAGAGCACTGACCCTGAAGTCAGGAAGACCTGAGTTCAAATCCAGCCTCAGACCAAACACCTGACACTTACTAGCTGTGTGACCCTGGGCAAGTCACTTCACTCCAATCGCCTAATCAAAAAAAAAAAATTAAAATGTAACCACATGGTGGTAGACCTTCTTTGGGAAATTCAATCTGCAAATGCAAGAACAGGTTGGAGTAAGGGAGCCAACCTAGAGAGTGAGCATCTGCAGGCCCAGGGTAGAGGGGTGAGATTTTCCCCACACCCATGGGCATTAAACTACACAAACAAAAATAACCAGCCTAGAAAACAGGATGCACAGATAATCCAAGGATTAAAATTCTCTCAGGAGAACATGAAAGATTTTTTTAATCTCTGAATATATACTGAAGGATATAATAATAATAATAATAATAATAAACCTGCCTAGAACTTTTGAATATAAACAACAAAGTATTTCTCCTTCAAATCCAGATTGCCACCAGAAAAATACCTCACACTTAAAAATACAAGGAATATACTGATTAAATTTTATAATTTCAATAACCTACTGCAAATTGTCTTTGCAGTCATGAGAAAGATATTTAAAAATTAAGAAGCACCAATTTGAATAATTCAGGATTATTCCATAGTCATGAGAAATAAGGTTAAGTCTGAGTAGCTGATGTGCTTATGAATAGTACTGTTTTCAACTCAGGAGATCGAAGGGATCATGGGCCTTTTTCAAATGAACCAATCTAAAGTAAGCCATCTACACATAGATTCTACCTAAGCAGTTAGATGGTACAATGGATCGAGCGCTGGGCCTAGAGTTAGGAAGACCTGAGTTCAAATCCAGTCTCAGACACTTAGTAGCTGGGTGACCCTTAACCAATATCTGTCTCACTTTCCTTGGCTGTAAAATGAGGATAATAGCACCTACCTCCCTGGGTTGTTGTGAGGATCAAAGGAGATAAATATTTGTGAAGTGCTAAGCACAGCGTCTGGTACATCGTGGGCACTATGTAAATGCTAACTATTATTGTTAAAGAGGTTTTGGCCATTATCTTCATAAGGCTTTCCTATTAACTATCCCAGGAATATACATCTGCCTGGCAGATTCAGCAGCAACATAAACACTTTTACCTGGATTCAAACTCAGTTTATCCCAAGAGGCCTTGCATAGCAAGTTCCACTACTTAAAACTTAACGTGTTGTTTCTCAAGTTAAAAGTATTACCATCCAGTTTACAGTTGTTGCATAATACATGACAGCCATTGAAAAGATCCATCTTCTCTAGCCATTAAATGCATACAAAGTGTTTCTAAAAACTTTCAGCTCATTTCTTCTCTTCCTAGTTTAACACATTCTGATACATGTATCAAGCATATCAAATTAATAAAATAATCACATGCTGGGCTTTTATACAGAAAATGAATGTAAGCTTGTTCGCTCAAAAGCAGAAAGGTGTTGATTACAGTTAGCCTAGATGGCTTGATATACTACCTATAAACTCCTAGGGGAAAAAAGCCTTTTAAACTGGAATCTGCAGATCCAAGGTTGAACAGCAGTTCTGTCTGAGGCCCAAGTAGGTCCTTTCCTCAGCAGGCTTCAGGGCCATCTTTCTCCTTGATGGACTGAAATGGAGAAATTCTAGGCCTGGTAATGAGATCTTTTATGTATAACATCAAACGCTTATAGAAACTGATGAACTCATTATATACAAAGACGTAAAGATGGTCTGCTTTTTCATTATTTTGCCATATTTTCCAATATTACATAGGGAGCAGATGAAAAGTTAAGAAAATGGCATATGCCAATCAATTTCCAATTTGTCTAATTATTTTCCATAGATTCTATAATTAATAGTTAATTCACCACCTAAGTAGTTTCTGTACTGTATAAGCAAATTTTTCAAACCTTCTCTTAATAAACTAGAATTAACATCTTCCTATAGCAAATATCACTCTGGCCTCACTCTCATAAAGCAAGGCCAATTAAATCCCTCCATCAGGGCTTTAGGGATACTATGGAAAGAATGAAGTGGTCTCTTCTCTAATTCGATAAGCTCAAACCTCCATTCTAGGTGTGTTCCCCTCCACTGGCAGAAGCCAGTGACTAGCACCCCAGTTCCATTTAACCAATTAATATCAATTAGCTTGCAAAAAAGTATAGTTCCTTCAAAGGTATAACAAGAACCCAAGTACAAACATTTGCCCCCACATCTCAGGGGCACACTCTCCTCTATATCACCTTGCTTCTCTGAGGAGAGTAGGTTTACACTTAACACATTTTCTACATAGTATTGATTTCCAAATGGGGCATTATTGACAAATAAGCCCTTGTCTCTGCTGCTGTTGAGATGGGTCCTGAAAGTTCATCTTGCTCCTGGGGCATTAATGATGGGCTGGCTCCAAAACTCAGAATAGGCTGAACTCCCCAATTCCTAGACCTCGTATGGCTCACTCTACTGACCTTTTGAAACTCACAAGGGTGTGAGTCTCCAGACTAATGTCCGTCACCTAAAATGAAAGAACAGATGCCAATGCAAATGAATAAGGCCCAAATTCATGAGGCCACATGTCACCCTTTCTGGTTAGGCAACTGCAGCCAATAAAAAAGGGCTCCTATTTACCATGTAGTTAGCAGACTAGAACTAGTTACAAAATGCCTCCATTTTGTAAGGCTTTTCCATTACATGGTATCATAATTCATCTGAAAACTGGCTCCATAGCCTCCTATGGACTATGGAACTTTCTATCTATCTTGCGGCTAAATCTATAGTATAAGTTGCCTCCTCCTTTAAAATGAGAGCTCCCTGAAAATAAGGACTGTTTTTCTTTTCTATTTGTATCCCCGGCACTTGGCACAATGCTCTGCACATAGTTAGCACTTTAAAAAATGATTCATTTATTCATTCCAATGGCAAATTGTATCAGCGGCACTCTGTGAATGCTCATAAGGACTTAGGGCTCTGTTACATTCCCATTTGACCATAGTATATGTTGAGGGGTGGGTTAAGGTGAAGGGACCTTGGTTCCTCTGTAAGTCAACTTATTGATCACCTTGGCCTCAGGCACTCTGTTCACACACATACATTCCTATGGCTCCTTCTCTCATCAAACTAATAAGGTTTTATGACCGGTCCAATGCTGAAAATTTTAGGGGAGCTAATGCATTTTCATAAGCACTTCTCACAGACAGTGAGACTCCCCAAACTTCTGATTTGGATCTAGTGGTAGGGCTGAATGTCATTGTGAAAGATAGCTCTGAGCTAAGAGACCAAACATCAAATTGTAAATCACCCTCTTCCCCCAACACTGAAGCAACAGAAACTCCTCACTCTCTATGGAAGTATGAGAGAGAGGTCCCGGTGCATTTGTTATACAAATCTGACAAAACCTCTGCTTTTTAACAATTCTAAGGAGGTATATCCTGAAGAAAATCTCCACTAGCAAATTTCTGCACATAAAAACAGTAAAAAAGAAAAATCACTCCCCTCAGAATTTGGAATTTCACATTAAAAGACTATGTATGAGTCACAGATTTAATCTTTCTTTAGTTTCCAACAGCATAGTTTTCTGCAGATGGGGGAAAAGGGAAGCTCTTACTCCCATATGTCTTATACCCTTTAGCTTTGAAACTTTCTACTAAAAAGCTCTCTTTCCATCCTTTTTCTTTTGACTGACCAGGAATTGGCTAAACGGGAATTCTGTCCAGATGATCAAGCCAGATATAGAATCCTGGAACAGCATATACTCAAGTCAATACAACATTTAAAAAAAGCAGCAGAAAAACTTTTCTTTTTTCTCTGACTTTTTTATTTTAATATTAATTTATGAAATAAAATAACATAGAATTTTTAAAAAGATGATTGCACATGAACCTGCAAATCCATTATGTACAACTTGCTATTCCTCTTAAATATATAATAAAGTATAACATATATAGTTATCAGGTAACTTTCTTTTCTTTTTCTTTTTTTCTTCCCTCCTTAGAGATGGCTACCATTAGACACCATTAGTCATTCTTAAAACAATATTGCTGTTACTATATACAACATTCTCTTTGTTCTGCTCATTTTACTCTTCATTATTTCATGCAAGTCTTTCTATGTTTTTCTAAACTCAACAAGTTCATAATTTTCTACAACACAGTAATATTCCATCACGATGACATACCACAACTTGTTCAGCCATTCCCCAATTGATGGGCATCCCTGAAATTTCCAGTTTTTTGCCACCACAAAGAGAGCTGATACAATAAATAATTTGGAATATATAGGTTCTTTTCCTTTTTCTCCAATCATCTTTGGAAATAGACCTAGTAGTGGTATTGCTGAGTTCTCTGACTTTCCTATTCAGCTCATCCATAGTGGGTACTACTATCACCTGATTCCATTCTCTTTATCCAACCGCTCTCTAACAACCCAAATTTCTTGTCCTGTTCAACTGGGCCTATGGCCCAGACCCTAGTTCTGCCTGCAGTTCTAGATCCCTTTCCCCTGCCCCATCTGAGTTGTTATAAGATCCACTACCTACCCCTCTGCTTTCTTTAGTTGTGCTCTATAAGCTTGAACTTGCAATTTAGCTTTTTCCAGTTCCCTAAAAACCTTTTCTCAAACAGTGGTAATGATCACAGGGTTCTCTAAGTTGTTGCCTGTGCATCTGCCTTCCTCATCGTCTGGGACCACTGACCCACTCTGTTGGATCCCCAAACTGCCCATACCTCTGGTGCCTGCATCAGGCCAATCCTGAAGGTAGGAGAGGGGCTGATTCTTTGCTCTTTCTTGTTCTTGACCTAAGATTACATTTCTGACATTCCATCTCCAGTATTTGAAGGATAGACCTACTGGAAGAAATTAAAAGCATATGGGAACAGGATGAGGTCCATATTTTCATTGATATCCTGTCTGCCACTAAAGTTATTCCAAAGATGATATTGGTGACTCTACTAAACATGACCTTGCATCCCAATATTTTAATTAAATATTAAAAATCAATTATTTTATCCATCTTGAAAGAGTCTGTAGAGCATTAAATATAAAAGAATAAAACAAGATAGCCAGTTGTCTCAAGTTGATTCTTACTTGGACTCCACTGAAAGAGTTGAGAACAAAATGAATGATCATGATAACAACAGCTCAGAGAATCTCAGAGTTGGAAGGGACCCCAGTGACCATGCAGTCCCACATCTACCTTAAAAGAGTTGTCTTGTAGGACCTTAAAAAAGATTCAATGCTCTGTAGTCTTGGATCTTCTGGCATTCACTCTTGGTGAGAGTCTTGTACTCTGGGGGTACCAACTAAGTGAATTGTTTGAGGAATACACTGAGGAAGAGGGAGATCTAAGAAGATGGGATATGATTCAAGAGAATAGTCAGTTATTTTTAGAATTATTTGCCATTCCTAGAAAATTCTTGGAAATTGATAGAGGTTGGAAGATGCTAGGTTTATCTGCAGGAATACAAGGTGAATGAACTGCCTCACCTTGAGCTCTGAGTGACACCTCGTGGCCTGAATAGATATAGCACTCCAGCAGTTGCTCCAAGCCACATACATTTGTAATTTCGTCAACCAACAGACATTTATTAAGTGTTTACTATATACTAGGCACTGGGCTAAAATTTGGGGGCATGAAGAAAGGCAAAAACGGTCCTTGCCCTCAATGAGCTAACATTCTAATGGGAGAGACAACCTATAAATAACTGGGTACAAACATTATATACATATATAATGGGTAACCAATTTGTCCCAAACCCATCGGTGTGTTAGGGAGATATCTAGCCCAAGCATGTGAAGATCCTCTGAGATTTCGAGCTCTCCAAAGACAAGCTCTAAGCTTTCCACAGTGCCGGCTTCAGCTGCCTTTATAGTCATTGGAGCAAACTGTTCTCATCTGCCCATTCTGATGGGGGAAAGACTTGCAACTCTGCCTCACTTAAATCCAATTCATAGACGAGTCAAGACAGTACCCAGTGATGTTGTTGGTCCTTTTCGAAAAATGACAAACATATATATGTGTGCATAGTTCCACATGTACACATATACATGTTTTGTGTCTGCATATATGTGTATGTAGCTATCTATATCATTTATAGATAGCTATATAATTACCATTTATCAAATATTTATACAGCTACACACACACACACACACACACACACGTGCCCTCTCCTACTGAAGAGCCTGGTGGCCATTCTTGAAGTCCATGAGTTTAAGACTATTAAATGGGTTCATGTTAGGATAGAACAATGTGGTTTCTTTCCCTCCCCCCCCAACCCCAGGGTGTCTCTTTGCATATAGAAGTCCTGCTAAATGTCTCTGCACTACCTCCCTTGCTCTTCTGACAATACAAATCTATAAAGGCTTTAGTTGTTTACCCATCTATTTTATTCTTAGGAGTTCCCACTGGCATTACATGAAGGGCTAATGCAGGCAGAAATGATACTTTTAGGTGAGGGGGTGGCATTCACCAATATGTAGAACTCGGGCACCAGAGCACTCCGCAAGATTGAGTGGTTCCTCCTTAGGTAATTCCTAAAATTTGGTTTGTGCAGTTTTACTTCTCAAGTCTGATACAGCACATTCCCTCCAAGCCTCTATCTATGCCCTTATTCCAGTCACAGGGCAAGTCTCACAGTGTGGAAAATACAGTATTCCTATCTTCTCCCATTCCCCTCCCCCCAACCCCCTAAAGATCAGCAGATTGAGGCAGCTAGGAAGACTAGAGGCTTGGAATTGGGAAGACCTAAACTCAAATCCCATCTCAGACACTTATTAGTCATGTGACTATGTGAAAGATAAGCATGGAGGATGTATGAAAGATAGTGACTTTCTGATGGATATAATTCTACACTGTGGCATCAGTTTACTCTGTAAAATGAAGTCCCTCCCACACTAAATCTATGGTCCTATTCTGTGTCTTCCCCAATGTTTTCATCCCAAGAATGAGAGTTCTACTCCATTCTAACCAGTGCCCTAATTTTGGTATGGGAAATTTGTCAAAGTTACATGTTTACTCATCGATTCAACTCAGCCACCCTCATGGCTAAGCTCAGAATTTGTCCCTCTGCAATCTCAGCCTGTCACGGTGGGACTCCTGCAGATACACAGTGGCTACACTTTCTTAATTTCACTTCCAGGCTGAAGCTATATACTTCTCTCTTCACCTCTTTCCCATTTATGTGTACATGCATATATAGACATATGCATGTATATGTTTATAGGTACATATATGTATGTATATAATTTTATAGATGTGTGTATACAGATATTCAATAATAAACAACCAATCCTGGAGTCCTTTGCTTTCTTTATTCTCACATAACATCCAATAGCAGTGGCAACTGTTCTCCCTAAATGATCAGGTGGTTCTCAGGGCAAAACTGATCAAGTCTGATCCTCTTCCATGTGGCACTTAAAATACTTCAAAGCATCTACAATGTACACCTTGCTAAAATTTCTTCTTTTCCAGGCAAAAGCTCCCCTGTTCCTTCCTTCCTCTGTATAGTTAATCCTCCTCTGGGATTTCAAGCTCTCCAAAGACAAGAGCCCTGTTTTCTACTTTTTCGGTGTTCTCATTTGTCAGTTATAGTGCTGAGAATATAATAGGTGCTCAGTAATGTTTGCTTACTGAAAGAAGAAATGTCCCAACCTCCTACCCTCTCCACTGTATTTTGATAGAGTTTACAGGTGAACCTCTGACCAAAGTAGGAAGTTAATTCTTGGAGCTACAGGAAGGAAAAGTCCATAACAACATGTTTGGGAAAGAGGAGAGTGGAAAGGAAGAAAGAAGGATATTGGAGAAGTCTTAAGACTTCTGGGCTGTGCAGAGTCAAGTTTCTGGGATTGCAGAGCTCACAATACAATAGGAGATAAGTAGTGAGAATCGAAGAGTCACAAAATATCCTCATTATGACCTGTAAGGAGAACACTGAGGAACATTGCCTGGCCTAACGTAAGGTAAAAGTGCTTTCCTGGGCTTAAGTGGGGAGGGGAACTGAGCTTTAGAAAAGGGTAAGAGAAGTAGAAAGAAGAGAGATGGAGCAAATGGCAACAGGAGAATTAACCAGCACTTTTTCAACAGTAGATACCAATCACTAAAATCACTACAACCTCAGCTGTGACCTTTAGAGTCGAGCCAGGCCCTCATGGTATAGTATCCAGAAGGTAAACTTAGGCCCAAAGAGGCAGAGACCTGCCCAAAGTCATAGAAGGAGTAAGAGAGCCAAGATTCAAATCTTAGCTTCCTAAATCCTGAGCTCTTTTCACTGTTCTAAGATGCTCTAGCTATAAAGGCCATGGTCCCATAATAGGACCACCCCAAGCCTCTTCCCTCTTCCAGGGACCAACCTGCTCTTCTCTCTCACCAATTACCTTGTTGTCTCTTTAGCCAATGATTTAAAGCGATGGAGAGTTGGGTGTGAGTGGGAAGGGGTTAGGGTGAGCCCTAAAGTCTTGATGACTTTGGGCCTCAAAGTAGGAGGAGGGAGGAGGAAGGAGGGAAAAAGTGATTCCCAAAACCAAATTTGCCATTTTAGGACACCCTGTGCCTCTAGAAGGCACTTCTAGAAGTGCTTCTAGAAGATCACCAAGAGATCCAAGGAAAGTGTCACTGAGTAGACTGTGATGTGTTCCAGGTCCTCAGGTACAACTTAAGCACTCCAAGTATCCTGAGCTATACGTATCTGGAACAGACTTCTATGAATCTCCTTAGGAGCTCAAGAAGTCTACTCCCTGAACTACCACCCGAAGCAGCCTATTGATTTTTCCTCAGGAGCAGTGTCTTGATCTGTGTAGCAGGAAGACAGCCTTCCATGTATATAACAGGCTTACATGAGTCACCTAACCTCACTTGTTGGCCATTCCTTAGTGTGCTATTGATTTTTTCCATATTTAATCTTATCATCCAGGGCTCTAGGGCAATTCAGAGGCATGTCTATATATTTTCTCATTAATTAATAAAATTTCAACATATCTCTCACTTAATTAACTTAGCTCAAAGCCTCTACCACATCATCAAATATTATTTAATACTCTAGAGAAACACCTTTTTCCATCTCTCTCTACTGGATCTTTTAATCTACTAGGATTAAATGAACATTAAAGTTACTGAATATACCATTTGTCAACAATGAAGTCAATAATAAAAACAAAGACATAGTTTTTTGGAACAATATTCTATCTGTAAAAAGGGTCATGGCCAGTCACCTCAAACTCTGACTGTAATGGTCAGTATTCTCTTAACTTCTGAGAATACAGTTCCACCAGTCAGTTCACTCAAGATACCAAGGAAATTCTCTTCTCAAGGATTCTCTTCATCTTCTTCTCAAGATAAAAGTTAAAACAGTTCTATCAGTTAAAAAAAAAAGGCTACTCCATCTTCCTCCTGTCTTCCTCAGCTTCTCTTAAGCCATGACAAGAAAATAGTCTCTATAGCTTCTCTCAACCATCACTGAATAGTCTCTTCAAACTCATTTCTTATAAAAGTCTCTTTATAATGTTTCTTCATAAAATAAAAGCTGACAGTTCTCTCAAGAAAGAAGTTTTTCCTCATCTTCTTTCTGTCTTCTCTGGAATTTCTCTCAGAAATAGGCATTAAATCTCTCTGCTCAGTTTTCTCAAAAACTGTTAGGCCTAACTGCCCAACCCTAGACAGTCCATTTGGCTCTTAAAGCTACAGTATATCTCCTCTGTGGGAGAGGCTTTTGAAACAGATGTTATACCTGGATCACAAAGGTCTGGGGATGAGGAAGTAGAGGACAAAGAAGGTGGAGTTTAGGGAAAGATTGGAAAAGTTGGATCAGTAGGAAGTTAATGTGATGTATAACACCAATTTAAGCTCACAGGACTTCAATGCTGGAAGGGACTTTTGTGATTAGTCAACTTCCTCATTTTACAGATGAGGAAACTGAGTCCCAGAGCAGCAAAAGACCATAGGAACAGTAAGCAGAAAAGAAAAGCAGGCTCCTCTGACTCCAGTTACAGCACTCTTTCCACTTTTCTCTACAGGTAAGACAGGAAATATGAGAAAGGATAATGTAAGTAGAATCAGTTGACCAGCCAAGGGGTGAGGGAAGATGAGGTGAAAGGAAGCTTTCAGATTCTCCCAGAATTATAAGGATAAAAGATTGAGAGCAGACATGAACCGGGGAGGTTTTGGGGGTTTGGGAATTTTTTGTTTGTCAGAGAAGAGAGCCTGGGGCCATGGTTGAGGGAAAGGAAATAAGGATTCAGGGGTGGGTAATGGTGAAGTTTGGGAAAGGAAGGGGACTCTGGGCCCAGGGGAGACAGTAGAGTCTTATAGTCCACATTGCCCTCCTCCAGCCCTTCACCACCTCCCTTATCAAACTCTTCAGAGGAAATCACCAGCTATCAGTAATCCAGGTCCCTCAAGTCTCATAGTCCTGCCTCAAGAACTTAGCAAAGTCTACCACATCCTATGTGAAGTTGGTCAAACAGATCTGCACCATTCTCCATCATTCTCCTCACTCTTCTGCACTGAATGATCCTGAGCCCTGGGCAGCAGGAAGTGGATGATGCTAGCCTGTGGCTTCCACCTGTGGGTCTCCAGGTTCTAGGCAGTCTAGGTCCAAGTGTGGCTGAAGAAAGGCAAGATCTGCAGGCAAAGGAATGTGAGGGGCTCTTGGGAAGCTGTGGGGAGAGAGGTTAGGAGGAAGGAAATAAGTGAAGAAAAAAGGGAAGAGAAAGGGAAACGAGAAATCACTGTCATTGGTGCTCTCTTCACTTGTCCCCTCCCCCCTCAACCTTCCATCCCCCCTCCCTACCTTCTACCCTTCTCCTCTACCCCACACAAAACAATGAAAACTAGAAAGAAAAGGGTACTGCCCAATAGGGGGTCACTCAGCCCTGTGGCCAGAGTGATGAAAGAGAACCACTAAACAGCAGAAGTACTTCTAACCCTTTCCTTCAATCACCAGATCACCTCCTCTTCCCTTCCCTTTTCCCAATCAGTTCTTACCCAGAGTATCTCTCTAGCCCCAGGGAGTCAGACCAGAGCCTAGAAGGGTAGGAGCAGTGTGAGGCTTGGGGCAAGGCCCACAATCTCCCAGTCAGGGTCCTTGGCTCAGATCTTCCCACCCCAGATATAGACTTTAGCCTCAGTGTCTCCTGAACTTTACCCTCTCACTACTATTATTCCACCTCTTTAAAAAGCCTAATAGGCTGTCTTACTACCCACTACATGGAAACCTAATTTTCCCTCCTTGCCTTTCCCCCCTACTTCTGCTCTAGCATTTAGTTCCTGCCACCCAAAGGGTCCTCTCCATCCTTGCCCCAATTTCATTCCAGTTCCCCAATTCTTTGTACCAGATATGGCACATACGAGAAAGAAGCTGTGAGTCTGACACCCTCCTGGAGTCAGCTCTGCAAGCCAGAGGCAACAATGGGGAACTGAATGTTCTCCCAACCTTCTCATCAACCCCATCCTTGAGAACTTCTGCCTCCCAATGAGAGTGATTTCCTTTGTGGGTAAATCAATTCAACAAAAATTCTTTAAGGAGTGGATGAAGAAAGCATTGAGCTTGGCATCTGATCTCGTTTTGGCTTTTGACTCTTCTATTTAGCACATGTGTGAACTTCTCTGAGACCCAATATTCTCATCTGTGAAAAGGGGACAATAATATTTACATTAACTATTCTGGAATCTTAAAGCCGAAAGAGATTTTAAAGATCATGTAGTCCATGTCCTTCATTTTACAAATGAGGAAACTGAGGCTTGTAATGGTAAAGTAATATGTCCAAAGTCATATACCTAGTAAATGGTAAGGCTGGAATTAGAAACAGAAAAAATCAGCACCAAAAGGGATATCAGAGAGCCTAAAGTTCAGCCACACCAAAGCATGAACAGCCTCTACAACATTTCTGACAGTCAACTATCCCTCTTCTTAAAGACCTCCAGTCTTGGAGTCCAGTCATCGAGGACTTTCTATCCCCAAAGACAGCTTATTTTATTTCTGAAACATCTTTGGTTGTCAGGAAGTTTTCCCTGACCATAGTATGAGTGGCACATGACTTGGGTGTCCCAGGTGACACTTGGGGCACAGGAATACTGAAAGCAACTCACACTGCCTCATGCCCTATCTTTTTTGGGCCTGGAGACATAATACCTACAAGGTATCACAAGTAATTGATCAATTAAACAGCAGGCGAATGTAATATGTAATTTGTCCACTGGGTGGCACTGTAGTCTAGCCACAGGCTAAGTGCTTTGGAGACTGGGGAGCCTGCAGGGATGGTAAGGAGGGAGGCTTCTTCCCTAGTGAACCTGTGTACAGACCTTTCCTAAAGGCCAGAGTATGCCCATTGTGCCCCACAGGGCACTAGGCCTACAAAGTCTTAAACAACTCCCCATCCTTGCACCCCAAGCTCCTCACAGCTTCTCTCTAGGGCTGCTTGTCCCTGATTTAGCACTGATCTGAGGTTAACACAAAACGTAACTCTGAAGTATTGAGGAATTACCAGGAAAACTCCCAGCTCCATTCTTACTAACCCAGCTAATTCCAGCTCTTCCCTCTCTGGTGATGTACACACACACACACATACATACACACACACACACACACACACACACACAGAGTTTACTACAATATTCAACATACTGTGATCCCATGGTTTACTGAACATAACAAAATAAAGACATTGTTATTCACTCTTCTCATGTGTGAAACACTCAGTTCAACCATCTCCCCAAACCTCCTCCCACAGCATCCTCTTGGCTTTCCCAATGAAGGTGAAAGGGAAAGCAGTTTTTAAACAGTTCTGCCTCCTTCCTCATTCCTTCACACCACCACCACCACCACCACCACCACCACCACCACCCTAGTCATAAGAAAGATCAAAAGAAAGAGGTCGCATGTCTGAGACCCACCTAGAATCAGACCTAAAAGCCAAGAAGAAACAGTGAGGAAGAAGAGGTTAATGAATGGTCTACCAGTCTTCCTCATAACCAGAGAGGTTTTCAAAAGCCAACCCGATTCCCTACCACATCCAGATACTTGCCAGTCTCGGTTCTTTCCTGCCCTGGTTCCCAGGCTTTCTCCACCCTGCTCATCCTGGCTCCACTGTTTCATCCAGTTTCAGCTCTCCCGCTAGAGCTCCCTATACCAACCATCCATACGAAGACCCTCAGAAGTATCTCTTTGGGCTCGGAGGACCAGGGATTATCAGATTATAAACCCCAATGGCTGGAGAATATCAGTACTCTCTCACTGATACAGAGCACCGACTCTATTTTCTAGAAATAGAAAGTCTTAGAGAAGGAAAGGTAGATAATAAATTACATTTTAAACATGCTAAGATTGAGATGTTTATAAAATGTACAGATGGAGATATCTTATAGGGAGTTAGTGATAATGGAGAGGAATTCAGAAGGGAGACTAATGTTGGAAATATAGATTTATAAGTTAGGTTAGTCAATTTAGAAAAAAAAATTATCAGTGCTTATTATGTGTCAGACAATATGCTAAGTACTAGAGATATAAAGATAGGCAAAAGCAGTCCCTGACTAAAAGGTGCTCATATCTTAATGGAGAACACCATATAAAAAATAATTAGGTATATACACAGTAGATGGAAAGTATCTCATAAGGAAGGCACTAGCAGCTGGTGGTTGGAGAAGGACCCAGAAATGATAAATGAACTGGTGAAAAAAGGGCAGAGATCTACAGGTTTACCTAGTCTCTTTTTAGTCTTGCTGACAAGATATCTACACGGACCATGGGGATGGTAGAGCTTGAGAGGAATCTTCACTACAGCTCCATCCAGTTCTTTGGCAGTTTTGCCAATTAAACTTCTGGGATAATTTTCAAGGGACCCAAGCAAATGACCAAAAGGTATGAAAGACTGACAAATGGCTAATGCTTTCTTTATCCAGGTGACTGGGTATGAATGGCTAGAGCCTAAACTCACAAAGGAGTTCAAATAACCCCTGGGTTATCAGCTAAAAAAAAGTTAATAGACTCCTTCTCCATGGGGGATAAAGCTGCACAGTGGCTAATGACCAGCAAATGCCAGGAGAGAGTGGTAGAAAAGAACAGAAAGCAGTTCAGTACAGATGCCATTTCAGAGTAATACTGCAAAGAGCAGATCAGCAGACAGTCCCAATTTAACAGAAAAAACAGCTGGTAGCCAGGTGACTTCACCAGAGAATATTGCCAGTTCAATGAGTAAGGAAGCAGAAGCTCTGGAAGTGAAAGTGTATTATTTCAGGGCACAGAATGGTTACCATAGCTTGAGCTACAGTTTTAAGTGGATGTTGCCCCACAACATACTTTGTACCTGGAGTAGCTTTCAGAAGATCCACCTGTGGGGAGGATTCTGCCTGCTACATTTAAATGTATAAAGAATAAATGAATGACTGACAGTTTGAGGGACACAAATGGAAACTTCGGGGGGGGGGGGGGGAAGTTGTTTGTTCTTTAGGTCAAAAACATTCCTCCCCACACTACACACACACCCTGCCCTAGATATGCCTCAACAGCTATTCCAAACGGCTTCCTTTCTGCATTTCAAAAGGCTTTTTACTGTTTCCAAAGGGTTTTTGACATATGGTATTTCTACCCTGTGGGAAAGGCAGCTTAACGACAATAATCTAAATAAGAAATTAAAGCTTCTTCCTCTCCCTTATATTCAGAGTTGTCCAAAAGCTGAGTATGATTCCCTGTCAAAGAAATATTTCAATAAAGGCTGCACCCCAACTACTTGCTGGGATACTGCAGAAGAGACTCAAGTGGACTAAATGAATCTTGAGATTCTCCAATTCTGTGCCTATGCTGAAAGGCAACTATGAAACCAATCAATGTGAAAGAACCCTGAACTAAGAGTCACCAGTCCCAGCCTCTAATCCCAGCTCTGCCTCTGACTCACTGCATCACTCTGGGTAAGTCACTCTCAGTTTCCTTCTCTACTCGAGCCCCAGCTTGTCAAGATTCAGAATCACAAAGGGTTTGAAGGACTTTTCTTGGAGGTAGAGAATAGATGGGTTAGAATACTCAAGAAGTATTTACTGTACTAGGGGAAAGGAAGACAGAAGAGAATAAGCATTTACTAAATACCTACCAAAAACATGCAGGCACTGTGCTAAGCACTTTATCTGCAAAGTACTTTATCATCTGATTTGATTCTCACAACAACCCTGCAAGGTAGGTGCTATTTTTATGCCCATTTTACAGCTGAGGAAACTTGAGGCAGACAGAAGTTAAGTGACTTGCCCAGAGTCACATAGCAGTGCTTTAAATTAGTTACTTAATAGAAGGAAAGATCAAATAGAAGGGAATGGGGGTGATGCAGTTCAGGGGTCCTGAGACCCCAAAATCACAACATGCGGGTCCTGCCCGAAAGAATTCAATCCAAGCCTTCTTTCAGCCAAAGACAAGGTTTATTAGAACATCCGTCATACTGGGCAGACTCTTAAGGAGTCAGAACATTAGTAAACTATTGGCTAGATTTTAAGAATCAGAGTAGTGGCTAGATTATAAGAATCTAAGCATCTTAATGGAGACAAGATGGACCTTATATACAGAAAGACTGTGGGAGGGATCTCGGAGTGGCCAAGTAGTCCACAGGTAATAGAATTACCAAGGGTGGGAAGTGGCCTGGGGCCATAGGGAGGCAAGACAATGGAGGGGAGATTGGGTGTAGCCACAATGAAAGGCCAGTTGATGGGATTACAGCCTCAGGCGGCTAGAGATGTGGCCATTTGGGAAAGTCCAGGGTTTTTCCTTTCTGGGGCCCAGATCCCAACCTCATCAGGGGCAAGGGAGGGATATTTTGTTTGGAGAATTTACCAGGATAGTGGATGGAGCAACAGGAGAGTAGACTGCCACACACCTTGAGGAGTGATGGGGTATGGGCCCAAGGTGAGACCTTTGTCCCAATTTGGGCTCCATTTGACTATGGGCCCTAGAAAATCTTTGGGATTCTCCCACCAGATCAAGGAGATCTCTGGCATTCCCCTGAGGCCATGATTCCTTTGTTTTGGCTACACCCAATCCCCCAATTCTATTATCCTTGACCTAGCCAGGCCCTCCATTGTCTTTCCTCCCTATGGCCCCAGGCCACTTCCCACACTAGGTCCCACCTAGGCTTCATTTCCCTGGAATTCTATTACCTCATAGACTACTTGGCCACTCCTAGATATTACCTCATAGACTACTTGGCCACTCTTGGATCCCTTCCACAGTCTTTCTGTATATAAGGTCCATCTTGTCTCCATTAAGATGCTCAGATTCTCACAATCTAGCCAATAGCCCATAGATGTTCAGATTCCTTAAGAGTCTGGCTAATATGGCGAATCTTCAATAAACCTTGTTTGTGGCTGAAAGAAGGCTTGGGTCGAATTCTTTCAGGCAGGACCCAAGTGTCATGATTTTGGGATTCCAGGACCCTTACCTCTAAACCTCATCAAGGAGCAATGACAAAGCTGATCAATTATGTTTTCAGAACTATATGCAGGGGGAGGGAGGCTACATACATGTGACCAGAGCAGCTGGCAAGGCAGCTGGAGAGTGAAGTGAAGCATAGCTGGGGCCAATCTTAAATACAGTCAGCAACTGAGGCAATTCTCAGTCAGGACAGGCAGGCTCCAGGGCGAGTTTCCAAAGCCAAAAAGGTTAAGTCCTCTGGGGCATGGATAAGCAAGAGAGCAAGTGAGAAGACAAAGTGAGAAGTCAGGCAATGGCAGGCAGGGGTAGTGCTGAGACCAGGCTAAGACAACAGTTGTGATGGTAATGAGAGTGAAGGCCAGTCAACCGCTTCTTTCTTTCCCTTGTTTTCCCAGAGTGCAGTGCTGGAGAAACTCAGACCAGGAGAGTTTATATGGCAATCTCTTTTTACAGCAACATTGCACTCCACTCCCTCAGACCAGCTGGGAGAAGGGTGTAAAGAGGGAGGTGATTGATAGGATTCCCACTGCAGCCTTCCATACCTTGTATTGATATCCATCTACATGTCTATATTACTTGTTATTGCCAATAAACTACATGGCTATTAACAGTGATTTTTGTCTAAGCCTATAAAATTCATTGTTCATAAGCCTATAAAAGCTTCAAAGAATAAAAGAACAAAAGTGAGCCCTTAGGAGAAGAGGCTTCCTCGATTTTATTCCAGGGTTAGGGCCAGGTCAGGGGTGGGTTGAGGCTAGATTAAGGCAGGATTAGGGCCATGCTGAAAGAATTTGTGCAATTTAGGTAATTTCTAAGACTATCCTAGTACATGCCTACTAGGCTACCTTTGGACTAGGAAAGAGGACTAATAAAGAAACCAGCAGAAGCATAAAGGGTAAGGGCTACCTCTATGGGGGGCTTCCTCACATCCTGAATCACACCCCACCCCCTAAGTCTCTACATCTATAAAATGAAGGGGTTAGACTAGAATCATGGGATTCTAGAACTGAAAGAGACTTTAGGAATACTTTAGTCTAATGCCCTCATTTTGCAGATGAGAAAAACTGGGACCAGAGATAACCGGTCCACTGATATATGACAGAACAAACCAACAGATTACATCTACCACTCCTGGCTCAGTGACTTTCCCAAGGCCATACAACTAGTATGGAGTAGCACTAGGATTTGAATGCAGGGCTTTTACCTACATGGCACGGTTCTTTCCATAGCATTACAGTGCTCAAAAATTATTGAGCTTCTTGAGAACTTCTATGAAGAATTCCAAACATGGGGCAGCTAGGTGGTGCGGTGGATAGAGCACCAGCCCTAGAGTCAGGAGGACCTGAGTTCAAATCCAGCCTCAGACACATAACACCCACTAACTAGCTGTGTGACCCTGGGCAAGTCACTTAACCCTATTGCCTAGCCAAAAACAAAACAAAACAAAACAAAAAAGAATTCCAAACACACCAGAAACTATTTCTACACCCTACATACAGCTCCTGATAAAACTGATTCCTATCAGTCTTCATCTGTGCTCAATGCAGTCACATCCATCATAAATGCTCTTGCCAGCTCCCCACAACTTCCCCAGTAATTTGTCCCTTTCCTTTTATATTCCCCAGGATGAAACACTATTTGAGAAACACCAGAGATCCTGACAATCCTTGCCTTCTTCTAGCGATTTTTTTAAAGCTGGATTTGCAATTTTTATCATTGTTGGGAGCTCCCAGTGACTAAGTTTTACCAACAAAGATCAACACCAGCAATTTTTAATCTTAGAGACTTGTCAGGGGCACCAAAAGGTTAAGTGACTTATCCAGGGACATGCAACCAATAGATGTCAGAGGTGGGATGTGTACCCAGGTCTTCCTGACTCCTAGGTCAGTTCTATCCACTGTCTCTTCAGATGTTCTACGTGAGGACCAATACACTAGAAAACATCATTGGGGATTATGACGTGCTGGGCAAGAGACTGAAAAGTGTATAGAGGCAGGTCATATATACATTAATGCTGCTAAGTGAAGAAAAAGTGGACAGCTGATTAAAAAAGAGATACCTGAGAATGGGATTTGGATTTCTGGACCACACCTTCCTAAGAAATTGGAATAATGGCTTCTTGGCCATATCTAATGTAGATTAGTTAGTGTGTATGTGTACAGACATAACACCACACACACACACACACACACACACTCACACACACACACCCTTCAGGTCTTCTGACTCCTCTGTCTCTATATCCTTGCATCTCTGTGTCTCTCCCCCTAATACATGACTCAGGAAGATCGAGGTTCCAGTCCTGTCTCAGACACACTAGCAATGTAAATCTAAACAGGTCACCTAACCATACGGTACCCTAAAGTAACAACAACAGCAGACATGACACAGGAAGGCTATTTCATGGGATCATCAATCCAGGGCTGGCCTTGTGGGCCATCTAATCCAGCCCTCTCATTTTATAGTTGAGGAAATTGAGCCCTAGAGAGATTAAGTGACTTGCTGGAGACCACACAGGGAGTTAAGTGGTAGAGCTGGGATCTGAAAGAAGGTCATCTTGCTCCAAACCTAGCATTCTTTCCTATGTGCCCCACTGCTTTCCAATTCCTTCAACTGATGCTCCTCTGATACAGACTCATAATCTTGTTTTTGCTTCTCTGGACACTCTCTGGGGTATGAGTGTCCCTCCCTCTTAAACTGCAGAACTGAACACAATACCTGATACATGGTCTGACCAGGAGGGAGCCTAAAGTACAATTACCTTCTTATTCCTGGAAATGATCCCTAAGATCACACTAGCTTTTGTGACTGCCACCTCATATAACAGACTCATGCGGAACATATAGTCCACTAAATGCCCCAACTATTTGTTTAAGATAAATTGCTGTCTAACCAGGCCTCCCCTATGCTGTACTTGTGAAGTTGATTTTTTTAACATAAGTGTAAGACTTAAAATTTTCCCCACTGATATTATGTGATGAAGAACTGTGAATGACTTAACTATTCTCAGCAATACAATGATCCAAGACAATCCCAAAGGACTCATGATGAAAAATGCTGTCCGCCTCCAGAGAAAGAATTGATGTTGCCTGAATACAGACTGAAGAATCCTATCTTTCTTTCTTCTTTTCTTTTTTTTTGAGTCTTCTTGTACAAAATGAATCATATGGAAATGTTTTACATGATTCCACATGTATAACCTATATCAGATTGCTTACTGTCTCAGGGAGAAGGAAGGGGAGGAAGGGAAAGATAGAATTCAGAACTCAAAACTTTAAAAAACAAACAACGAATGTCAAAAATTGGTTTTACATGTAATTAAGGAAAAAATAAAATGTTACTTAAAAATATTTTCCTACTGAGTTTCATATTATTTAATTCAGTTCAATGCTCTAGATGTCATGATCTTTTTAGATCTTGATTCTGTCATACATTGTGTTAGCTTTCTGTCCCAGCTTTGTGTCATCTGTAAATTTAATAAACCTGCCATCTATGCTTGTATCCAAGACTGACAAAAATGTTAAACAGCACAGGGCCAAGCCCAGATGGATCCCTGAGGCAATCCACTGGAGACCGCCTGCCAACCTGTCACAGAACCATTAACAATGACTCTTTGAGTCAGCCCATCCAACCATTTCCAAATACATCTAATTGTCTCATCAAACAATCCATATCTGTCTTCTCCCCAAGAATAGTATCAGATCAACTTTATCAAATGCTTTGCTAAAATATAGGTAAATAATAATAGGTAAAATTCAATTCAAAAAAACATCGATTAAGGGCCTGCTATTCCAGGCACTGTGCTGAGTGCTAGGGATACAAAACCAGAAATCTACAGCATTGGCCTGATCTGTTATGTTTAGTCAGCCTGATAAAAAAGGAAGCAACGTTAGTCTGGCATGACCTACTCCTGACGAAGCCATGCTGGCACTCTGTGGTCACGGCTTCCTTTTCTAGATTTTTGTTAACCATCTCTTCTATGATCCACTCCAGAATTTTCTGAGGAATCCAAGTCAATTTCACTGGTCTCTGGCTCACAGACTTTTTCTCTTCCCTTTTTTGTAATGACCTTTCTGTAATCTTGTGGTGCCTCTCCCATTCTCCAGTCTTCACTGATCAGGGACTGTGGCTCAGCACATCTCTGTCAGTCTTACGAAAGCCATTCATAGCCTGGTTCCAATTACCTTCCCAACCTTACTAAAACTTGACTCCACTTTACACTCTCTATCACCGGTCCAGCCGAAGTAGCCTTCTTGCTGCTCCTCACACACACCAGATCATCCATCTCTTTCCAGTCTCCATGACTCTGCACAAAAAGGCTGCCCCTCATGCCTATAAGATGCTGCCTCTTTGCCTCCATCTCTGAATCCCTAACATCACTCAAAGCTCATCTTACATGTCGTCTCCTACACAAGGTCTTTTCCGACCCTCTAGGGCTAGAGCATCCCTCTTGAAATTCCCTTATGTTTATTTAATATGTATTTTGTAGGCATTTAATCAGTGCATGTTGACTGACTGAATGAGAGTCAAGGATGTCGTTCATCTGGGGACAAGTGACTGAATTCATCAAAAACAAGTAGGTGCTCTCTTCGTATCTCTTTAGTTTTCTTGGCTATCAACTCCCCATTAGTGATTTGGGTTCTGACATTTCCCTGGCAAAGGTGATTTTTCTTGCCAGGAAAAAAAATCCAAATAGGAACTGAGCAGCACTTCTTCAGTTTTCCATCATCCAGCTCATGCCTAACAGTGGCTTCATCTCATGACTGGCCTTCTTCCCTCAACATAGGTAAAAAGAAAGCCCCAAACCCTTTGTGTTTTCTAAGACTTCTCTAACTAAACAGCATTTTCTGAGCTTAACTCTTTTTGCCAAGGTCTTACATTCATCATCATTCCTTGCTCCTCCACATATCTTTTTTAAAAATCTAAGTTGGTTGGTGAGCACCCTGTGCATCCACAACAAACTCTTTAGACAACATCCTTTCTTTTTCACTTCGGTGGAATGAACTCCCTTTGTTTCTTCAGAATTTCATTAATGGGTTTCCAATATTTCACAAGCTGACTCCCCGGCATAGGGGATTATACCCATCCCCTTTCTCTGAACTCTCTCCTCCCCTATGATAAACACTACTTACCTTCAGGACTTCCATCATTTCTACTCCAGCAACTTGCTCTTCCTTGTTAGTGAGGTCCAACACAGAATTTCCTCTAACTGGTTGCTCTGCCTTTTAAGGAATGAAATTATCATTGAGACAAGTTAAGAAGCTATTAGTTACTCTGCTTTTGGCAGAGAAGCAGGAGGACAGATAATTTAAGTGTTCCATTCCTACTATAGCTTATCTCCAGGCTAAGCTTGTGGCCTATTTTTCAATCTCTTCATCTATTTCCTCTTTCTGATCAAGTTGTCTGTGCAGGGATGTCAAATTCCCAGCTCTAGTGTGGGTGGCAAGCCAGTAGAACCAGATTAAAATGTACTTGGGAAATGTTTTTAAAAATACAATACAATATAATGTTAATTTGTGGTTTTCTAAGTCAATATGCCACCATCAGGGATCGCCTTCTATTTGAGTTTGACACCACTGGTCTATAGTATATTCTGCTGACAAAATCCTTTGTTTTTTCTTCCACTGATCTTTACTCAAATGCTTTTAACCATGCTTCTCCTTTGATTTCTGAATTTCTTCATTTTAGTATATCTCCTTAATAAAAATGCTACACCCTCCCCTCTACCCCATATCCATGCCAGTCTTATTCTCCTTTACCCATTCTGTTTCTTTTGAGAAGATATGTACATCCAGAGCCATATTCTAGTCATAGGTTTCATCCCACCAAATCTCAGTATACTTCAATGATGAAGTCTAATTTGCCTCCTTGCATTAGAACCCCTAGTTTCTCTTGTTTGTTGCCTTAATTTAGAGCATTTGTATAAAGACATTTGAGGCATAGATGTTATTATTGGCTCCTTTTGTGAATTTTGTCACTTTGTCAATTTCATGGTTATCTTTACTGATAATCTTACATTACAGTTATTCTCAAGGGTATCTAGCTTGGTTGACAAATATAAGGAGTTGTCTGCCTCTCCATCCTTTCCATTTTAAAGCTGTTTTGATTAGATTTGTAAAATATAAGAGAAATACACTCTTGACAGCCCTTTTCAGATGCAGCTAGGTGGTACAATGGATAAAATACTGGACCTAGAGTCAGAAAGATCTAAATTCAAACCTGTCCTCAGACATTTATTAGCTGTGTGATTCTGAGCAAGTGTCACCCACAAATACTGCATATGTATTAATACATTATTGGTGGAACTGTGAAATGGTATTACCACTGTGGAAAGTAATTTAGAATTATGCAGATAAAGGGACTAAAATGCCCATTCCCTTTGAACCAGAGACTCCATTACTGGGCTTATAGGATGTAGATCTGGGCACAATGGAGAACATCTATTTCAACAGACAAGGAAACTAGAATCTGAAGAGGTGAAGGGACTTGCCCAAGGTCACACAGGTAGCTAGTGGCAAAGCCCCAGCTTTCTACAATCTAAGTTCTCTCCACTACACTGGCTTTAGCTACAAGGTAGAGAATCCCATAATAGAACCACCATACTGCTCCTTCCTTCTTCCCCTTCTATCTTTCCTCCACCAACTACATTTTTGCTTCTTCTGCTTAAAAGTGATGAAGGTTTGGGTGGTCTGGGGTGAGAGTAAAATAGGAAAGAGACTGAGCCCCAAAGTCCTGGTGATGGTAATATTCAAACAGGAGGAAGAGAAGAAGAATTATTTCCAAGGCTTACCTTGCAGTACTAGGTCACCCCTGGGGCTTCTAGATTCCAGGAGACTTAACCTAGGGTCCATGAACTTTAAAAAAAAAATATTTTAAACTAAATATATTTTGATAGTTATATTTCATTATACTTGATCTCCTTTGTAATCCTATGTATTTTAATTTATGCATTTTAAAACATTATTTTGAAAGAGGTCCACAGGCTTCACCAGACTGCCAAAGGGGTCCAAGACAGAAAAAAAAAAATTAAGAAGTTGCTCTACACAGTAGCCTAATATTTGACAAACCCAAAGATCTAAGCTACTAGAGCAAAAACTCACTATTTGACAAAAACTGCCGGGTAAAACGGAAAGTAGTTTGGCAGAAAGTAGGCATGGCAATATCTAACACCATATACCAATATAAGCTCAAAATGAGTATATGATTTAGATATAAAGGGTGATACCATAAGCAAATAAGGAGAACATGAAAGAAATTACCTGTCAGATCTATGGATAGGAAAAAATTTCAAGACCAAACAAGAGATAGAGAGGTTCACAGGAGGTAAAAATGGAGAATTTTACATAATGGAGAGTTTTACATAAACGAAACCAATACAGCCAAAATTAAAAAGAAAGAAGGAAACTGAGAGGAAAAAAACATTTTACATCAAATTTCTCTTATAAAAGTCTCATTTCTCAAAAATGTAGAGAACTGAGCCAAATGTATAAAAACAGAATTCATTTCCCAACTGAAAAATGGTCAAAAGATATGAAAAGGCAGTTTCTAGAGGAAGAAATCAAAGCTATCAATAATCATATGAAAAAATGTTCTAAATCACTAATAACTAAACATGCAAATTAAAACAACTCCAAGGTACCTCCTTACACCCATCAGATTGGCTAACAGACAGAAAAGGAAAATGATGACTGCTGAAGGGATTGTATAAAATTAGGGACACTAATGCACTACTGGTGACCTAACCCAACAGTTCTGGAGAACAATTTGGAACTATGCCCAAAAGGCTATAAAACGGTACATACTCTCTGACCCAGCAATACTACTAGTTCCATACCCCCAAAGAAAGCAAAGAAAAAAGGAAAAGGACTCACATGTACAAAAATATTTATAGCAGCTCTTTTTGTGGTGGCAAAGAATTGGAAATTGAAGAGACATCCATCAATTGGGGAACTGCTGAACAACTTGTAGTATATGAATGTGACAGATACTATTGTACTGAGAAATGATGAAAGGGATGATTTCAGAAAAAAACTAAGAAGACTTAAATGAACTGATGCAAAGTGAAATGAGAACCCAAAGAACAATCTACACAGTAACAGCAATATTATAAAGATAATCAACAGTGAAAGACAGCTCCTCTGATCAATACAATGATCCAAGACAATTCTGAAGGACTCATGATGAAAAATGCTATCTACTTCAAGAGAGAGAACTGATGAACTCTGAATACAAACAAGCTTTTTTTCAAAAAACCCTTTCTTTATCTCTCTTGCTTTTTTTGTTGGAACACGGCTAAGGCAGAAATATGTTTTGCATGACTTTACATATATAATAGGTAGCATATTTCTTGCCTTCTCAATGGGTCGGGAAAGGACTAAGGGGAAGGAAAAAATGGAACTGTAAATAAAAACAAAAATTTTAAAAAAAGAAGCCTCACTCTAGAAGGTTGCCAAGGAGTCTAATCTTATCTGGGTCTTCACTTTAGCTTTGTTCTTCCTTAATTGATTCCGTATTTCACTTCCCAGAAGTTATTCCAAACCTCTCTCTCTCTCTCTCTCTCTCTCTCTCTCTCTCTCTCTCACACACACACACACACCTTACTTAACAAATCAGTCTACATTCACTGCCTCAACTACCTCTCACTCACTCCTCAAACTTTTGTACACTGGCTTCAAAACTCATCACTGAACTGAAATTGCCAAATTTCAGTGGGTTTTTCTTTCCATTACTCTTCATACTTGTTGATTTCTCCGCTACATTTGACAATGTTGCTTACTTTCTCACTCACTTCTCTCTTGTTTTTCAGCCTACTTGTCTGATGGCTCCTTCTCAATCTCTAGATGGCTCATCACCCAGCCCCTACACTGGGGTATAATGCAGGTGATATCCAGAAGGGTGAAACCCAGAGAGTCAAAAAGTTGTCCCTTTGGGTATTTCCCAAGGTTCTGTCCTAAGTCTTCCCTCTCTGCACATTCTCTCAGGGACCTCATCAGCTCCCATGAGTTCAATTATCATATGCAGATAACACATATATCTTGCTCCAGGCTCCCTTAAGCTCCTGCCCTGCAATACCAACTGCTTGTTGGACATTTCAAACCTGTTGTCCTCAAATGCCTCTCTCTTCCTCATTTCACATAAGCAGCAACTGCCACATCTTGTGCTTTCTACCTTCAGGCAACAAGCATTCATTGAGAGTTTACTATGTGCCAGGTACTAGGCGAAGCAACGGGGATACAAAGAAAAAGCTGAAGTAAGACTCAGTCCAGCACTGATCCATCCAGCAGCCATGTCTTCTAAAACGGGTATCTTGGTGCCTCTAAGACAGAACACTAGGCTGGGTGGACCCCAGTTTTGACCCAGAATGACAACCCTTATGTTCTTATGTTGCCAGGGGACCCTACTGTTTCTAAATCTCCATTCCAAAAAAGTTCCCATTATCCCTTGCCTCTCAGTCAATTACTGCCTAGTATAATAGAACAAGTCCCTGTCTTGGAGCCACATGACTTGGATTTGAGTCTTTGTACTGATTCTTACTGATCACTTGTCCTTAGGTAATCAATGAATCTCTTTAAGCCTCAATTTCTTAACTTGTAAAATGGGGATAATAATGCATATAGTGCCTACCTCATGGAGTTATATAGAAACTACTTTGAAATCTTTTTATTAAAGAACTAATTTAACATTTATTATGTACTTACTATTTGCAAACATTCTGCTAGATTATAGGATACAGAAAGTTAACAGTCCTTGCCCCCAAAAAGTGCATATTCACCTGGGGACCACAACAGGTAGAGGTACAAGGAAAACTGAAGAGGAAAAGATCACTAATGATTGAGGAGTTCATGGGGGAAGATGAGGGAAGGCTTCATAGAGGAAGTGACAACTGAATTGTGATACCTGAAATATGAGCCATAATTTTTCACCATCCATGACAAAGCATTCCCTCCAATCCTATAGTGACTCAATTATTTTTAATAGCCTTTGGACTAGAGCACACCCACAGGGTTTGGGAAGGAAGGAAAGGGAATTCAGTTCAATTCTGCTGACTTTTAATGAACACCTAAGAGAGGGAAGCCAGAGACGTTTCCCATGTTCCCATAGAACAAAACTCACCAGGGTCTGCTATTTGAGTGCTATGGGGTAGGGCCAAGCTGAGAACAGCTGGGGCATTTCCTCTCTCTAGGAGGTTTGCTCTTCCACCAGTCATATTTTCTAGGCACTCAATTAAATAGATTTTCCTCCATCTTCCAATGCACATGTACAACACAGATTTCCTATTCTAGCCATAGAAACCTGCCACCTTGATTCTCACCAGGTCTTGCCCTCCCCTGCCCTTCATTCTTCTTCCAGGGCAAATGAAATCAGCCTAGCATCCCCAGCCTTGCCCTTGTCTCCAAGGGCCCAGATGGTGGAATAAAGAGCACTTAGTCTAACCCCAGGGGTATCCCCACCCACTCTACTTTACAAAGCAGGGCTACAATGTCCCTAAGAGACAGATAATCAAGTAGTATTGTCCTCATTTTACAAATGGTACAAAAAAATGTGGCTCTGACTGGTTAAATGCCTTGTCGGAGGATAGAGCCAAGACTCCAGCCCAAGTCTTGTGACCTTGGGCAAGATACTCCACCTTGCTGAGCCTCAGTTTCCCTTGCAGAATAAATTCATTCCATTAGATAATCTGCAGGATGTCTTTTAACTCTAGGTCTTAGGACATCTGAGTTCTTCCAGACTATATTCACCCAACACTGGCCGCACCACAGCCCCTCAGCACCCCAACTGAGGCAATCCTGGCTATATTTTCCTGCATTTATCCCAGTCTCTCCTATTAGATGCTGATCTCCCTGAGGGCATGGAGTCAAGGATGGTATATATGCCTCCTTCTGGATTCTTCCTGTTCACTCAAAGGACCCTCTCACTCCCGCATTCAGGGATCTGCCTGCTAGGAATTTCCAGGAAGGCAAAGGATTAGAGTGGGTGGGAAAGATAGCCTGACCTAAAGAATAACTCTATCAATGATTTGGGACTGGGGGTTTAAAAAAGGTTAGTTTAAACATATACTACCATGTATAGTAGGCCCTTAAAAACAGTTGTTGAATGAATGATAAGAGAAGATTCAAAGAGGAAAAAAGTAGGGAAAAAGCACAGTCTCTTAAAAATTGGCAGTGAACCAAGGGGAAGGAAGACGCTTTTACATACATCATCTTGTGGTCATCTGTCCATTCCATAAGCATTTGTGAACTGTCTACTCTGTGGCTGGTACTGGACGAGATCCTGGGGATACAAAGTCAAAGCCTACAGTTCATGCCCTCAAAGAGTTTTAGGGACACAACACACACAAACACAGAAAATCAACACAAGATACAGATAAAGTAATTCCTAGAAGGAAAGCACTAAAAACTTCATGGGGAAAGAAAAAAAATAGGTTTCTTACAGGCTGTATTACATGAGCTGAGCTTTCAAGGAAGAGAAGGATTGTCCCAGGGAGAGGTGAGAAATTAGGCTTAGGGGACATCTGTGCCAGGGCACAAAGACAAGGGACTGGAATGTCATATATGGGGGATAGCACACGTCACTTAGGCAAGGATAGAGCAGCCCTTGAGATGCAGAGTGTGCTACGAGCCTAGGAATGTATGCTGGAATGAGGCTGTGAAGGGCTTTAAAAGCCACGTGAAGGAATTCAGCCTTCAAGGCCTTCATGCGGCCCCCCCTTTCCAAGCTTACTGCAGATTCTCCTCTATCATGGATTTTACATTCCAGTCATACTGGCCTCTTGCAGTTCCTCATACTAGACATTCCATCTTGTCTCCTTGACACTGTGCAGGCCATCCCCTGTACTTTGAAATTACAGGAAGGGGTCAGCTTCTGAAGGGCTTTAAATGCCAGAACTTATAGTTGATATTGGGAAGTAACAAGAAGCCACTGGGACCTCTTGAACAGAGAGGGGATAAGGTCAGACCTCTGAATAGGGAATAGCAATTTAGCCACAATATGGAAGACGGACTAGAGAAGGGAGAGGGGAAAGGCATGAGACAGGAAGACCAACTAGGAGGCCCCTGAAGCAATCCAGGCAATCAGCAATGAAGGCAGGAGCCCAGGTAGTAGCTGTAAGAATAGAAAAGAAGATGGATATGGGAGCTACCGCGGAGAGAGAACTGACAAGACTTTTGACTGACATTATACTCAGGGTGAGGAAGAGGGAAGAGCTGAGAATGACACTGAGAATGTGGCTTGGGGACTGGAAATGTGGAAGTGCCCTCCAGAGAAATAGGGAAGTCGAGAAGACAGGAGGGTTTATTGAGTAATATTATCCCCATTTTACAGATAAGGAAACTGAGGCTCAGAAAGGTTAAGTCACCCACAGAGTCAAGACTGAAGGCCAACTCTCACAACTCTAAATTCAGGGCTCTTTCCATTACATAATAGATGCCTCCATTTTAACAAAAAGCATTTTGTCAGAGAAATGGTAGTTAACAAGCAGGCTAGGGGCTCCGAGTTTGGCAGGCCAGAAAGGCCTTTGCCTAAGGAAATCAAAAATGTTTTCTCTGTGCTTAAAAGAAGGGCACCTCAGACCTGGGGCCTGGGTCAGAAGCATACACACAGCACCTTTACTACCTAGCTGCTGCCTAGCAGAGCTGTGAAGGGACCTGGAGGCAGCTTTGGGGGTGAAAAGAGAACATAAGCACAAAATAAAAATCAACTACTAAGGAAAAAGCACTGAACAAGAAATCAAAGGCCTGGGGTTAGTCTTGGCTCTGTGGGATCTTAGAAAAGTCCCTTTCCTCATCTAGGCCTCAGCTGACTCAGGTCAAATCAGATAAAGATAGTTCACATTTATGTAGCACTTGTAGATTTACAAAATTACCTTAGTTGATCCTCACAAGGGAAAGAAGTTCTGGCCAGTTCTCCCACTGGGCTGAGCTAAGAACTGCACAGCTGGCCTGGGAAAGAGCTTGGAGGGATGGTGGAGATACAATTTGTATTTAAATTGATGCCTGGCCAGTGGCTATGGATTTTGCTGAGTGGACTGGGGCTGAGAGAGGACATAATTGGACAATTAAAGACTCTACACTTTGGGGTCAGGACAAATGCAAGAATTTTGCTGATGCTTCTAGCAGCATATAGTGGTTTGTAGGTCATGTTAGTGCTCACTGGAGACATCATACACCCACTGATAAATGGAGGAAGCGGGCCATTGTCCTTATAAGAACGTGAGAGACAGGGGGTTGGGGTTATCATTAATCTGGATGTGGGGGCCAAGACGCTCTGTTGTGGTTGGCAAGAGACCACATCATCCCTTTAAACAAAGACAATGGAGCCACTCCTGCTCAACAAGACTCTTTTGTATTATCTAATCCCGCGTAGTTCTTAGCCTACCTCTGATTGACAAATTGTTATTCTGGCTCTCTTACTCCATCTAAGGACAAGAGGTATGTCACTATAGTCAATACCTATTCAGGATACGGGACTGCAGTGCTAGCTAAGTCTGCCTCTGCTGCAGCCAGTATCAGGGCTTTCCCTTTCCTTTACAAAACATACTCCTCTTCCCTATGGGCTCCCCTGTGTCACCTCTAATGAAAGTACCTATTTTGCTGCAAAGAAGGTCTGGAATTAGGCCCATCATCACCATATTCCACACCATCCCCAGGTAGCTGGTGTCATAGAACAGACTTTTAAAACAACAGCTTTGTCATCAGACGCCTGATTATCAAGACTGGGTGTCCCATCTTCCTGAAGCTGTGGCTCTGATAAGGCAGCACTGCCCTTAGATAGAGGAATGCTTTCCACTCCAATGGTTTCTTGGATCTACCCTTCAGAAGGATTTGCCTGACCAGGAGGTACTACTTTTGGATACAGTCTCAGCTGACCCCCTCTTGCCCTTCCTTATTCTATCTTCTGTTCAGGGTCACTCAAGATTTGAAGGTTTTGCCCCCTTATGTGGATTTGTACAACTAGAGGAAAAAGTTCAGGAACCCATTTGTTGGCAGGTTCCCTTTACCATGGGATGGTCTGAAAAGTTCGTTCCTAGAAAGAGTTTGGGGAAGCACAGGGTCAATTATTGGGAGGGGCTTTGCTTTTTAATTGCATGGGGAAGGTAAAAATCATCTTTTATAACAGTGGTGATGAGGAATTTACTGGTAGGGAAAAAGATCTTTCAGCCTGTTTTGTGGTGATTTTTAAGTCTTTGGATGAAGGCAAAGGGGAATCTTTATGAAATAAAGAATGAGGTAGTCTCTCAGTAGTCTCTAAAGGGACCAAAATTTAGTATTATCTACACAATGGTGATCCAAGAAAGGGAGTTTTTGGCTGGCAGGCTTTGGAACACTGAATGGGTGAGTCTCTGTATCTGGAATTATCAGGTGAGTCTTGGTATCAACATAGCCTCCAGGACAGGTTATTTGTTAGAGGCCTATGATCTCTTAGCTGTTTTAATTCATATGGTCAAGATTTGTGACGAGAATTGATGACAAGGTCATATACAACATTTGTTTGGCAAACCTGATCCTCTTGGTGCTGCATCTGGACATTATGATTATTTTATCCCAGAGGACTTTTATGAACTGCCCCTGCTATCTCTTTCCCGTGTTTTAAAAGAGTTGTTTAAATTAATTTATTTTTATGTGTTTTAAGTTTCTCCCCCATGTCTGAAAGCTGTTTTGACATTTTTACTGGTGAAAGATCTCCTAGAAAATTTTGGGACCTTGTCATCAAGGGGTGGAAAATAGGGGGAGGATGAGTGGGCTCTTAGGATTGTGGTTACTGTTGCAGCCACAACTGGTCCTCCGACTGGCTCCATGGCTCAGCCCAAAACACCTGGTGATTTGATCTAAAATTGGAACAGCATAAAGGCAGGAAAGGTTGTCAGGAATGTTTTCTGAGCTCCAACTGTCTTCAAGTTGTTTCCTTCTGTTCCTGAATCAGTAACTGAAAAAAAGGAGATGTTTTTATATCCTTTTTATTCTTCTATTATGTGCTTTTAAATTTCAATTATTAAAGTAGTTTTAATTGGATTTTGTGGCTCATGAGTACCTATTGAATTTTTTTAAAAGAAAAAAGCCTTTGAACCTACTAGACTAACCCAAACTTTGGCTTATGTCACAATACCTGTAAAGCACGACTAAAACCCTCAAATGGTTTACAGATGAACTACTGTCTGACCATGCCTCCCCCATCTTGAATAGGTGAAGTTGGTTTTTTTTAAACCCAAGTGTAAGCTTTTACATTTATCCACATAAAATTTCACCTTCCTTAAGAACCAAGAAAACAATATGATAATAATAGTTAATATTTATGCAGCACTTACTAAGTGCCAGGCACTGTGCACTTGCTACCTCATTTGATCCTCACAAAAACCTTGGGAGGTATATGCCATTATTATTATTATTATTTCCATTTTACAGATGAAGAAAATAAGGCAAACAGAAGTTAAGTGACTTGCCCAGGATCACACAGCTAGGAAGTATCCAAAGCTGGATCTTCCTGACTCTAGGCCCAATGCTTCCTCCACCTTCTAGCTGCCTATATTCACAATGACTACATCAATGTAAATAGAAAGAACAAAAATCAAAACTGAATGCTGTGCAATTATAGCAAGTAAGCTCAGCCCAAGAGATGTAACAATGCATCTCCCTCTCTTCTCAGCAGAGGAGGGAGATTATGGAGGAGGAACACAGCACACACTATTAAACTTTAGTGATTTGTCCTCTTGTTGACCTGTTTTTATTTCTCTTTGTTATTTGCTATAAGGAGTGGCTTTCTGAGTGGGAGAAGGGAGGGGTCTAGACTGGAAAATGAAACTGATATGAAAACAAAATGTATCAATAAAAATTCTTACATTGCATCTTCTTAGATATGGACCAGTTTCCAGACTATGAAGATCTTTTTAGATCCTGACCCTGCCATCCAGTGAGTTTAGTTTTCTCCTTTAATTTGGTAACACCAGCAAATTGGATAAGGATGCATCTGGACTTTTTTCAAGTCACTGATAAAAATGTTAAAGAGCAAGGAGCCAAATACCTTTCCCTGGAGCACACCACCTGAGAACTCCTTCCAAAATGGCAACAAACCAGTAATGATGTACTTTGATTTCAGCCATTCAACCAATTCTGAATCCACCTAATTATATTAGTGTCTAGCCCACAGCTCTCTATCTCTTTGACAAGAAGAGCAAGAATGACTTTATTAACTGTCTTGCTAATTGCCTATTAGCCACTTCAAACTGGATGTCCTAAAGCCATCAACAAGTCCAAAGCAGAGTTTGTTATCGCCTTCCCTCCCCACTGCCAGGCAAACTCATCCCTCCACTAAGCATCCCTATTACTGCCAAGGATAGCACCATCCCAATAGTCACCAGGGCTCATAACCTTAAGGTTATCTTCAAGACCTCACTCTCACTCGTCCCACATGCCCACTAGTGGACAATATTTATTGTTGCTTTCTCTACAATATCTTTCAAACACATCCCCTTGCCTATACTCACACAACCACCATGCTAGTTCAAACCTTCATCACTTCTCACCTGGCCTAAGTCAATAGCCTCCTAATAGGTCTTGGTTCTGTGGGATCCTGGACAAGTCCCTTTCCTTTTCTAGGCCTCAGCTGACTCTTCTGTCCAATCAGATAAAGGTAATTACTTCCACTCTCTCTCCACTCCAATCCATCTTCTACACTGCTGCCAAAGTGAATTTTCTAAAGCCACCCCCCTCCTCAATAAACTCCTCATTACCTCAGGATCAAAAAGAAAGTTTTCCATTTGGCATTTAAAACTCTTCCCAACCCAGCCCCTTCCAACCTTCCAGTCTTCACACATTTTACTCTCCTCCAGACTCAGCCTAAAATCCCATTTGCTGTTCCTCACCCACGACATTCCCATCTTCGCGCCTTTGCACTGACTGTCCCCCATCCCTAATATCCTCTCCCTCCTCACCTTCACTCTAAAAATGCTTGGCTTCCTTCAAGATGCAGCTCAAATACCACCTTTGGCAAGAGGTCTTTCTCATCACCCCCAAGAGTTAGAGCCTTCCCCTCTCAATTTATCTTCCACCTATCCTGCATGGATCTCTCATAGTCTCGTATGAGCCTATTTATTTACATGTTGTCTCCTCCATTAGAATATAAGCTCCTTCAAGACAAAGACTGCTGGGTTTGTTTTTTTTCTTTTCTTTTTATCCTCAGAGCTTGGCACAAGACCTGGCACTAAATCAACACTTCATGAACGCTCACTGACTGCCTGACTGATCTGATCCTTAGAACAAAACATGTAACGCAGGGGTTATTTTTGGTGGCTTTTGGGGGAACCAGGATCTGTGATTCATTCACATAAAGAACTATGGATGAAGAATCTGTCTCTACCAACAGACGTCAGCCCTAGCTCTGCAACTGACAGTCCTAGAGTTGCTTGTGGGCACTGAGAGGTTAAGTAAATTTGCCCTCGGTTACACAGGTAGTACATGGGAGAGCAGGGATCTGAACTAAGATCTTCTTGACCTTGAGGCCAGCTCTCTATCCATTACACCAAACTGCCTAGCTAATCCTATTTAACCTTGACTGGAATCCCATTTGGCATTCAAGGGCCTCCATTTCTAGTCCTTCCTACCTCCTCCTCATTTACCCTCATTTTGCACTACTACTCAGGACAAAAACTTCTCCAGAAAGGCCAACTCCTTGTATCTCTCTCAAATCTTCATCCCCTCTGAACTTTCCCTTTCTTTTCCCATTTTCCAACTTTTCCCATTCTGACTTGGGGTCAAGCTGGAATCTTCCCACTCCTTCACATCCCACCCCAAATTAATTGCCAGGTCCTAGAGATCCCCATCTGCCAATCTCTCCCACATCTGTCACTTCCTTTTCACTTACACTGCAGTTCATTTCAGGTCCCCATGCTTTGGATATGCACAGGCCTGTTCCTCACACCAACACCTAAAGTGTTTCCCCACTGTTATCCAAATAAAACACCAACTCTTTGGCCAGCCTTCAAAGGACTCCACGGTCAGCAAGCTGCGCTTGCAGTAGTTTTATTCTACTAGCATCCTCAATCTCAGCCAAACCGGACTCCTTATTTTTTCCCAATCATCCCACCTTCTGCCACTTATGTGCCTTTGCATGTGCTATCTCCCATGCTCGGCCCAAACCACCCCCCAGCCTCTCCCATCTCTTCCTCCTGCCATCTTTCCCTTCCTTCAAGGCCCAGCTCAGGAGCCATTTCCTCCATGAAGCCTGCCCAGCTAGAAGTGATTTTTTTCCTCCTTAAACTACTTAGGTTCTAGTTAATCTGATATATCCTATGCACATACCCATTTTCTCACTTGTGCTCATAGTTGTCGGCACATATATTTTATCTTCTCTAGTAAACTGCAATCTCCAGGGTAACAGCTGTCACTTATACAATGCTTTAAGGTTGGCAGAGAGCTTTATACCTATGTTCTCCTCTGACCCTCAGGACAACTCCACGACATAAGCACTACGCTGGGGGACTGTCATTTCTCGTCTTTGCATCCTCAGTACCTAACACAGACCCTTGGGCTTAGCAGGCTCTTATACATTGGTTTGCTGACTCAAATCCCCCTTCCATGGCTCATGCTCAGTCCCATCTTTGCTAATGCTATTCCCAACATCTGCCATACTGGCACTTCGAATTCCACGCCTTCCACTGTTTTCTCCAATAACCACAATGTTGTTGTTCAATCATTTCAGTCACATCCAACTCTTCGTGACCCTATTTGGGGGTTTCTTGGCAAAGACACGAGAGTGGTTTGCCATTTCCTTCTCCAGCTCATTTTACAGACGAGGAAACTGAAGCAAGCAGGGTTAAGTGACTTGCCCAGGGTCACACAGCTACTAAGTGTCTGAGACCACATTTGAACTCAGGTCTTCCTGACTCCAGGCCTGACTCTCTATCCACTCCACCACCTAGCTGCCCCAATAACCACAACAGGAGATTTTTAAGCGGATACTTTATGGTTTACAGAGTGCTTCCTTCACAATCACCCTGTGATGGAGGATAGAGCAAATGGCATTATCTCCATCTTACTGATATGTAAACTGAGATTCAGAGAGGTAAGGTGATCAGCCCCAGATCACACAACTGACTAGTGATAAGACTGAGACTAGACTCCAAGCCCTCTTTCCACTACCTCACACTTCCCACCTTCCTTCCCAGAATTCTCATAGCACGTATAATGTCTATCCCATAAAGTCTCCAGCCTACAACCTACTGCTTGCTCTTGTACTGACTAGTATTGGTCCCTAGCTGTTCCATGCACACAGATTCCAACTGGACTTTAAACTTCACTGGGACAACATATTTTGCACAATGTTGGGCATATGGCAGGTGCTTAAATAGAAACTCATTGACGTAAATACCCATGACGGAAACCCATGGAATAGAAAGGCTTTCAGGACAGTATCCATAGCCCAAGAGTGGGTTCTATTTGACTACTGAGAAATGGTCTCCAGAAAGCCTCTCCTTCCCAGAATACTTTGAGGTTACGCACCTGTACCTAAAGGTGCAGGACCATAACCTCAAAAGGTATAGGGCCATCACTTCAAAGCATGCTGGCATCCAGGATGACACAAAGCTATCCCCTCAGGACCTTCCACCTGAGGAAAAATATCCCTTGGACTCAGGCTGAGGCACAGCAGGCTGTCTCGGGTCAGGAGACTTCTCCACACTATTCAAATACCAACTTTCCCACTATAATCTCAGGTGGAGGGTGACTACTATGTAGCATTGCAGAAAGAGAAGCAGTCCTAGAGTCAGGAGATCTGGTTTCCAATCCTGTCACTGAGCCTTAGCATTAGTGTGTAATCCTGGGAAGTCGTTTCACCTCTGTTTCCTCACCTGAAAATGGCAACAATAATACTTGCATTACTGACCTCATAGTTCTAGTTCAGTCACATCCAACTCTTGATAACCCCATTTAGGTTTTATGTTATCTCCCTCCAATCAAGCTGACTTGCTTTATGGCTGTGTTTCCTTCTGTATTTGGTATTTTGAACTTTCTTAAAGTCTGCATTAGCACACCAGGGCACCTAGTTATCATGGCAATAATCAAAGAAGAGGGAAAAGGTCATTTGGGATTGGGTAGAGTGAAACTCTGAAGCCAAGAAGTCAAGCATGATGAGGAAATCATCAATGTCCAAGAGTCTCAGTGGCTCAGGTTAGGGCCAATGATAAGGAAGTTTGGAGAATAAAGACACAAGTCCAGTAGAACAGTTCTAAGAGGAGAAAATGGTGGCTTAGCAAGATGGTATGGGTCATCGAGACTGACCACTGCACACTTCTGATCATTTATGAGGGCACAAATGATGCTTCTAGGATCTTAGATTTATATCTGGAAGGGACCTCAGAGGACAACTAATCAAACCCTCTCATTTTACAGCTATAGGACTGGGGCTGAGACAGGTTAAGTGACTTGACTAAGGTAACTCAGAAGTAAGTAGTGGATCCAGGATTCAAACTCGGTTGTTCTGATTTGAAATTCAGCACACTCTCCACTGTTCTATATTGACAGAAAGAACCCAGGAAGTGGCTGAGTAAATTCTAGTATCATGAATATCATTTCACTATAAATGATGGATAGGAAGAATTCAATGTGGGTACTACTTCAGCTGAAACAAATCACACATACACATAACCCCCACCCACACCCCAACCTAAAAGTCTGTCATTGAGAGTTGGTATGATCCAAAATCATCACATGGTTAATGTGGTGATTACCTTCTCCAAACTCAGCTAACTTGTTCCTAGTAATAATAATAATAATAATAATAATAATAATAACATCTATGGTAATTTATAGTTTGCAAATTACTTTCACATAATATCTTACTTAAACATCACAACAGAACTGTAAGGTAAGCAGAGTGGATATTTTTATCCCCATTTCACAGATGAGAAACCTGAGGTTCAGAAATGTTAAATTACTTGACCTTGATCAGGCAATAGTGAGTTTTACTTGATCCCTATCTCAAACTCAAGTCTCTCATGCTTCTTTTGATTACATGCAGCCCTTCTGTAAGAGTGCAAGTTCAAGAGTAGAAGATGCTCAGAGAAAAGGTGAGTTTCAAAAATAGGGATTTCCTGCATATGGGATGAGAACAGAGCAAGGCCAGAGGCAACAATATACCTCTAGGCAACAAGGAAGGCAGCTGCCATCTTCCTATCTCAGGGGCTCCCTTCCCAGGGCAGGGTGGATATCACTGTGGCTGACCCCGCTGAGTTTTATGAGAAAGAGACATAAATGAGACCATGGCTTGAACCAGAGCTGGGTCCTACCTTCCCCAACAGAGACAACCACACTCCAAACACTGAAATTCGTTTGCCTCCATTCCCTACCTCCAAACCAACAAGTCGATCACAGCCTTCACTAATTCTGCCTTGTTCTCTGTCCTTAGGATCTCCCAGGAAAAGGGTGAGGGAACCCTCTGGGGGCCCTTCTTCCTTTCTGATTCTGCAGTTGAATCCCATGACTCAATCTTCCTAGGCCATACTACCAAGTTCCTTCTCTTATCCTCTGCACCATGCTGTCCCAAGGATGCTATCTTTTCTGTGGTCATTTCTCATTCAATCACTTGAATGGTGATATGGAAAGGAGTCTGTTAAATCCATCAAAGGACTGGGAAATGGAGGTAGGCAAAGTCTGAAAAATGGGGGTAGGCAAAAAGGATTATCAAAAGAGAGGTGGGTGAGGGCAGGGACCACATCATAATTCTTCTGTATTCTCAAATGAATCCAGCACAATCCTGAGCTCACCATAAGGGACTACTAAATACATTTGGAACGGGGAGGGCACAGAGAAAGCCAAAGGAAGAGGTGAGGAGAAAAAGGAACAGAGCCCCAGTTTTCCAGAAAGATGCACAACAAAAGAGAAAAGGAAAGATTTATAGAGTGCTTTTTAAGTTTTACAAAGCACTTTATACATGTAATGTCATTTGATCCTCAAAGTAATCAGATAACATAGGTGCTACAGGTGTTACTGTCACCATTTTACAGATGAGAAAACTGAGGCTGAGAGATTTTCAGGGATGTGCTTGTTCGTGGTCACACAACAAGTCAACAGTTAGAAACTGGAATCAAACTCAGGTCTCTCATGATTCCAGGGCTTTTACCACTATAATACACCATCAAGACAAAAGCTATGAGATGAACACAGTGCCTGGCACATAGGAGCTGCTGAATAAATGTTTACTGACTATTGACAGGAGACAAACAAGACCACAACTCCTTCCCAACTGTCCTTATGATTTCTCTCTGGCTTTCTACCAATCAAAGCCTATTTCAAAATGGGAATAAAGGCATAGTTTAAAAAAAAAGTGCTAGATTTAGAGGCAGGCAATTAGCCAAGTCTCAGTTCTGTTCCTTGAAATATCTTGGGTAACTTATTTCCCTTTTCTGGGACTCAGTTTCCTCAACTGCAAAATTAGGGTGCTGGACTTGGATGATCTCAAAGCCCCTACTAGTTACAACATTCTGTGGTTTGTGAACAGTGTCCATCCAAGAAGTCTACCCTGACTGACTCCACCCAACTCCAATCACTGAACTTGTTTATAGGCTGCTATGCAAGCATTCTTCATATCTGTAACTTCTAACAGCAAGACCTGTATCTTCTATTTCTTTCATTATTCCTTCAACTCAGAGTACACTGGCACCTACACAAGGGATATCTGAGTCATGGTACGGACTGACTTTCATTTCTCACCTGCTGCTTGGCCTGGTTCCTCTCTCTAAGTCCTCCACAAAAGCCACTGCTCTTTGGGGATCATGCTTCTATGTCCAATCACGGAACTCACCGGGCAGGGTATTCAGAACCAAGAGCTCTGGGACTGCCTCCTCTAGCATCCCCTCCCTCTCTAATCTTCAATCTCTCCCTATCTATCGGCTGCTTCCCTGGGGCCTACAACAATGCTCATGTCTCCTCCATCCTTAGAAACCCTTTCTGTGATCCTACCATTCCTTTGAGCTATCATCCTGGGTCTCTCCTCCTCTTCATGGTTAACCTTCTCGAAAAGTTATCACACTCAGTGCTTCCACTTTCTTTCAGATCACTTGATTCCATACCCTCAGCAATCTGGTTTACAGCCTCATTCATTTCAACTGAAACTGCTCTCTCCAAAGTTACTGATCTTAACTGCAAAATCTAATGGCCTTTCTTCAATCGTGATCTTCCCTCCCCTCCCTGTAGCCCCCAACACTGCCAATCACCCTCTTCTCCTGTACACTCTTTCCTCTCTAGGTTTTGGTGATCACTACTCTCTCCACGTTCTCCTCCTAATCAGGCTGCTGGGAGATACAATGGATAGAGTGGCAGGCCTGAGGTCAGGAAGACCTGAGTTCAAATCTGACTTCAAATACTGACCAGTTGTGTGACACTGGGCAAGTCACATAACCTCTGTTTGCCTCAGTTTCCTCATCTATGAAATAGGGTAATAATAGCACCTACTTCCCAGGGTTGTCATGAAGACCAAATGAGATAATTGTAAAGTGCTTAGCACAGTGCCTGGCACAGTGAGTGCTATATGAATGTAAACTATTACTAATACTAATACTATTACTACTACTACTACTCCTACTACTACTGCTGCTGCTGTTACTACTACTACTACTACTACCACCATCACCACCATCTGAGACTGCTCTTTTCTACTACTACTACTACTACTGCTACTACTACTACTACTACTACTACCACTACTACCACTACTACCACTACTACCACCACCACCACAACCACCACCACCTGAGACTGCTCTTTTTCAATCTCCTTGCTGGAACTTTATCACACATGGTCACACATGGCTGCTCCTTCCTATATAATATCATCAGCTCCCATGGGGTCAATGATCATCTCTACGCAGAAGACCCTCACATCTATATAATCAGCTCCAGACCTACAACTTTATTGACTATATCAAACTAGATGTCCCATAGGCATCTCAAAGTCGACATGTCCAAAGAATTATTCCTCCTAATCCCTTCCTCCTTCCACATTTCCCTGGTGTTAAGGGTGCCACCAACTTCTCAGACATCCAGGTTTGCAACCTTGACTCATACACACTCACCTCACATATCTAATCTTGTCATTTTTTTTTCCCTTTGGCAATTGGGATTAAGTGACTTGCCCAGGGTCACACAGCTAGTAAGTGTCAAGTGTTTGGTCTGAGACCAGATTTGAACTCAGATCCTCCTGACTTCAGGGCCGGTGCTCTATCCACTGCACCACCTAGCTGCCCCTAATCTTGTCATTTCTACCTTCACATCTCTCAAATTACATCCCCTTTTCTCTACTTACACAGCCACCACCCTGGTGCAGGTTTTTCTCCTTACCTTGTCTCTCCCTGCTACAACCCATTCTCCACTCAGCTGGCACTGTGATTTTCCTAAATCAAAGATCTAACCATATCATATCCCACCTCCCCCCCACTCACACACACACACACACACACACACACACTCACTCAATATACTGTCATGGCTCCCTATAACCTCCACAACTAAATATAAAATCCCCTGTTTGGCTTTTAGCCTTTCACAACCTGGCCTCTTCCTCCCTTCCTCGTCTTCTTCCATTTTATTTCTCTACAGAGTCTATGATCCAGTGTCACTGGACTTCTTGCTGTGCCTGAAACACAACTCTCCATCTGCCAACTCCATACCACGGCCGTCCTCCATGCTCACAATGCTCTCCATTTTCACCTCCACCTTCTGGATTACTTCAAGACTGGGCTCAAATCCTACCTTCTGCAGTAGGCCTCTCCAATAATCCTTACCCAACCCCTTCCCTCTGAAATTATCTCCCACTTACCCTGTATACATCTAACTAAGTACAGTTATTTGCATGTATTCCGAGAGAAGGAACCACATTTTTGCCTCTTTGTATCCCCAGGGCTTAGCACATGACATAGAAAGCTCTCTGATTCGCCCGTGAAGTGGGATGCTGCCCAGGTTGCAGCCAACAACAGCACAAACCCCAGATTCCTCTTGGGGACTTGGGGCTCATTCGTACCAGGGAAACAGCTCAAGGCTGGGATCTTTGGTCAGTGAAGCTGGTTCACTGAAGAGAGTTCTCTTCCACCTTCACAATTAGAGGCCCCTTATGAAACCTAAAGGTTCCTGAACTGGGCAGACTAAGAGTGGTTACCATCATTACCCCTCCAGTTGGCTCCTCATTTCTACAGCTGAAGTAGGCTTTCTTGGTGCATCTCTGGGCACCTGGGGATGACAGAGATCGAATAACCTGTGACTTCCCCAGGGTCACACAGCCTGCATGCATCGATGGAATGGGGCACAGACCTAGACTTTTATATCTATCCACTCCTGTTATAGGTCCAATCCTACTCCCTCTCATTTTGGAATACCATGAAGAGATAAGCTCCCAGAAGCACTTGTGGCCTAACATAGGAAACCTAGGTCTGGGTCCTGGCTTTAACACTGACTAGTTAGGTGGCATGGGCAAGTTAACACTTAAGCTCCTTGAGCCTCAATGTCCCCACATGTAAAATGGGGATAATATTTAAACTCTCTACTTCGGGGTGGGTCTGGGAAAAACATTTTGTACACCATCATTGACATGTAACTGTAAGCTCCGTTTTAAACTTCCCTTTGAGGGGTGGTAGGAGAGAGGCGAGGGCAGCTAGGTGGCACAGTGTACTGGGTTATCAGGCCTACAGTCAGAAAGACTCATCTTCCCGAGTTCAAATTTGGCCTCAGATGCATACTAGCTGTATGACCCTGGGCAAGTCACTTAATACTGTTTGCCTCAGTTTCCTCATCTGTAAAATGAGCTGGGGAAGAAAATGGCAAACTCCTCTGGTATCTGCGCCAAGAAAACCCCAAATAGGACATGATTCAACAACTGAACAACAACGGTGGGGGGAGGTCTTGTATCATGTCCCCCCTCCCATAGCTCCTACCAAAAGGTGCTTAATAAATATTAATGTTTGTTGAATGAATGTTCCATCTATTAATAGATAACTCACATTTCTATAAAGCTCAATTATTCACATCCCACTTGCACTTGTTCTCGCTAATTTACAGACAGGAAAAGGATTCTTGGGAAGGAAGGGACTCACCCAGAGTCACAAAGTTGGTATGGGTTGGAGACAGAATTCGAACCCAGGAACCAACACCTTCAAACCCTGGGCTCTTTCCATTATCACCACTCACTCCTACTGAGCCCAGAGCGGTCTGTGTCCACTTAGTCCAGGGGAAGTGGGAGGCAAACCCCCTGCCCCTCGCCAGCGCACAGAGAATGCCGTTTTACCTCCAGAAGACGCGGGAAAGAAAGGGGGAAGGCGGACCCGTTTATAGGCCCTCGGGACTACAATACCCAAGATGACACGTGCCGAGCCCGTGAGAGTTTCCGGTATTGACCAGAGTGAGTCATCGCCCGTTCCGGTGTTGACTGACGTGTGACTGAGCCAATAGGATCAGGAAATTTCACTCACGGATCCAATTAGAGGGGGTGGAGTGGGTGGACCTTTTTTGTCTGGGTGGCCCATTACGCATAGTGGTTTGGGAAGAAGGGAACCTGGACCCTGAGAAGAGATATTGGATTAGGGCCAGAGTAGCATTGGAGACACCGGCCCTGCCTTTGACGTTCACCCCAATTCCCTGCACCAGACAAACATGAGTTCCTGTAGGTATTGCCACCTTAGTGAGCATGCGCAGTTTTTGGGGGGGGGGCGGGGGGCGCTGCCTCTCTGCCCTTTAATGAGCATGAGCACATTTTTCTTAGCAGGGAAGCAAAGGGGGAGGTTGTGGCTAACTTGGCCTGGTGTCTCACCCTACGACAGTCTCCCAAACTCGCTCTCAGCATTGTCACAGAACTGTGGGAAGCTTAAAGAGAACCCATTCAGAGGCAGCTAGGTAGTACAGTGGATAGAGTCCTGGGCCTGAGTTCAAATCCAAACTCAGATACATCCTGTGTGACCCTGGGCAAGTCAACGTTAACCTCAACTTCCACATCTGTAAAAAAGGATAATAATAAAAGCCCCTACCTCCCAGGGTAATGAGGATCAAATGAAATGGTAATTGTTAAGTGCACAGTGCCTGGTACATAAAATGTATTAGCTGTATTATTATTGTAGGGATGAGGAAACTGAGGTCCAAGGAAAGTACTCTTCTACTGAGGCAAATTTAATTTGAAACCAACGATTTAATGACAGCACTTTGAGTTTTACAAAGTTCTTCCCTCACAGCGACCCTGTGAAGTAGGAAAAGCAAGTCAGTCAACAAGCATTTATTAATCTCTTATTTAGGTGCCAAAGAAACAAAAAGAGGCAAAAGACATTCTTTGCCCTCAAGGAGCTTGCAATCTAACGAGGAAGCCAACAAGCCAGTATGTACAAACAAGCTATAAATGGGAAGTATTGAAGAGAGGGAATTAAAAGAGATTGGAAAAAGCTTTCTGTAGAAGGCGGAATTTTAGTTGGAACTTAAAGGAAGCCTGGGGGCAGGGAGGGAGATGCATGAGGAGGAAGGTGTGTTCCAGGTGTGGGAGAGAGCCCGAGAAAATGCCCCCAGCCGAGATACGGAGTATCTTGCAAGGAGGTCAACATCGCTGAAGAGCTCATGGGAAGGGGATAGAGGATGGAGGTGGGGAAATGGCTTAAGGTGTAAGAAGACTGGAAATGTGAGGGAGGGGTGGTTATAGAGAGCTTTGAGGTGCCAGAGGATTTTGCATTTGATCCTGGAAGTGACAGGGAACCACTGGAATTTTTGTGTAAGGGTGAGTGACGTGGTCAAACATTCGATTTAGGAAAATTACTTTGCTGGCTGAGTGGAAGCTAGACAAAAATGGATTGAGGCTTGTAGCAGGCAGACCACCCAAAAGGCTATTTCAATAGTCCAATAAAGAGGACTATGCCAGAGTGGTGACAGTATCAGAGAGAAGGAGACATTTTGGAAAGATGCTACAAAAGTGAAATCGATATGCCTTGGCAGCATATTGGGGGATGGGATGGGCAGGGGAGCAAGGGCGTGTGTAGAGATAGTGACACCTAGACTGTAAACCAGGTTAACTGGGAGGATGGTGTTGCCCTCTTCAGTAATAGGGAAATTTGAGAGGGGGTGGAGTAAGGGGAGGGAATTTGGGGGAAAGATAATGAGCTCAGTTTTGGACATGTTTAGTTTAAGATGTCTACTGGACATCCAGTTCAGGATATCTGAAAGGCAGTTGGAGATGCAAAACTGGAAGTCAGTAGGGAATTTAGAGAAGGGTAGGTAGATTTGAGAATCAGCAGCATAGAAACAGTAATTAAATCCACAGGAGCTGGTGAAGATTACAAAGTGAGGTAGTATAGAGGGAGAAAAAAAGAAAACCCAGAACAGAACCCTCTGTGTCATTGTCTTCATATTGTCAAGTTCAACAGATTAAGGCTCAGAGAGGTTCTGTAACTTGTCCATGATCACACAGCTAGTATGTGTCTAAAATGGGGTTTAAATCCACTTGGACCAGTTGTCTTTGTGCCATTCATCCTAACAGTCCCAACCCTTCTTTGAGCCTATTTTCCTCAATATAGCTTAAGAAAAACTCTTTAAAAAATTATCAATTGCTCATTCTGAACTTTAGCACCCCAGACACTATTCTTATAGCACCCTGTCATGTTTTTGTATTCATCCTCTGTTAACAACCCTTGCTTCTACTTTCTATTTACTTATTTTTCTTTTTAGAAAAATATTTTATTGATGTTTTTGTTTTTTACACTTATCACTTATCAACAACTCTACCCCACCCTTGCTCCTACCATAGAACCCCTACTTTCCACATTAGAAGGGTAGAGAGCCCATAAGGGGCAGTCCCCCTGCCTGTGGCATAGGGCTCAAAGGGAGGCAAAATAGACATCTCTAGCCTCTTTTTCTCCCAGGCTTCTCCAAGGGAGGCTTTCATTCTTACCAGGACAGAAAGCAAGGGAATTTGGGTCCTGAGGCCATTTTGCTCTCCCCAGTAACCAGAGGGTACTGGACTATTATTTCTATTTGCTCCCTTAAATAATAATTAGTCTGGGGGATATGATTGGGTTCAATCTAAAGTCTAATTGCTATGTCTCACTATTACTGGGGGAGGGGGACCCCAAGCTCTATATACTTGACTTCTTTCCCACCAAATACTAGTTCCAAAATGAACACAAACACTGAGTAGCAAAGAAAACCCATTTATCCAAATCAGTTGCAAAACAGAAATCACAGAAGTTATAATAAGAGAATATATACTCTGTTATACAGAGTAAAGGATCTCTCCCACTGTGAGTGAAATAATTTAGTTCGACCAAGAGAGACAGTCCTTGATCTCATCCAAGGGGAAACTCCCCAAAGTCTCCGATGCAGCAAACTGGGAGTGGGGACGTGATGGAGACTCCTCTCATCTCCACCAATGAGGAGAGTCCCATGCCAACTGGCTTTGGGACAGGGGTTACAAAAGGAAGAAAATAGTGAAACACAGGAATTGGGTCTGGTATGGAACATTCTATAACCTTGGTTCCTCATCTGTCTTCTAGTAGGAAGGAACCAGGATTGGTCATTGCATTTGATCTTAATTCAGTGGCCCTTAAATTCTCTGAGAATCAGTTTCCTCATCTGTAAAATGGAGATAATAATACCTATAGTAGCTACTTCTCAGGGTTGTTGTGAGTCTATGATGAGATAATGTATAGAAAACATTTTGTACATTTCTTAAGTGTTGTATAAATCTATTCTTATTTATTAATATCATCATCATTGTTGTTTCTTTTGATGTTTTCGCTGATATTATCATGGATATTATTTTAGGGCAGCTGGGTGGCACAGTGAATAAAGTGCCAGACTTGGAGTGGGGAAGACTGAGTTCAAATCCAGGCTCAAGCACTTACTATCTGCGTGACCCTGGGCAAGTCACTTACCCCTGTTTGCTTCAGTTTCCTCGTCTGTCAAGTGAGCTTGAGAAGGATATGGCAAACAACTCTAGTATCTCTGCCAAGAAAACCCCAAATGGGGTAAGGAGGAGTTGGATGTGACTGAAACAACTCAACAACAATGACTGATATTGTGTAAATTGAGCTACTGGTTCTGGTTTCTTCAGTATGTACCAGTTTATACAGTTTCACCTATTTCTCTGAATTCTTCCTATCCATCATTTATGGTGAAATGATATTCATGATACTACAATTTACTCAACCACTTCCTGGGTTCTTTCTGTCAATATAGAACAGTGGAGAGTGTGCTGAATTTCAAATCAGAACAACTGAGTTGGAATCCTAGATCTACTACTTACTTCCTGGGTTACCTTAGTCAAGTCACCTAACCTATCTCAGCCCCAGTCCTACAGCTGTAAAATGAGAGGGTTTGATTAGTTGTCCTCTGAGGTCCCTTCCAGATATAAATCTAAGATCCTAGAAGCATCATTTGTGCCCTCATAAATGATCAGAAGTGTGCAGTGGTCAGTCTCGATGACCCATACCATCTTGCTAAGCCACCATTTCCTCCTCTTAGAACTGTTCTGCTGGACTTGTGTCTTTATTCTCCAATCACTGGAGAATCCTTATCATTGGTCCTAACTTGAGCTACTGAGACCCTTAGACATTGATGATTTCCTCATCACACTTGACTCCTTGGCTTCAGAGTTTCACTCTACCTAATCCTGAATGACCTTTCCCCTCTTCTTTGACTATTGCTGTCATAACTAGGTGCCCTGGTGTCCTAACTGCAGACTTTAAGAAAGTTCAAAATACCAAATACAGAAGGAAACACAGCCATAAAGCAAGTCAGCTTGATTGGAGGGAGATAACACAAAATGAAGGGCAGTAAGGGAAAATGGAGGCAGCTAGATAGCTCCGTGGATAGAATGCTAGGTCTGGAATCAGGAAGACCTGAGTTCAATTCTAACCTCAGACACTTACTACCTATGTGAGCCTGGGCAAATCACTTAACTTCTGTTTGCCTTAATCCACTGGAGAAAGAAATGGCAAACCACTCCAGTATCTTGGCCAAGAAAACCCCATGGACAGTATAGTCCACTGGGTCACAAAGAGTCAAGTAGGAATGAAGAACAACAAGGGAGAATTCTGTAAACAGGTCAGGTCTGCTAGACCCTAGAGTGGAATTGGGCACCCTACTGAGACCCTAGAGGGAATAGAGGATCATCTCCCCAGTTAGTAAAGTCTGGTAGATTCTTATAGGTCTCTTAGGGGACTGACTGGCTCCCTCCCAGTCAGGGATTATAGAGAGGGCAAATGAATGAACTCACTACAACTTGGCCAAGTGAGCATGCCAAAATCAACTTATTAGCATTGTTGTGGTTGTTTGTCTTTGTTCTCTAAGAGGACCATGGCACCAGGGAGGTGATGCCATGACATGTGAGTGATTTGAATTTAAGTGAGGGAGGGCTGTGCAAAGTCACCAGCCTCACTTTCTCCTCTGGAGCCATCTGGGTCCAGTGACGAGATACAGTGGGAGACCTTGGCCTTTTTAAGCTAAGGTTTTTAACAAGTCTCAGTTTGACTGATTCAACACCCATTCAGTGATTCAAGGCCAAGTAAGAAAAAAAAAAAGCCTTGGTGTGTTCTAACAATAAGATGCCATTTTTTTCAAAAGCTGCATGGTGTGGGAATAGGGATCAAGAAGAATAATCCCAAATCCCTATAGAGCCAGTTAGGTGGCACAGTGGATCTCTAGGCCTGGAGTCAGAAAGACCTGAGTTCAAATTCAGCCTTAAACACTTACTAGTTGTGTGATCCTGGGCAACTCACATTAACCTCTGTTGCCTTAGGTTCCTCATCTATAAAATGAGAATACTCACAACCCCTACCCTGCAGATTTCTTATGGGGGCTCTAATGAGATAATATTTGTATAGTGCTTAGCAAGCATATATTAGGCCTTTTGTAAATGTTTATTCGCTTCCCTTCTTATATGAATCTAAAAGAACAAGAGAGTGAAGAGCCTGGATCTAGGGACTGCTGCCAGGTTGTGATAGTGAAGGGGTGGGAAGATTCCTGGGGAATTGAAGTTCAGTTGGTATTCAGACTCCCTGAGGGTAGAAAAGGGGGTTTGGGTCTTTTATTGCTAGTCTTACTCTAATAGTAAGAGCCTCAGCTTCTGCCCAGGGTTCTTCATTTAGCTGATCAGGAAAGCCACTGTGTTCCTTACACCTGGACTAGCATCTATTTTTTTTTTCCTCTTGATCACCTTGTCTCTGCTCTCTTCAGATCTTGAGTGCGTATTTTGTTGTTGTTGTTACAATTTGTTTACAAATATAGCAGGGTTAAGCATGCATAGAGTTGACCAATGGGAGCATCCCAGGGAGTATGCACTGGATATCCCCTAGAAAATTGCAGGGTGGGGCACCTAGGGGGCGCAGTGGATAGAGCACCGGCCCTGGAGTCAGGAGACCTGGGTTCACATCTGGCCTCAGACCAAACACTTGACACTTACTAGCTGTGTGACCCTGAGCAAATCATTTAACCCCAAGTGCCTTTAAAAAAAAAAAAGCAAAAACTTCAGGGACTCCAGGAGTACTTTGGGGTGATAAAGCCCCTCTCTTATTGGCCGCTGAAGAGGAAGAGGTAATGACTCAGTGGTTCTGTATGCAGGAGTGATCCATCCTCTCTCCCTGGCTGTGGATTATGTAAGGACTATTCAACACTTTCTAGTGAGAGGTGAGAGGGTGCTCTCTACCACCCTGGCCACATAGACACTCCTCTCAAATGGCTGCTAAAGCAGGCACTTGGTTCGACTAGCTGAGCCTGGGCCTTGAGGTTGATAGCTGCATTTTTTCCTGCAAATGTAGGGTGGAGGTTTGGTGAACGGGAGGGTATAGACAGATGAACACAAGTTCAGTCGGGGCAATCATAAGTTGCCATCTTCACACCCAACCATACCACAGGACAGCATGCTGGGTGATGGTGGCCCAGATGAACAGTGGGATATGTTTTTCCATCAAAGACCCAGAGTTACAAGGGACCCTGGTTTACATAGAATTTTCAAACAAAGGTCCTGCTGTGTTAGCTCTTTGGTCACTAGTAGAGTAACAAGATCGTGGAACGTGGACCAATAACAAAAGTGGAGTCTCTAAAAATTAACCAATAAAGCCTACTCAGGATGAAGAAGGTAGAATTATAACTGTGCTACATCAGCAAGCTAGCTGGAGTCTCAGCAGCCAGTTCTAAGTAGAACTGGGCATAGTTTTAAGTCTTAAGCATACCAGAGCTGTATAATGGGAAGCAGGCCTAGAAGAGTGCGGCCAGAGACTTCTCTATAGCTATTTACTTTTCCACTTCTTGTTTCCTCTCCTGAATATAGGTGACCAAACAGGGAACTTTAGATGTATGTAGCAAATCTTAAAGGCAACTTTGTGAGTTTAAGAGGTTGGAAATTCTGGGTCCCTTTGACAGAGGTGGGGCTGCTGCATTGGAAAATATACCACTGAGAGTAGAAGGGGCTCAATCCCCAGGAAAGCTTGCCAGAAGACATGGACCTGGAGAAAGTTATCTGAATGGTGCAGAGCCAAGGTGAGATATAAAATGCCTATTCAGTACTTTATCATGTCTTGATATTTTAAGTATCAACCTCTAGGAGAATGAAAAGTAATTGTTTTACTGTTGCTGAATGTTAAGTTTTCTGTCAATGAATGCATGTGAAAACTTTTTGTTTTTAGCATTTCTTTTGTGTGGAGGAAGTAAATAACTTTTTCATACCTTTTCTCCCCTTTGGGGAAGGGAGGAAATAAGCCTTTATTAAGCACCAGTCTTGTGCCAAGCACTGTGCTAAGTGCTTTACAACTATTAACTCATTTAATCCTCATAGCAACCCTGTGAGGTAGGTACTGTTGTTATCCCCTTTTTACAGTTGAGGAAACTGAGGCTGACAGAGGTAATGTGACTTGCCCAGGGTCATACAGTTAGTATCTGAGGTCAAATTTGAACTCAGGTCTTCCTGACCTCAGGCCCAGTGCTCTATCCACTGTCTCTTGGGAGATTTGAGATTCTCCTCATGATCCCGATTCCCTCAGTAGGAGGCCTTAGAAAAAGAATGGCATCTTCATTTTTAGAACATTCCAATGTGAATAAGTTGATTTGGGGATGCTCGCCTAGCCAAACTCTCTCAAGCTCTTTCATTTGCTTTTAATGCAATCCCAGAGCAACAAGGGGAACCTGCCCTTATAATGAGCAGGGAACATTTCATTTATTGTCCTTGTAACCTCAGTGCCTAGAATAGAGCCTGACACAGTGCAGGTGTTTACTAAAATACTTGTTGGATTGAATTGAATTGAATTGGATCATGAGTCCTGATAACAAATGGTTTTTTGCTTCTTAAATTCACATTCCTCTTAATCACTTACTACCTAACTCACTCTTTCAACTCCACATCTCAGAAGATACAAATAATGAAACACAAATGGGTAAATAGGGCAAATCACAAAGAAAACTCCTTCCTTTACAGATCCTCTAGATTCCTTACACTCAGAAATGCCAAATTTGGAGTCAAATGACCCACGTTTGACTCTTGACTCTTCTACTCTGTGACCTTGAAGTCACTTACCCTCTGCAGACCTCTGTTTCTCATCTATAAAATGACAGAGTTGAACTAGGTCCCTTTGAGCTGTAAATCTATGATCCTATAATCCTGTGGGCCCCCAGGGAGGAGAAGCCAGGGGCTGGTTTGTTTGCAATGTCTAAGAACTGTTTGGGAGTAGAGTTCTAAATAATTTTTTATTGTAAATTTAGCAACAATCTCTAGAAATACAAACAAGGAAAGTAAAGAAAGAATTAAACTCATTGTAACCATATAAGGAGACCTATTTACATTTTTAAAAGAACATATATTTCTACAAAGCAATAACAGTAACAAGTTATTAACTCTGGGTCCCGTTCTAATTGATCATCTGTGTACACATAAAGTTTTGTCGTTGTTGCTGTTTATATGGCATCTTGTCCTTCTAGCTGTTTTCTTCGCTTTACATTATTCTCTTTGTTGTTCTATATTTCTCTATACTCCTACTATTTGTCATTTTAATGGGGAAATAATATTCCATTATATTGATATACCACAGTTTTTTCAGCCATTCCCCAACCATTGACCAGAGAATTTGCTTCTAGTTTTTTTGCTGTTACAAATAAAGCACTCTAGATATTTTTATACAACTAGGTTTTTTTTTTCCTTGATAATTACATCCTTAGGGTATAGTCCTAGTAGTGGTTTCATTGGGTCAAAGGGAATAAAGACTTATCTAACCCTTATTCTATATTGCCAGATTGCTCTCCAAAGAGATTGCACCAATTTACAATTCCAACAAGATTAACAAATCTGTTTCCCCACAGCCTTACCAACATTGAATTGAGTACTTTAACCTACATCGTCCATGTGCCAACCAATCCTAGTTCTTTGTGAATTGGGAGAGAGAATATACTATAGTAAATGTACCTCACTTGGCTCCAACCCCCGTTCCAGGAAAAAAAAAAAACAGAAATTCTCTAAAGTTAAACTCAGGACTAGATATATAGTTTCTACTACGCAAATAGACCCTAGGCTAATAACAACAACAGAGAATCAGTAATAACATTTAATAGGAACAGAAATGGAAACATAAGACAATAGAAGCATTCTCAACACTGTTTCTTTAATGAGTTACGTATGTTAGGTAGAATATTGACGAGATGGAGAACAAACAGAGAAGACTGACCAAAATGGTGGAAGGTTTCAAAACCACATTATATGAGAATCAATTGAAGAATATTGATATAGTTGAGACCACTCTCCCAACTCACAAGTTCCTGTGAGTTCAAGGTCAGGTCCCCAGTGTGTACGTCTGGTTATCCTCCCTCCTCAGGGCTTTATGGGCACCTCTCAGAGGCAGTGAGGTTTTTCTAATGCTATTGACTTAAGTCCCCATTCTGTTGTGTTCACTGCCCCAAACTCAATCACCGATGACTGACACCAATATTATTTAACCTATGAACATCAATTAGTTTCACAAAGGGGTATTTACTGGAAAAAAAAATAGCATGAAGCATCGTCCAAAAACATTCTACCAAACTGGGGTACATTTTCCCCTCTACCACTTTGGTGCCTAGAGAGGGTGGGTTTAAACCTAAAGTGGCCACCATGAACATTCATCACATTCATTTCTGGGTATGGCATAGTCACTAACCAAGTCAGTCCCTTCCTGCAGCCTCCTCCTGAGCTGAATCCTTCAAGATGATCCTTAAAGATAGACTCCTTACTGAGTAAGTAATGAACTCTACTGGAATGAACTCTAGTTTCTGGTCCTCTGGTAGATTTTCTGACTTTTTGAAATTCACCAGGTCATCACCTAGTCCTTTCCCTCGCCAAAATTCATTCCCCTAAGAGAAAAAAGAACAATGTTAAAGAAACAGAGATGCCATGTGTTCATGGGCCACATGGTAGCCAAAGAAGAAAGTTTAGTGACCAAGGCCTGTCTTCGAACAGGGAGGCTTCTGGAATGTTTTCCCTCAGTCACCACCAGGAAAGAGAGCTCACTTTGGCTCCTTAGTACCTTTTATATGCTCCCTCATTTCCAGCTCAGAAGCCATTGAGAAGGCTTTTCTTCACCACTTGGTAAGGAGACAAGAAACGGTCACCAATACCTGCACATTCTCCAATCCTGAGAGCAGGGCTTGTCCATTATATGTCATCATGTAGAAGCAGGTTCACTAAACTCCTCCCTCACATGAGTTAGTAGCAGACAGAACCTATTGCCTATGTTCCTGGTGCTGAGCCTTCTTTGGTCAGTCATCTATTATAGAAGGAACTAAGGATTTTTATCTAGAAGAGAAAACTTAAGGAAAGGAGAGCATAATAGCTGTCTTCAATACTTCAAAGGCTTGTCGTAGGCCTGCCACTGCAAAGGAATCAGATTTGCTCTGCTTGGCCCCAGAACACAAAAACAGGAACATGATTAGAAGAGCAAAGAAGATTTAGTCTTGATGGAGAGGAAAGCTTCCTAACAAATAGAGCTATTTAAAAGTGGAATGCCCTTGGAGGTACTGAGTTTCCCCTCACTGGAGGGCTTTATGCATAGGCTTAATGACTTTTTGTCCTGGGTGTTTTAGAGCAGAGGTGTACTCTACTCAAAGGCCACCCTACAATACTCTGGAGTGTAGCTTGAACCAAATTAATGTGTAATTGGAAAATATTTAACAAAATAAATTAAAATATCGATAAGATTACATCTTAAAACTAAGTCAATATGTAGCCCACAAAGATCCTTATGGTATGGTTTAGTGGTCCCCATTTCTACTTGAGTTTGACCCCACTGTTTTAGAGGACATTTCTGTACAAATGTGGATTTATCTAAAAAATTATCTATGAGGTTCCTCTTGACCAAGATATTGTGATTCTGGTGGGGGAAAAACATTCTTTATTTACCTCAAATCTGCTTTCCCCGTGTTCCCATTTATTTTATTTCTTTATGTTTTAGATGTTGACCACATTCTAATTTAATGTAAAGTAATGTTTTCCTTTATTGTAATGAGAAGGGATGGAAGAGAAAAATCTGTTTGTTATGTACAAACTTGCAACACTGGCAAAACTGTTTTTCTTAGATACCTGCCTCTTTCTTGGTTTCATATAAATGTTGCTTTTTCAAGAGCTTAGATCCCATTCTTTAATAATTGACTCAGTTTCTCCTCATTTGCCCCATGCATGCTGTCACACAGGTGTCCTTATCTCAACTAGGCAGCTGAATTGTATAATGTTTTTCAAACTCTTTTCCTGTTTAATGCCTGCTTCTAGGACTGTGGGCTTCAGAGTGAACACCAAATGTGTCCTTGAAGCCCCCTCTCCTCTCCCTGCTCCTGACCTCATTAAAGCCTGCTTGCTTCCCATCACTGATGTTTCTCCCTTATGTCTGTAACTGTATAAATATGCCATCATATTCACTGACACTTTGGGATCAATTTTTTCTGAAAGGGAATGAAGCCCCTAGCTGAGCAGCTGTGAAAAATAAACTTGAACAATCTGCCTTCTAACCAAAAATGTGGTCTCCTTTGTGCCATAAAAGCACCCAAGAGACAATTGTCTCTGCTTCACTAATGAGCCCCTTTGCCAACTGGCTTCACTACTCCTACTACATATTCTTTTGTCCCCTTAATTTCCAAAGATCAGAGTTTCTCCTCCAGATGGGTAAACCTGCTTCTCTTACCTCTGACAGCCCTTGGATAGATACATTGAGCACTCAGTGAATAATATTGATGAATATACACATTTACAGAATAAACAAGTTCTTTGAACAGCTCTGCAGAGCTATTTGCTGGGTACAGCACAAAGTTTGATTAACTGAAATTCAATTCAACAAACATTTACTAAATACTTAGTGCAGTGCCCTGTGCTAAGCAGTAGGGAAATGAATGTCGACCCAGCTTATAGTCTTGGCTTTGCCACTAAGTTGTGTGACCTTGAGCCAGTCCCTTTCCTGGAAAACAATGTGGTATGGTAATAGCACCTACCTCACAGGGTTGTGGAGAGTATCAAATGAAATCATGAGGTCATATGTTGCAGTGGTAAGATCACTCACTGACTGGAGTCGGAGGATTGGGGTTCAAAGCCCACCTCTGACGCTTATTACCTGTGTGACCTTAGGCAGTCACTTATCCTTCTTGATCCATTGTTTCTTTTTCTAATTACATTTTTTATTTTGTTAAATATTTCCCAATTACATTTCTTTAAAAATTTTGATATTCACATTTTAAAATTTTGAGCAAATTCTCTCCCTCCCTCCCTCTTGTCCTTTCCCAACCCATTGAGAAGATAAACAAGATAAACAATAACACAAAAAAAAGCAAGAAAAACAAAGAAGTATGCTTCAATCTGTGTTCAGAGTTCATCAGTTCTCTCTCTGGAGATAGATAGTATTTTTCACCACATATCCTTTGTGATTATCTTGGATCGTTGTCTTGGTCAGAGTATTCAAGTCTTTCTCAGTTGGTCATCATTACAATATTGCTGTCACTGTGTACAATGTTCTTCTGATTTTGTTCGTGTCACTCAAACTCAGTTCATATAAATCTTCCCAAGTTTTTCTAAAATCATCCTGCTCTTTTCTTATAGGACAATAGTATTCCACCATAATCACATACCACAACTTATTTAGCCATTCCCCAAATGATGGGCTTCCCCTCAATTTCCAGTTCTTTGCCACCACAAAATGATCTGCTATAAATACTTTTGTACATATAGGCCCTTTTCCCTTTTCTTTGATGTCTTTGGAATACAGATGTAGTAGTTGTGTTGCTGAGTCAAAGGGTATGCACAGTTTTATACCCCTTTGGGTAGAGTTCCAAATTTTCTCTAGAATGGTTGGACTAGTTCATAATTCTACCCACAGTGCATTAATGTATCTATTTTTCCACATCTCTAACATTTGTCGTTTCCCTTTCATGTCATATTAGCCAATCTGATAGGTATGAGGTGATACCTCAGAGTTGTTCTAATTTACATTTTTCTAATCAACAGTGATTTTCATGTGATTATTGATATTGATATTGATTTCTTCTTCCAAAAGCTGCCTATTCATATCCTTTGACTATTTCTCGGTTGAGGAATAGCTCTTATTTTCATAAATTTGGTTCAGCTCCAGCTCTCGATCTTTGGCCCTACCTAAAGCACTTTGCAATCCTGAATATGTTTTGCAAATGTCAGTTATAATTAGTAAAATGAGAGGACTGAGCTAGATGAACAGTAAGTTTCCTTCAAGTTCCAGCGATCTATGGATTTATGATTATAATTCAGAAGGAATTATAATTTGGAAGCTAATTCTGTCTTTCATAGGTAGGTAGAATGGACGATACAGGGGCACAGACTGAGTTCTGGGAGTCTCTGAAGTGCCTAATGCCATTAACCTGAAAACATCTGAGCCACTTGGCAAAGAAAGGGAAAGGAATTGGGCTTCTCCTTTGTCTCCAAGCATCCAATTAAATTAGAGCTGTCAGGAGCTGCTGAATCAGCACTAGGGAAAATTGTCCTTCCACTTTCTTGGAGTTCTGGGTGAGTCAGTAGAGTTTTCTTTGGATGTCCTGGAGGGGATGCAGATAGAGAGAATTGTCTGGAGTTTCCGCCCCACCTAGGGCATTGTGACCCAAGAAGTGGGTGAAAGAATCCCCCTTTCACCATTGTTAACAAATGGCTCAAGGAACGATTTGAATCTGTTTAGTATCTTCCTGCCAAGGATCAGCAAACTCAATCTGTAAAGTCCAGATCTTCACCATAGGCTTCCAGGAGTTTATGTCATGAGGCATAGAGCACTGGACCTGGAGTTAGGAAGACCAAAGTTCAAAGTTCAAATCAGACCTTGGCCATTTACCAGCTCTGTGACCCTGGGTAAGTCCCTTAACCTCTGTCTGCCTCAGTTTCCTCATCTGTAAAATGAGATTCATAATAGTACCTGCCTCCCAGAGTTGTTGTGAGGCTTAAATAAGCTATTTGTAAAGTGAGTTGCAAACTTTACAGGATTTAAAAATTCTAGCTTGTATTATCATTATCTTTAAGGGCAATACCCACCTTGACTGCAGTAAGTAAAACAATATACCCCAAAGCCTTAAGATGAGGTGTTATTAGAATGGCAAGAAAGGAATTAGTCTCATGGAATTTCAATCTAGTTTTATATATTGTGAATATATTTATTTATGTACTATACCTTTTGTCTCTCCTGTTAGAATGTAAGCTGCTTGAGGGCAGGAACTGTTTCATTTTTGTTTTTTGAATCCCCAGGGCCAAACATGGTGTTTGTCAGACAATAAATCAACAAACATATACTAAACACCAAATGCCAAATGTGTCCAATGCCTATTATATACCAAGCACATAGTAGGTGCTTAATAAATTCTTGTTGATTGATTGATAGTTGAGGAAAGTAGACTGGTTGTCTCAGACAACATAATGTGACATAAATAAATAAAGCTGACTCTGGAATGAAGGGACTTGTGTTTGAATCCTAGCTCTGTCAACTTTAGTACCTATGTGACTTTGAATAAGTGCAAATCCTTTCTCTTCTCTGTATCTCAGCTTCCTCATATGTAAGATGAAGGCTTGGACTAGATTAGTGGTTCTCAACATTTTTGTTCCATTAGCACCTTTCAGTGAAACAAAAGTATTGTGAACTGCTAGGTATTTTAATATACTATGCATTATATTCTGCAACTATTTACTGCTTAAGGTGCCGTTAAAGAACTTTTAGCATGAACCCTTTGGACCAATGTCTCAAACCCCAACGGATTCTTGAACCACTAAAAAGGAATTGCTATACTGGGTAATCTCCAGGATCTTTTCAACTACAAAAGAATGTGTTGCTAAATATTTGAAGGCCACCCACATAGAAGAGAAAGCAGACTTGTTCCATAGTGTAGATGTTACAAGAAGGTGGATTTTGACTCAATAGAAAATTATCTTTAAAAATATATAATTAAAGCTGTTCAACAACTGCCTCACATTAATGAATTCACTGCCCCTGGAAGTGATCAAGTAAGACTTTGTGTTTATCTTTCAGGGATGCTGCCAAAGTGGTGGTCATAACAACTAATTTGTTCTTCAGTCATTTCAGTCACGTCCAACTCTTCGTGACCCCATTTGAAGTTTTCTTGAAAGAGATACTGAAGTGGTTTGCCATTTCCTTCTCCAGCTCATTTTACAGATGAGGAAACTGAGGCAAGTAGTATTAAGTGACTTTCCCAGGGTCACACACCCAGTAAGTATCTGAGGTCAGATTTGAACTCATGAACATGAGTATTCCTGACTCCAAGCTCTGTTCTATCCACTATTTCACTTTAATCCTGTAAAGATTGTAGTGAAAGTATTATTAATTCTATTTTCAGATGAGGAAACTGAGACTCTGTGAGATTAAAGGACTTGCCCAGAATGGTATCGTAAGCATTAGAACTGGGATTTGAACTGAGGCCCCCAATCCAAAATTAACATTCTTTCCATTCTTCCATACTGCCTCAATAGGTGAGCAGTGGGACTGGAAGACCTCTAAAATCCCTTTGAACTCTTAGATTTGTGATTGGGGAATTCCTAAAATTTAAAAAAAAACTTTTAAAATGAGCTATCTTCTCTCTTACTTAGAAAGACTATCTAGAGCCATGCTTGGCTTGAACTCCATGCTACCCGAGAATGGGAACTTCATCTTACTACTAAATGACACAGGTAAGGACCAAGGAACAAATGTCATCTACACTTGTATACCCTTTTCCCTGAGGCTTCAAATCCTGTTCTCTACTCTGACTCCAAAAATTACTAATTGGGTGAGCACAAGCAAATAACTTAGCCACTTTGAGTTTTCTTACCTATAAAAGGGTAGTCCTTAATTCATAGGGTTGTTGTGAGGATCAAATGAAAAAATATATATTAAAGGCTTTTCAAATCTTAAGGTACAGTTATTATAATTATTATGTGATTTCCAGAAAATATGAATACTTAATGTAAGTGCCTCCTAATTTTAAGCCTAGATCCTGACTTCCTTCTTATCTATTACCTGATGGAATAGCCCAGTTCTAGATGTCAGAGAAACAAAGACAGCCCCACATTCCTCTAACTGTAGCCTTTATTAATAACCCAAAAGGGAAGGTAAGGCAAGAAGCCATTCTTTGTTAAGTGCTTACTGTGTTGGGCACCAAGCCAAGCATGGGGATACAAAAAGAAACAAAAAGACAGTGACTGCCCCCGAAGAAGCTTACATTCTAATGGGGGAAGAAAATACACAAAAGGGAGCTGAAAAGTGTGAATGGGGGGCCGGGGGAGGCAAGGGAGGGAGAGGACAGGGAATGGAGAGAGAAGGTGCCTGGATGAGGTCACGTTATAGAAGTTGAGCCACAGAGAAGGGGGCTGTCCAGCATGGTGAAGGGATGTTCCAGGGTGAGAAAACCACAAGGGAGGATGGACGCTCCAAGGTGAGTCAACAGCTGAGGCAGCATAGTGGCAAACTCTAGAAAGTTATTGGAGGGAGTACAGACCATCAGTAGTAAACACCAACATACAACTCACCAGATTTCTCATCTGACTATTCTTTTTCATGAGAAGCAAAACAGCATAAATGATGGTTTCAGGAAAATGATCTCTACCTTGAGCCAAAGAGCTAAGTCTGAGCAGCTGTAGTGCTTATGAACAGCACTGTTTTAAACTCAGGACCACCAAGGGAGTTTGGGCCTCTTTCAAATGAACCGATCGGAGGTAAACAGACTCCATACATTTTCCTCCTAGGCAACTAGGTGGTGCTGTAAATAGATCCTTGGGACTGAAGTAAGGAAAACCTGAGTTCAAATCCAGCCTCAGTGATTAAGTGACTTGGCCAGGGTCACATAGCTAGTAAGTATCTGAGGCCAGATTTGAACTCAAATCTTCCTGAGTCCACATCTAGTGTTCTATTCACTGAGCCTCCAGGTGTTTCTTAGTTGTGTGACCCTGGGCAAATCAATTAACCTCTCTTAGGATCAATTTCTTCATCTGTAAAATGGACACTTCCCTTACAGGGTTGTTATAAGGATCCCATGAGTTAATATACATAAAGCACTTTGCGATCTTTTAAGCATTCCAGAGATCCTAGCTTTAATAACAATTAGACCTGCCAAAAAGTGAAGTAGACTTCCTGAGGTGATGGGTTTCCTTTCACTGTAAAATGCCAACAAAAGGTGAATTGGCTTTTTATCAGAGATGATGTAAAGGAGATTCTTGTTCAAGAATAACTTGGACTAGTTGTAGCCTGAGACTCCTTCCAACATTACAACTCTGGACTTCTGTGTACACATACCTTGGAAAATTCTTGCATTTGTTCCTCTGTTTGGCCTTTGGGTCTTACAGTCAATCTGTCTGCTACATTGAGCCCTTTTCCAGCATAACCTCTTCTTCACCCTTTTCCTCCTACTTTTAATCTTATGCAGGGGTTCTAGCTGCAACTCACAACTTCAGACACAGTCTTGTCTTCCTGGTAAAGGCAGTCTTCCTCATCATACTCCCTGGGACTCTGGACATCAGACCCCCTCTAGTCTATGTATCCTTTGAAAGCAAGAGGCATGACATTCAGAATGAGGCAGGACTTCCTACCTAACCATTCAAATTAACCACTCAAGAGGGTTTGGAGTCAAAGATCTGGAGACCCAAGAGGGGTACAGGTCAGGGTCAGGAGAAGCAGGGGCTTTGCTCAAGGGGCCAATTGTCTTTCACCTCATTGGGGGTGAATGGGAGAATCTGCTAAGAGGACCTATTTATCATCACCACCAGCCCTGATAATCTTATTCATTACCTGGGCCAAATTCTTTTGTGTCTTCTAACTTCTCGTTGGATTTCCAATTAGTGGTCAACCCTCTGTGTTCTAGAGTAACAGAGGAAAATTGGACCATAGAGAATCTAAAATAGCAGATTTTTTTTAATCATTTATATCTGGCTTTGGAATCTGTTTTTGTTCTCAAATTTAAATAATGGGATATTTAATTATAATGGAGGGCTGGAATACATGCAGAGAGCTCTGATGATACTGCTCACATGGAGAAAGCTGGGGAGCCTACTTCTGGGAGAATTACGATGCTGTGTTTTGGAGATACTTTGAAGACACTGGCCTTTTGAAGGTATGGAGCCAATCAAGAGGCCATTATCTCCCTCATGGGTAGCTAGTTGGAACCAGTTACAGAATATCTACACATGCTTCAAAGTCTGTCCAAAACACTTGGTCAACCAGAGCCTCAGTCATTCTTTTCAGTTCTCTCCCTTGGTGAACCTCTTCTCTTGGTTTGAATTCCTTTGCTGACGGTGTCCATTGAGAGATAACAGAGTAAAAGCTAAGGCCTTGGACATTCTCCCTCCGAGGTCAACAGGCAGCCTCATGTAAATGGACCTTAATCCTTTGCCTTGTTCTTAGATGAGAGATCTGAAGGCTTTTGAAAGGTCAGGAGAGTGAGCCTTCTAGAGTTCAAGAGTCTCAGGAGTCCAAGAGTCAGAGTCCATGCTGGGTTGTGTATCCAGCTCAGCATTGATGCCTTGAAAAGTGAGAAGCTCAGGGACCGGTCCCAGCAGTAGCTTAGACGACGTCTCATCCATCAGTGATGCTACATTTGATCTTTTAAAATGGGTAGAAACAAGACCATGCAGAAATCCTATTAAGAGTAAGCCCACTCTCCCCAGAGACATTCCTTGCCTCTTCATCCTCCATTCTTTATCCTGCCCCATAGCACAACTTGTCCCAGTTGATCATTCCTTGCTGACATTTGGCAGTGTCCTCTCCTGGATGATTTCAAAGCACCAATCTAAGTAGAGTGTCCTCTCTCCCAGTTCAACAGTTTAGTTCATTTGGCAACACTCAAAATGGACTGATTCATTTTTTACACATATTCAAAACTGATTTTGCCCTTCTGGCATTCCACTTTGAAGTGTTCTTTATGTAAATTAAATATAAATGAAAATTAAAAGTAGCATTTTGATTTAGAAACCTTTTTTGTAGAGTATGGCTTTGAGGCAACATTGGGACGTTCGCAGTGATCTCCTGGGGAGCCTGTACTTTTCCAGGTGAGCAAGCCCCACTTTTAGATCCACTTCTATTCCCTCTTTCATTGACAAAGGGTCATAAGAGCATAGATTTCAAATTTTGAGGGATTGTAGAGGTCATCTAGCCCCGTCTCTTACATTTTACAGATGAGGAAAATGAGGCTCAGAGACGTCAAATGACTTCATCAAGGTGACACATTTAGTAGGTAGCAAATCCAATATTGTAACTCAGGTCCTCTGACTCTGAATCCAGCCCTCTCTTAATTCCACTGTATCTATTGATGCCATAGTGTGCCTCTCCTCAGTAGCTATGTCCTCTAGAAGTCTTAAACCCAAAATTCATTTCATTGTCAGTTATATGAGAATGTGTCCTGCTTATTCTAAGGATCATGAACCTAGTTTGAGAGTCCTGCTATCAAATTGAAGATACTGTTTTTCACTTTCTCTTGTGTGTGTGTGTTTATTTTGTTCTGTTTCTTCTTTCACAATGTGACTAATATGGAAATATGTCTTATATATAAATAACCTATATCAAATTGCTTACTGTCTTAGGGAGGGAAGAGATGAAGAAGGAAGAGAGAAAATTTGGAACTCAAATTTTTAAAAAATGAAGGTTAAAAGTTATCTTTATGTGTAATTGGTAAAAAAAATTAAATATTATTTAAAAAAAAGAAAGTTCTACCATCTCCAGAGTGTATGTTCATCCCTCAAATATATGTGGCCTCTGCTTTTAACTGAAACTGAGAAAAGAAGGGAATTCTGACTTGTCGTAGGATCCTGGCAATAGGAACACAGATTTAGAGCCAGAAAGACACTTAGAGATTGTCTAATCCAGCTCCCTCATTTCATTGATAAGGAAACTGGAGTTAAAAGAGGTTAAGAGATCTGTCCAAAGTTATATAGGTAGTGAGTAGCAGAGTCAGGATTTGAATCCATGGGTTCTGATACCAAATTCAATGCTCTTTATACTGTTCCACTCATTCCCTGGGTGTGTAAAAGGTCCCTGGGCTAGTCTAGACCCTCTTGAGTGGCTGAATATGTGTCTTATATGTAATATATTCTTAATAAATGTTTACTGAATGAATTTTGAATGCCAACCCTCTTCTCCCTCACCCCCATCTTCATGTTTCAACCAGCTTCCTGTTAGTCATTTGTGGTTGATCAGCTTTGAGAAGACAACTACACTCAATTGACCCACAGGTGATGGATAGATCAGATTATAAAGCCACTGCACAAAAGAGAGTTTCCCCTCCATACCTAAGGCAATTCAATCCTCTTGAAACTGGGCAGAGCCTTTGAATAATTTCCCCCAAAATACTGTGCTCACCTTCCAGTCAGCCTGGTATGTAATGTTTCTCAACCTAGGCTACCCAGTCTGAGAAGTAAATCCCAAGGCTGAAAGTGGCCCATCTCAAAATAGGTGCAGATGACCATCTTTGTATCTATGCAAAGGAGTAGTAGGGACCTAAACATCCCCCTGCACCAGGCTACCAAGAAATGGAATTTAATGCCAAGCACCAGGAGGGCAGAGGACTCAAGCTTCAGATTAGGGTTAAATTAAACTATTTCTAAGGTCTTGTTCAATGATAAATTTCTGTGATTCTGTGACTCTCTTTATCTAAACCCCAGGAAGCAGAATGGACCAGTGCTAAGAGTACGTGACTGGAATTTGGAAAAGATGGATTAAAATCATAATTCTTCCACTAGCCAGGTTTGTAATTTTGGGCACAGCCTTCACCAATCTGAGCCTCAGTGTTCTCATCTGTAAAATGGATAGTTTGGCCCAGATCATCTGTCTTTAAAGTTCCTTCCAACATTAGTAATCTGTGAATCTAGGTCACTTTCTTTTGTAGAGAGACAGCAAGATAGAGTGGAATGTAGTACTGCTTTGGATAACAGAAGATTTAGGCTTGAGTCCCAGCTGTGATACTAACAGTGTAATCCTTGCACGAGTCGCTAACTTTTCTGGGCCTCAATTTCACCATCTGTAAAAAAAAAGACAATAATAGCACTTGTACTACTCACCTCACAAGGCTTGCTCTGGTGAGGGAAACATTCTGTAAGCCTTAAAGTGCCTTGTAGAGGTACATTATTATTATCCAATAGATAGTGTGAATACCCTGTGAAAAATGATGGAACTAATCTTGGGAGGTTCTTCTTATTGAGGCGGAATCAGAGAGCTATCTATTTATAGGATCCTTATCATGAGGCTACTGGCTGAGGCCATTCAACTATTCTAGGAGTTTCAGGAAAGCTTCCCTTCCCTTACCATGTATGTGCTCACTTCCCCCCACTCCAAAAAAAAAAACAACAACAACAACCTGAGCCCTTTTCTTCCATCCTATGCATCTTCTCTTTTATCCCCTCTCCTCCAACTCACAACAGTTTCATCACTTAATCTTCTTTGTGTCTCTTCACATATATACGTGTATGTATGCATGTGTATCATAATTGTCTTGGGCCTTCGTAGAAGAGACAGGTTGTAGGTAGAGAGAAAACCACCAGGGGGCAGCAGAGTGTAAAAAAATACACATAGAAACATCTAGCAAAGGGGTTTCTTAATCTCGATTTGTGTTATGATCCCCTTTGACACTCTGGTGAAGCCTATGGACCCCATCTCAGACTGTTTTTAAATGCATAAAATAAAATGCTTATAATTACAAAGGAAACCAATTATACTGAAATACAATTACCAAAAATGAAATAAAAAAAAAAAACACAACCCGCAAGTTCATGGTTAAAAATGCCTGCTTTAAAATGAGAGATTAATACAGAATGAAAGAATCTCAGAATTTAAAGAGACCTGATAGGACATATAGTATGACCCACATCTGATGAATAATCCTTTCTATAGTCTTCAATCCCATGACACTGGGCTCTTCGCTGTTCCTGCTATCTACCAGTCCTTTTCTCTGCTACCAAGTATTTGAATTGGAGCATAAGCTTTAATGGGCTGTAAGAAACCTTCCTGGACTGATTCCACAAAACCTCTGTCTGTGACAGGGAGAGCCACTTGTATGTAGGCCACAAGGCAAACAGCATTGATAATGTTATTAGTCATCCTCAAGAACATCAATGATCCAGGCAGCTGGAATCCAAAAAACCATTATGTACATCTGGGTGCAGCTTTATTTTTTGCCACCTGAGGGCAGCATCTACTCAAAACGAGAGTCCCAATTCTGTCCTGGCTATTATCAGAAACCTACAGTTTCAAGATGGAAGAAGGTTCATTGCATCTACTTCCTCCCTGAAGCAGTAGAAAATATCCCCTGCTTGCCGGGACAGTTATTTAAATAAATAAATATATTAAAATTTAAATCATAAATAGGTAATAGTGAACTGATAATAGGAAAGTCAACTTCATAAGCATTTATTGAGCACCTATTATGTGCCAGGTACTGTGCTCACATTTATATACTACTCTAAGTTTTGCAAAGAATTTTCCCCACAACAACTTTGAAAATGCAAATATCACTAATTCCATTTTATAGATGAATAAAATGAAGCATAATAATGTTAAGTGACTTGTCAAGGACCACATAGATAAATGCTAGAGCCAGGAATCACTGGGTCTTGAGCCCAAGACCATTGCTCTCCACTACACCATGATGTCCCTCTAATCACTTTCCTTCTTCAGAATTATGGGTCACTATCCTTGCTTGGTCATCTCTTTGTGGTATGTGAATTCCTTTCTCTTCCCCCCCAAAATTTACATATCATTACTGTAATTACAAAACCCTCCCACAATATGCAGATATTTGGAAATCCCATATCATCCCAGCACTACAAAATATGTGTGCTGGATTATACCACCTCAGTAGGATGAATTTGTATAGACAAATGATCCCAAAGACACACTGTGGTCCATGATCCTTGAATCATAGCTTTGGACACCCACAGAGAAAGCCAGTATGAGACAGAGAGGGAACATAAGGGACCGGTGGTTGATTAAAACCTCCCTAGGATTAAGTCCTTGGGAGCTGCCTGGGCTTTTCCGATATACTAAAATCTTTAATCTGTACTTCTCCCACTCACCCTCCACAAAGCTGCCAAAATAATTTTCCTAATGCACAGGACTGATCATCACATCCCCCACTCAAAAATCTGCAGTAGTTCCCTATCACTGCTAGGATAAAATATGTGGAAGGTTTGGGGAGATGACTCTCTGTAGGAAGAAAGTTTTCAGAGAGTAGCTATGTGAATTTCTGGGAAATGTAAGGGGGATATAGACACAGACAGAAAGAGGTGGGAGGAGTTAGAAAGGGATGGAGAGGAAGAGAAAGAAATAGCACATGAGGGGAGGGGGGAGAGAGAGAGAGAGAGAGAGAGAGAGAGAGAGCTTGCCTTGCTTCTATGGGCTATTGCCTCCACCTGCAGTGACTCTAATAAGAGGTGTGGTTGGAATAGACTGAATGAAGTTTGCTGACTACACTTTAATTCTTTAATTCTTCTCCCTCTCTGTCAGAGTGAGACAAAAGCTGACTCCAAAATTCATCTCTGTTCTCTAAAGTCACCTTTATAATTTCTGTTTTAGTTTGGATTTGCTGGCTGAATACAATTCTATCTTTTGATTTTTGGATGTCCTCATTTGCTAACGGGGGCTACAAGAGAGAAAGGGAACAGTGAACATTTTGTTGTACACAGGGATACAAAAAGTTTGAATCTCAGGCCAAAGTTCCAGGCTTTCTCTTGGCTAGGGGCTTGAGCCAAATGAGAAAGATTCTTATGGTTTTGATTTATTCATTTTTTATAAAATTCCTGAAGCTGGAGCCAGTGTTTTTCTACCCTCAGGCTAAAAGCAAGTTCATCACCAGTAGTAGGCGAGTAGGAGATTAGGTGAGTAAGAGGCAGGAGCCTCAGGCAAGTTCACTCCCCTCATTGTTCTCTACAAAAGCTGAAGGGAAAAAAAAGTGAAGTGGAGACTAGGGAAAGCCACATCCCTGGGGCCACCAAAGAGAGTGCCCACATTCCAAAGGTGGGGGTTCTCTAAGAGGAAATAGCAGTTTGCCTGTGATGCTAACCACCTCTAGCCCCAGCTGCACACCTGGCTACACATAAATTCCTCAGCCTGGTAGTAGCCCCTTAAGGTGCTAAGGGATGGAGTTGACAATGTGTATAAAGATATGAAAATACAAAGTAGTTTCAGAGAGAACACTAACTGCAGGGGATCAGTAAAGACCTACTTTAAAAAGGGCACTTGAACTGAGCCTTGAATAATAGCTAAATTTTATACTGTTTAAGACTTTAAAGTTTGCAAAGCCCTTTACAAATGTCATCTCATTTGATACTCACAAAAACCCAGGAGATGGGTGCTGTTATTATTCCCATTTTATGGATGAGGACATTGAGGCAGCGAGAGATTAAGTGACTTATCTAAAGGCACACAGTTAGTAAGTGTGTGATGCAGATTTGAATTCAGGTCTTCCTGAGGAAGCTAGAGATACTAAGAGGTGTAACTGGCAAGGGAATGAATTCTAGACGTATGAGACTATCTGTGTGAAGACCAGGAGATGAGTGTTGAAATGCCATATACATTCTACCTAGAACAAACTCCTTATCTTTGCTAGTTGAAACCTTCCTATTCTTTCCCGACTCAGGTTAGATGCTATCTCCTCCATGAAGCTCATCTGGATTCCCCTCAGCTAAAAGTACTCAAAATGTCCTAGAATACTTTGTCTGGGTCCCTCCTTCGCCACTGTCACATTATATCTCATACTTTGGGCATATTCTATTCATCCTGGTAGATCATAAGCCCCTTGAAGACAAGGGAGATTTTTGCTTTTCATGTTTTTATCCCAAATGCTGGACACTGCTCTTTACATGTTTCGTTGTTGTTGAATCATTTCAATGGCTATTCATGACCCTATTGGGGGTTTTCTTGGCAAAGATACAGGAGTGGTTTACCATTTGCTTCTCCAGCTCATTTTGCAGATGAAGAAGCTGAGGCAAACAGGGTTAAGTGACTTGCCCAAGGTCACCCAATTACTAAGTGTCTGAGGCCAGATTTGAACTCAGGATGAGTCTTCCTAACTCCAGGCCGAGAGCTCTATCCACTGGGCCCCCTACCTCATACACAGTACATAGTTATTAAATTTTGGTTGAATTAATTCTCAGACTAGTCCAGAGCAACTGAAGAGGGCAGCTAGACATTTTCCTAGTGGCCTGGAAGAGGGGAGGACTTCCTTTTTTTCCCATGGGGAACTTTCCCAGGTCCCTGATGCTATTCTTACTGATATCACATGGGACATTCTCAAACATCAATCAGTAGCATCCCAGCAATTTGTACAGCCTCCTAAAACAAAGCCCTTAAACCTGACTTTGGCTTTTTCTAAAGAAGTTTCTTTAAGGAGCCTCTGGGATAGCTTCTTCACCCCTGTAAACTGTAATCAACTTTCTCTTGTTTCCTATTTGAATGGTCAATCAGCATCTCTATTCTTCTTGAAGGAGACACCTGTAAACCCTTCCTCCTCTCCTTCCCTTTTCTCCATCCCCTAGCCATACCCTCTCTCTAGATCCAAGCCTAAGAGCGTAGTAAGATCTCTCACCTGGAAAAGATATCTCTTTTGCAGGAAGAGAAATCTCTCTCAAAGGATGTGAAAGACAGATCTTGGAAATTTAGGCCCATTGGGATGGTATGAGCAGTCCAAGCTCCTCTTTCATACTCTGCCATAGAAACATCTCTTGGAATTGAGGGATAGGGCCTGTAAGATTTATCCAGTTGTTTCAAGATTAAGTGGGACAATATAATCAATCAATTAGTCAATCAAATAAGCACTTATTAATCATCAATTTTTTTTTCAGGAACTCTGCTAGGGGCTGGGAATACAAAAACAAATACCACCAAGGAGGCAGCTAATCTGGGAGAATCAGGAAAGTTGCTGGTAGAAGGCATTGAAGATGAGCTTTGAAGGGACCTAGGGATTCTAAGAAGTGGAAATAAGGAAGAAGTGTATTCCAGGAAAAGGTGAAAATCTCAAAAGCACAGAGATGGGAAATGAACCATCTCGTATAAGGAATAGCACGAAGGCCAGATTATCTGGATAGTAGAATGTGTTAGAGGGAATTATGTATAAGGCTAGAAAGGTAGGTTGGGAGCCAGAATGTGAAGATCTTTAAATATGAAACAGAGGAATTTATATTTGATCTTAGAGCTAATAGGGAAACATTGGAATTTATTGAGCAGGAGCTCGATATGGTTAGACCTGTGCTTTAGGCATATCACTTTGGCATCGGTGTGGAGATTGGATTAGAGGGAAGAGAAACTTAAGGCAGAAAGTCCAATTAGGAGTATTGCAAGGTATCAAATGGTCCCAAGCACTGCTGTGGGACAATAGCTACTTGGATTCCAGAGGCTAGTAGAATGGGAAACAGCAACTATTTTTTACACATAACTGGATTCAAGTCCTGCCACTGACACATAGTGACTGTATGACCCTGGGCTAGGCCAGGGCAAAACTCTATGAGTTTGGTTAGTCCCCCAAAGTCGAACATTCATAGTGTAAAGGTGGAAGTCAATTGAGTCAATGAATCAATCATCCCATCCCACTTAAAGAATCTAACAAAATACTGTAGCCCTGATGCTTTATAAGGTGAGAATATCTCTATTGAATCAATTAAAGTCATTAAACTAATGTATACCCTGTGGGTCTTCTATAAAATAGTAATCCAATTCAGAATACATTGAGTGTGGCAGCTTAAAGGAGAAAACAGTTTTATCCAAGGCCCTGAGAGGGAACTGCTTGAGGTGGGGGCGGGGGGGGGGGGGGGGGGGGGGGGAAGGTAGGACAAGGAGTGGAACCTTAGTCTCCCCCATGTTCCTCTGACCAGAATCAGACTTTGTGAACTTCAGAGGGTCAGAGAATTTGGACTTCTCATCAGTGTCTTAGCAACTTCCCAGGCAACATTATCTTCCTTATGAGCTAAAGACAAAGTAGACACACAAGAAAAGACAACTTCAGAACCCTACTAATAGGTCAATAGAAAGCTACATCACAACTAAAGGAAACTTTATAAAGGACAAAAGGGAGAAAAGAACTTCCAGGAAGTGACACCTTTGCATGTGCTCTCTATGCCTAAATCTACCTGGAGGTGGGGTAGGGGGATTTTGTACTGACTGTTCTTATTATACTACCTTGGTAAATATCTTTTTTTCCAAAAGCTCATTAAGTCGCTTTGACCAATTGATGTCAACTGATAATCATGAGAGACGAAGCATGACAGTGGGGGTTCATGAGTTATACCACTTGTAGTTCCTTCTCTAGCCCCTTAGGGTTCTAGAGGAGAAGTAACACCAGCCCTCTGGGGAAAAACATAACTCCCACTCAGGAATGAGGAGAGTAGCTCCAGACCATGTGCTGCAATAGAGTGTAAGTTTGGAGGATACCTTGAGGATACTTTAAAGATCACCTTATCTAATTCTCTCATTTTATCGTTTTAGAGGGGGAGAAACTAAGGCGGAAACAGAGAACTGAATAGCATAAGGTCACTTAGGTAGTATAATTAGCATTTGAACTGATTATTCTGTGTTCTTCTAATTCCAAACTCATCATCCAAGTGTTCCCTACCAGTTCTTGCTACCTTCCCCTTTCTATGCTACTTCCCCTTTCTTCTGAGGCTTGGGGACCGCTAATGTTCTCAACTTCCTTTCTCATGCTAAGGGTTGAATTTCAGATATTATGGCAGGCCAAGGGCATTATGTCTGGTAGAGAAAGGGAGTTAGACTGTTCTCATCGCTCCTCACATCTTAACTATCTTCCATATTAGAACATAAGCTCCTTGAAAGCAAGGATTTTTTAAAATTTTGTCTTTGTATCCTCAGTACCCGGTAGAGGTACTTAATAAATGCTTGTTACTTGGTTAATTGATTGATTGATTAATGCTATACAGGTAATTTTATACCCTACCTCTCCATAACGGCTTCAGGAATATCTTCCTCTTCCTCCAGCCCACTGGGCTATGACTCACCAAAAACATTTCCTGGGAATCTCACTGCCAACAGAAAATTCACCTAGGGTGACCCAGGAGCAATCACCAAATTTGAGAGCTAGAAGAACTTATTAAACCATTTATTTCAACTTATGTCCAATGAATCATTCCTTCCTCAACATCCCCAGAAATTGATTATCCAGAATCTGTTCCAAGACTTCTCAGGAGGGACACATTCCCCTGTTTGACAGCTCTAATTGTTAGGATGTTTTTTTTTTCCTGACATCAAACTTCAATTTGCCTCCTTGAGGCTTCCATACATGATCCTGATGTGTTCCCTCTTTCACACAACAGCCCTTGAAATACTTGAAAATAGCTATCACGTTCTCCATAATTCTTCTCTTCTCCAGGTTAAATATCCCCTTTTCTTTTTACTGATCCTCATATATCATGGACTCAAAGTCCTTCACCATCCTGGTAGAGAAACAGCTTCACTCAGTCTTTTTGCTGTCTAAACACAGGCTTCTTATAGCCCGCTTTCCCCCACTTCTCTGTCCCTCAATTGTCCTTTAGAGGCAGATAGGTGGAGAGTGCCCTCGGCTGGGATTCAGGAAGACTTGAATTCAAATCCTACCCCAGACACTTACTAGCTATGTGACCCTGGGCAAGTCACTTAACCTCTGTTTGCCTCAGTTTCTTCAACTGTAAAATGCCAATTATAATAACACCCACCTAACAGGGTTGTTGTGAGGATCAAAGGAGATAATTGTTAAGTGTTTAGTACAGAGCCTGGCATATAGTAGGCACTAGATTTAATGCTTATTTCCTCTCTGTGTCCCTATCCCCTTGACTTGTTGATGAAGTAAACACTCTTCATGCATTGGTTCCTTACTTTTAATTGCTTCTCTATGGAGTCTTCTCTTGCTGCTCTACACTCCTGTGTGTGGTCAATTGAGAGTGGAGAGACAAGGGAGGGAGAGAAAAGCAAGGGAAAGAGAGTTAGAGACAAAGAAGGACAGAGACACAGAGTGATTTCTTTTAGTAAACTCATCAGCTCCAATGAGTTTAATGATCACCTCCATGGAAGGATTCTCAGACTAATATTTTCAGCCCTAATTTTTCTCCCAAGCTCCAATACTATATCACTAATTGTCTACTGGACATGTGACCTAAGAGGCACATAGATATCTTAAACTTAGTGTGTCTGAAACCAAACTCATTATTTCTCCACTCTCCCCAAAACTCACTCTTCTTGTTAACCTCTCTATTTATGTTGAGGGCATCACCATCCTCCCAGTTTCCCAGGCCTAAAAACTTAGTTTAATCTCTGCCTCATTTCCCCCATCCAATCAGTTGCCAAGTCTTGTCAATTCTACCTCCCCAGCATCTCTTGAATCTATTGCCTGTCTTCCCTCATATAGCCACCACCCTCATTCAAGCCCTTCTCATCTCCCAACTAGACCATGCAAAAGCCCACTAATTGGTTTTCCCACCTCAAGTGGGAAACCACCATCTTCTCCAATCCATCCTTCACATATGCCAAACATTTTCTTAAAACAGAGATCTCATCATTTTGCCCCTCTACCCCCCAAAATTCCAGTAACTCCGTATTATGTCTGGAATTAGAAAGAAATTCTATTTGGCATTTAAAACTTTCCACAATCTGACCCCAACCTACCTTTCCACCTTTATTGAACACTTCTCTTTTTTGTGTACTTTGGCCCAAGCCTAACTGGCCTTCCTGTTCCTTATACACAGCATTTTTGCCCCTGTTCTTTTGCCCAGGCTGTCCTCCATGCTTGAAATGCACTCCCTCCTCACTCCATCTCTCAGGATGCCTAATTTCCTTCTTAACTCAACTGTCACTTTCTACAAGTTGTGTCCTGAAATGGATATTTCTAGGCCTGGTAATAACCTGGGATTTTAAGAAGCCCAGAGCTCCTAAATTCTGCAGGTGACCTCTGAAATGACTTATTGGAGAAAATGACCATGCCAGGAAGATGATCTCCAAGCCATGCCCTGGGTTTCCAGAAGAGAGGGACTTTTCATGAGCTGCTTGGACAGAATAGGGCCATGTGAAGGTGAAATGCCTATTCAGCAGCCTCACAAAGTGTTTCATACATGAGCCCAGAGTAGACTTATCTTAGTGGAAAAAGAGTTCATATTACATTCTATTGCCTGGGCTGCTGAGAACTCAACAAGGCTATCCCTGAGGCTAGAAATGTCTGTCTCAGGATCTCTTTTTGGTCAATTGTACTTAAGGAAAGAAAGACAAAGTGAGAGGCCATGAGGGTCTTAGGATCACCTAAATAAGAGCACACTTTCTCTACCATGTGCAAGCATCCCTCATAGTTCCCAAGAAGAAAAGAAATCCCTGCCCTCCCCCATCCAAAAAATTTAGAGTTCAGTAGAAAATTGCCAGAACACCAAGCTACATAATTCACAAGAGAGGAAAAGAGGCTGGGAGTTATTTCTCCCTTTAAAGCTGACTGAGGGCAGGCTCTTGCTGCTCAGTGGCCAGTTTTCTTTAACAGAGCCACCACCACACAAAGACCAATCAGAAGCCTGTGAGAATTGAACATAGCCTTTATCAAAGGGTCTACCAGAAGGTGCCAGGGTGCATGCCTCTCCCTATGCATGCACCTTGAGATAATGATTCTTACATTTGGTTTTCGGTTCTTTTTGTTTTTTTGTTTTGTTTTGTTTTGTTTTGTTTTTAATTGCTTATTTATTTATTTTTTAACATTAATTTTCTTTAAATTTTGAGTTCCAAGTTCTCTTCCACCTTCCAACCCCTCCCCTACCCATTGAGAAAGCAAGAAATATGATGCCTATTATATATATATATATATATATATATATATATATACAGAGAGAGAGAGGGAGAGAGAGAGATGCAATACATATTTCTTTTATTAGTTATGTTCCAGGAGGAAAAAGCAAGAAAAATTTAAAAAGGAAAAAAAATTCTTCAATCTGCATTCAGAGTTCATCAGTTATTTCTCTATGGTTGGGTAGCATTTTTCAACATGAGTTCTTGAGAATTGTAGATCATCGTATTCATCAGAGTAGCTAAGTCTTCTACCACTGATTATCTTTACAATATTACCATTACTGTGTAGATTATTCTCCTGGTTCTGCTCACTTTACTTTGTATCAGTTCATATAAATTTTCTCAGGTTTTTCTGAAACCATCCTACTTATCATTTCTTATAACATAATAATAATCCATCACAACCATATACCACAATTTGTTCAGCCATTCCCTAATTGATGGGCATCTACTCAATTTCTAATTCTTTGCCACCAGAAAAAGAACTGCTATAAATATTTTTGTGCACACAGGTCCTTTTCCTTTTCTTAGATTTCTTTGGGATTCAGACCTAGTACTGGCACTGCTGAGACAAAGGGTATGCACAATTTTCTAGACCTCTGGTCATAGCTCCAAATTGTTTTCCAGAATGGGTGGAACAGTTCATGACTCTACCAACAGCACATTAGTGTACCTAATTTTTCTATGTCCCCTTCAACATTTATCATTTTCCTTTTTTGTCATCTTAGCCAATCTGATGGGCATGGAGTGGTATCTCAGAATTGTTTTAATTTGCATTTCTCCAATGAATAGTGATTTAGAACATTTTTTCATATGACTATATATAGCTTTGATTTCTTCTTCTGAGAACTTCTTGTTCATATCCTTTGACCATTTATCACTTGGCAAATGGCTCTTATTTTTATTAATTTGACCCTATTCCCTATGTATTTGAGGAAGGAGGCTTTTATCAGAAAAACTTGATAAAAAATTTTCCCCTTGTGTCTTGTTTTTCTTCTAACTCTGGCTTCATTGGTTTTGTTTGTTTACTTCCTGTAATCCTCTCCATCTCTTGTTTTGTCATAAACTCTTCCCTTGTCCATAGATCTGACAGGTACATTTTTCCATACTTGCTTAATTTACTTATGATATTACTCTTTATGTCTACATCATGTACCCATTTTGACTTTGCCTTGGTATGTGGTATGGTGTTGGTCTATGCCTAGTTTCTGCCAAACTGCTTTTCAGTTTTCCTAGCAATTTTTGTCAAATGGTAAGTTCTTGCCCAAAAAGCTTGGCTCTTTGGGCTTATCAAACACTAGATTGCTACAGTCATTTACTACTGTGTATTGTGTACCTAAACTATTCTATTGACTGACCAATCTATTTTGTGGCCAGTACCAGATTGTTTTCATGATGGCTACTTTGTAATATAGTTTGAAATCTAATACTGCTGGACTTCCTTCTTTTACATTTTTTTCCATTGATTCCATTAACATTCTTGGCCCTTTGTTCTTCCAGATGAACTTTGTTATTATTTTTTTCTAGCTGTATAAAATAATTCTATGTTAATTTGATTGATATGGCACTGAGTAAGTAAATTAATTTAGGTAGAATTGTAATTTTTATTATGTTGATTCAACCTACCCATGAGCAATTAATATTTCTCAGTTGTTTAGATCTGTCTTTATTTGTGTTAAAAGTGTTTTATAATTGTGTTCATATAGTTCCTGGATTTGTCTTGGCAGGTAGATTCCCAAGTATTTTGTATTGTCTGTAGTTATTGTAAATGGAATTTCTCTTTCTAACTTTTTCTGCTGTATTTTGTTGTTAAATAGAAATGCTGATGATTTATATATATGAGTTTATTTTATAACCTGAAACTTTGTTACAGTTGTTAATTGTATAAATTCTTTTTTAGTTGATTTTCTAGGGTTCTGTAAGTATATTATCATATCATCTTCAAAGAGTGATATTTTCATTTCCCCATTGCCTATTCATATTCCTTCAATTTCTTTTTTTCTTGTCTTATTGCTAAGGCTAGCATTTCTAGTATAATATTGAATAATAATAGTGATGATGGACATCTTTGTTTCATCCTTGATCTTAGTGGCAAGGCTTCTATTAATCTTTTTTTAATCTATGCTTCCAAGACCCTTTATTGAATATAGTTTTTATTGCATTTTGGTCTGAAAAGGGTGCATTTAATATTTCTGCTATTCTGCATTTGTTTGCAAGGTTTTTATGCCCTAATACATGGTCAGGTTTCTTGTGAAGAAGTGATGTATAGTTGATAAAAAGGTATACTTCTTTCTATTCCCATTCAATTTTCTCCTGAGGTCTATTATATCTAACTTTTCTAAGATTCTACTCATATCCTTAACTTCTTTCTTACTTATTTTATGGTTAAATTTATCTAATTCTGAGAGGGGTAAGTTGAAGTCCCCCAGTAGAATTGTTTTACTATCCATTTCCTCCCATAACTCATTTAACTTTACCTTTAAGAATTTGGATGCTCATCCTTTTGGTGCATGTAAATTTAGTACTGATATTGCTTCATTGTCTAGGGTACCTTTTATCAAGATGTAGCTTCCCTGATGACTTCTTTTAATCAAATCTATTTTTTGCTTTTGCTTTGTTGGAGATGATTGCTACCCCTGCCTCCCCCTTTTTTTTTTACCTCAGCTAAAACGTAATAAATCTGCTCCAGCCCCTTATTTTAACTCTTTATGCATCTCTGTTTCAAGTGTATTTGTTATAAACAACATATGGTTTAATTCTGGTTTCTGTTCCATTTGGTTATCAACTTTGGTTTTATGAATGAGCTCATCCCATTCACATTCACATATTCACATCCACCTAACTGTATGTTCCCCTTCATCCTATTTTCTTCTGTTTATCCTTCTCCCTCTCTTTTTACCCTGGGCCTCCTCAAAAGTCTATTTTGCTTCTGACCACTGTCTCCCTTGATCAGCCCTTCCTTTTATCACTTCCCCTTTCTCTTATCTCCCTGTTGAGTATGACAGATTTCTGTACACAGCTGAGTGTGTTGTGTATCAATCAATCTATCTCTATATTTGTATATCTATCTATCTATCTATATTTAGATGATAGACATAGATAAAATATATATGCTTCCCTCTTTGAACCAATTCAATGAGAGTGAAGTTCAAGTGTGGCACATTATCCCACCCTCCCTATCTTCTCCTCCCCTGTAAAAGCTCTTCCTTTGTGTACTTTTTTTTAAGTGAGATAATTTCCCCCATTTTTCTTCTCCCTTCTTCTTTTAATGATAAAGTTGTTAGGAATTACATGTATCATCTCCCCATAAGGAATGTAAATAGTTTAACCTTATTAAGTCCCTTATGATTTTTCTTTCATGTTTGCTTTTTTATGCTTCTCTTGAATCTTATGTTTGAATGTCATATTTTCTATTCAACTCTGGTCTTTCTATCAGGAATCCTTGAAAATCCTCTATTTCATTAAATTTCCATATTTTCCCCTGAAGGATTATACTCAGTTTTGCTGGGTAGATTATTCTTGGTTGTAATCCTAGATCCTTTGACTTCCAGAATATCATATCCCTAGTCTTCCACTCCTTTAACGTGGAAGCTGCTAAATCCTGTGTGATTCTGACTGTGGCTCCACCATATTTGAATGGTTTCTTTCTAGCTGCTTGCAATATTTTCTCTTTGACCTGGGAGGTCTGCAATTTGGCTATAATATTCCCGGAATTTTCATTTTGGGATATCTTTCAGGAGATGATTGGTGAATTCTTTCAATTTCAATTTTACCCTCTGGATCTAAGATATTGGCACAATTTCCCTTATAATTCCTTGAAATATGATGTCTAGGCTCTTTTTTTGATCATGGCTTTCAAGTAGTCCAATAATTCTTAAATTATCTCTCCTTGATCTATTTTCTAGGGCAGTTGTTTTTCCAATGAAATATTTAACATTTTCTTCTATTTTTTTCATTTTTTGACTTTGTTTTTGTCATTTCTTGATGTTTCATGGCATTGTTAACTTCCACTTGTCCAATTCTAATTTTTAAGGAATTATTTCTTCAGTGAGCTTTTGTACCTCTTTTACCATTTGGCCAATTTTATTTTTTGAGGTGTTATTTTCTTCAGAATTTTTATGTCTCTTTCACCTAGCTGTTAATTCTCTTCTCATAATTTTCTTGCATCACTGTCATTTATTTTCCCAATTTTTCCTCTACCACTATTATCTCTTTCCTTACCTCTTCTAGAAATTCTTTTTTTTCTTTTTCTTTTTTTTTTTAGTGAGGCAATTAGGGTTAAGTGACTTGCCCAGAGTCACACAGCTAGGTAATATTATTTGAACTCAGGTCCTCCTGACTCCAGGGCCAGTGCTCTATCCACTATGCCACCTAGCTGCCCCCCAGAAATTCTTGTTGGACTTGTATCCAGTTTTCTTTGAGGTTTTGCTTGTAGTTATTTTTACTTTGTTGTCTTTTTCTGAGTTTGTCTTGATCTTCCCTATTACCATAGTAACTTTTTATGATCAAGTTCTTTGTTTTGTGGTTTGCTCATTTTTCCAGTCTATTTCTTGACATACAGGGACAGATTCTGTTCTGCCCTGATTATGCCAATTGTAGGGTTGTGGTTTGTCCTTTGTTCACAAAGAGGACCATGACATCAGGGAGATGATGACATGACTTGGAATTGAATTGGATTTGAGTGAGGGAGGGCTTTACAAAGTCACCAGCCTCACTTTCTTCTCCAGAGACATCTGAGTCCAGTGGCCAGATGTAGATCAGGAAGCCTAGAGATGACCCAGGTTGCAGTGGGAGGCTGTGGCCCTTTTAAGCTAAGGTCTTTTCAAGTTCTCACTTTGAGTGAAGCAATGCCCATTCAGAGAATGGGTCTCTTTAAGGAATGAGTCAAGGGATGGCCCCTTTAATTAAAAAAAAAATTAAAAATCAAACTGGGAAGGGAAGACCCTAAGGGTTGCTGGCCAAAAGAGAAACAGTTACTATTTATATTCACTCTGAGTCAGGAGGGCCCAAAAAAATAAGCATTAAGTGGCGCTTGGACAGAGACCTATTGTTGTCCAACCAATGAGATCCAGAGTGAATTGGGTTTAAGGCAATTCAATTGCAAGTCATGTCATCATCTCCCTGATGTAATGATCCTCTTTGAGAATGAAGGACAAACCACAACCTGTACGTAATCTGAGCTGCCCAAATGAGGACCCAGCTAGCCAGTTCCAGTTGGGCAACTCAGCTCATCCTCTCTTCTCCTCTCCTCTCTTCTCCTTTCCTCACATGGGGTATCATGCCCTTACCTAAGGGTGTTCTGCCCACAGGAAGATAAATTTTGTTGGCCAAAACCTACCTAGTTAACTTGGGGTTTACTGGCTAGGTTTTTTTCTCAATTGTAGGGTGGCATTCACTCCAAAAGAATACTGAGCCACTTAAGAAAGAGAAGACCATACCAACTTGGTTATTAATAGGTTTTATTAGGCTTAATTGTCAGAGTTGATTCACAAGAGACCTAGTTCTTGGCAGCAGGAGTATAGAAGAGTGGATCCCTGCACCACTTAGCCAGATCAGGTATATATAGAAACAGAACAAAGAAGGCATAGGACCAGGGATGACCCAGAGTCATGTGCAAGTTTTCCCATGGGATAGTTAGAGCTTCTTTTGCTTTTTACTTTTACTCAAGATAGTTTACATTCTTCTGTGGAGTCATAGGTCATGTTCTCATGCTCTGGCTACCACCATAAACATGAATTTGAACGTTATGGTAAAGTTGTGCTGTGCTCACGTGGGGGTGAGGGATCACTGTCTCAAGCTTCAGGAGTCTGTAAGTTTTCAATGCTTCCAAGACGGTGTGTTCTAGGGAGAGGTGTGTTCACTGATCTTCTGATCTATGCTCCGGTCTTTACCCAGGGAGAACTCCTGCTCCCTTGCAGCCACCAGCTCTGTTCCTCTTTGCCCTGGACTTGTGACCTGGAAGTTGCCAAGTAGCATCCAGCATATCCAGTGCCATCTCAGGGCCCCCTCTATTTTTTCTGACCATTTATCCAATCCCTTACCATCTCTGGGCTGAGAGTTTCCAAAGCTGCTGCTGCTGTTCCTGTCACAGCCACCCAGGGTCACACAGCTAGTAAGTGTCTGAGGCCAGATTTGAATTCAGAAGATGAGTCTTCCTTATTCCAAGCCCAGTACTCTATCTACTGTGCCACCTAGCTGCCTTTTTTTTTTAACTTACCATTAAAAATGCTATAAATATTTTGGTATATAGAGGTCCTCTCCTTCTGCCTATGATCTCTTCAGTTTCCTTGTCTATGGCTATCCTCATCCACTCATGCCTCTCCTCTCTTTTTCTTCTCCCTTCTTCCCACTTCCCTCCCCTATCCCCCCACCCCCCACATGCTACCTTTACTTCCTTTTGTTCCTTCTTTCTCCTACTAGAGTCCCTTTCTTAGCTAGAACAGGAACTGACAGAAAATTATATACTTTGAAGCTCTTAGTCTTTCATCATTAAAATGACTATGTTTTTCATTGTAATTTTGAGGTTATAATTATTTTATGCTGACCAGCAAGGAGCTAATAAAAATAAATCAAATCTGTAAATATCCTAACCTTAATTTAAAAAAAAAAAAGGAAAAATTCAGCTTCCTAGGGCTTATGACTTAAGTCTTCAATCCATCTCTGGATTGAAGGCCAGAGACCTCAGAGCCATCCTTCTTCTTGACCTGAAGGCCCCCGTTGCTGCTCTCCTTGTCTCCTCAAAATGAGCCACAAGAAATATTCACCCCTTCTCCTGGGCTTTATTCTGTGGTTTCCTGTTTTTCTCTCTCTCTCTGTTTCCTTTCTCTGATATTGTCTCTTTCTCTTTGGAGCTGCTACCAGAACAAAGCTTCCTTCTCGGTAGGTCCTTGAGAAATGCTACTGCTTGTCTTTCTAGATCTATAGTGTCTATGTCTCTCTCTTCTCCTATCTTTCTCTCTCTGAGTCTCTGACTCTACCTTTTCCTCCCTCACTCTGTTCTGACTCTAATCTCTTTCTTTTCTCCCCCTTCTCCCTGCACCTTCTCCTGGTCCTTTTATCCCAACTCTCCCTCAAAAGGACCATAATTGAAGGGAAGATTGGCCGCCCATTCATTTCGCTTCTCTTTGCTGCATCTGCTGCCTCCCATTTGTATCATGTATCTCTCTTTTGTTCTCTTCTGTTCCTTCACCTCTCTCTTTCATCATAGCTCAGGGCAGAACACATGCTGAGACCCCAGTGCACAATCCACATTTATATCCTCATCCACATACTTATACATATATATATAGTATGTATGTATACATTATATATACATGCATAATAAATCCATCTATTTGCATACACACCCTTATCCACACATGCACATCTATACACATCTATTCATAGAACAGTAACTTACATTTATATAATACTATAAGGTTTACAAAGTGCTTTTATGCACATTATCTCATTTGATCCTCCTAACAACCATGTGAGGTTGGGACTAAAGATGGAATTAGCCCCATTTTAGAGATTAGGAAAGTCAGGCTCAGACAGATTAAAAGACCTGACCATCATCACGTAGCTAGTGTCAGGGACACAATTCCAGCCCAGCTCTTCCTGACTCCAATTCCAGCACTCTGTCTACTACCTCTGATGTTTACAAATGGTGTGATCTTGGCCAAGTCAATTATCCTAAGCCTCAATTTCCCCAACTATAAAATGAGGGGATTGGACTGGATGGCTTCTTGTCTAGAGCTTCTACACTTTACTTCTTATGATCATTCACTTCTTAAACTATGGGTCATGACCCCAGTGCTGAAGTGATCATGATTGGAAAAAGTTTAAAAAGCCCTGATTTTAGATCTTATGACAGAGAGTGACAAAAAGCCTATAATGCCATATTGTCTCTGTCGCTCTCTGTCATTCTCTCTGTGTATATATACGCACTCATGTATATGTGTATATATACATGTGTACTTATACATGCATGTACATATGTATCAATCCACCTCGACATGCATTCATGTGATCCATTAACACACATGTCCATATATATGCATACATATATGCCCATATCCTCATCTATACATCTATCCATCATATACTTACTAGATGTGTGACCTTAGGCCAGTCATTTATCTTCTTTCAGTCTTAGTTTACTCATCTACAAAATGGAGGTGATAATAGCACCTCCCTCACAGAGCTGTTGTGAGATTCAAATGTGGTAGTATATGTGACGCACTTTGCAAACTTCAAAGTGCTACATAACTGCCAGCTAGTTTTATTATCATTTATATCTATGCACAAATCCATATATTCAGCCATACAAGTCCACTCATATGTATTCCTTGTGCTCAAACATGAACACATAGAAATTCCCTCATTCTAGCTAGTGTATATCATCATCATTATAATCATCACTATGGCAGTTCACATTTTTATAGCTCTTTATTTAAAGTTTATGAAATGCTTTCCATACATTATTTTGTTTGACCCTCACACAACACTATGATATGGATAGTGAAAGTATTATCCCCATTTTACATATGGAGACACATATAGGCATGCATAAAACACACACACCCTCATATACTTAGACCCCCCCACACACACACATTCTATACCTTTATCCCCTTTTCATATGTATTACCAGTATTAACCAAAATTTTTTTTAATGAAGGTGTATTGATTTTTTTATTCCCATGAAGTCACAAGAGGGAAGGAAAGAGGTAGGGGTAGGCCCTGACTGTAAAGTCCATTGGATGTGGAATAAATGATAGTGATAAAGCCTTGAGGCTAAGTGATGGAGAGCATTCACAACAAGGTGTCTGAGTGGGGCTCATTCTTGGGTGCTTTGCGTCCCTCTCTGTTGGAAATCCTGGCAAACCACAGAGAAAAGACTCTGGTAGGAGCAACCATTCTGGAGATCTACCAGTAAATCCCAGTCTACAATTTGGGGATATCCTCTTTCCCAAATCTCTGAATATTCTTAGTTCTTCTGATGTCAGAATGTAAGTGGTTCCAAGGTACATCTATTTCCTCTAAGTTCTCTTTAATCTTTGTGTTCCTCTTAATGGAACATAAATGCCCCCTGATTCAGATCCTGTCACTCAATAATAGTTATCAATAAATAATAGCATATATAGGAAAAGCATGGTGAGGTTGACAAAGAGCTTTCTGTTATCTCATTTGATCCTTTATAATAGCTCTGTGAAGTAAATAGTACCAGCATTATAACCCCATTTTACAGATGAGAAAACTGAAGCTAAGTTAGGTAAAAGATCTTATCTAAGTCACCCAGCTAGTACATGGCATATAAATCTAGGATTTCTGACTCCAAGTGCAGTGTTCTTTCCCCTTTGCCGTCCTCACTCTCAATACCAAGTCTTGGCTCTAGGCATCTTCTACTAAGACTATTATTCCCTTCTCCTCCTAAACCCCTCAGTCCAGACCTGTTGGCTCCTACAGACTGCTCCTCCATTCCTACCTCCTCCCTTGTGTTTCTGTCATGTCCTTCTTGGGGCCCTATAGTGGTACCAAATGCTCTCTCAAGCATGGATTCAGACTTTCAGGTTCTATGATTTCACTGGTATGGGTTTGTGTGTAACCCTCCCCCTCCCACCATTAATACAAATCATAACACCTCCATAACTTTGTAGAGAGTCTTTGTGAGTTGCTTTGGGGGGAAAAAAATCACCTGCCACCAACCTTCTGGAAATGAGCCTCTTCAAAATTAGCAGCAAAGCTGGTTCTCAGACAACAGGCTCATATTAGGGGTGTGCTGGATAGGGATGCTCGATGATGATCTTGGGAACCAATTGTTAGATTTTTAGCGTGAACATTCATATCTCTGAAACCTGGAAAATCCTGCAAATCAGGGCTTGATTTATTATTTTCTTGATTGTCTAGACTTCAGAAAGTGATGGAGAAAATGTAACCAATGCAGAGTAAACTTAAAAGTGTATTTTGCGTATCTTCTTTTTTTTTTTTTTAAAGAGTTGGTTGTTAAACATATACTAACACACTCCTGCAGATAGCCAATCAACTGTATCCATGTTGGTGCCAAGCCACTAGTGCTCTCTCCCCAACCTTCCCTCCCAATTACTTTTTACTTACTGTGCTTGTACTTATATGTGTACATATCACTTCCTCTGATAGACTATAAACTCCTTGAGGGCAAGGAGTCTTTGTAGTACTAGCATTTAGCATAGAGTCTGGCATATAGTAAGCACTTAAGTGCTAATTGATTGGTTGATTGTCTGAGATGACTTTCCAGAGTTCAGCATAGCCTTCTAGAATCTACATAGGGTCACTTCCATATCACCACAAGACATGGGAGAAAGACTTTAGAGGCACGGACATAAAATTTTAGAGCTAATTTAAGATAGCATTTGTTCTATTCCCCTCATTTTATAGATTTTGTTTCAGGAAGCTTTTTAAAGTGCCTGTCATATGCAAACTGCTTTGGATACTATGATAAAAAATAAGATGGTTTCTACTCTCAAGGAGATTACTTTTTACTGGTGGGATACAAAGTAGTCACAGGTTTAAAGTAATTTTGGGGAAGCAGTGAATTTTAACTGGTGGGGGATGGAAGTATGGGAATCAGTGAATGCTTCCCAAGACAGAGGCACCTGGTCTGAGCCTTGATGGAAGCTAGGATTCTGATAGGTAGAAGTGAGAAGGGAGTAAGTTCCAAGCGTGGTAGATAGTTTGTGTAAATACATGGAGACAGGAGATGAAGTGCCAAGTTTGAATAATTGTTGATAGTTCAGATTGTCTGGAACATTAACTTCATGAATGCAAATAATGGGAAGTAAGGCTGAAAAGGAAGACTGGAACTAGCTTTTGTAGGATCTTAAATGACAGACTAAAGATTTTGTATTTTATCCCATGAGAAATAGAGATCCATTGAAGCCTTAAGGTAAGGTAGGCACAGTGGATATTGAGCTGAGCTTGGAATCAGGAAGACCTGAGTTCAAATCTCTGCTACCAATATTTACTGCCTGACCAAGTCACTTTATTAGCTGTCACCCTGACAAAGAACTCTCTGTGTCCCAATTTCCTCAGCTGTTAAATGAGAGAGTTGGACTTGATGGACTCTGGAGTCCCTGGAGAACTAAATCTATAATCCTATGATCCTTTGGAGCTGCAGAATGGCCCGGATAGATCTGTGCCTAAGGAAGATGATTTTGGCAGTTCTTTGACAGCTGGGTAATGTCATGGTCCAGCTGAGATGTGATGAGGACCTGAGCTAGGCTAGTAGCTATGAGAGTGGAGAAGAGAGGAGGGATGTGAGAGATGGTGTGAATGTGGAATCAGGAAGACTAGGCAACTTATTGGACATGGGGGTGAAGGAGAGAAAGAATCAGGGTCATTTTGATGTGCACTTCTGTTACTATTAGTGACTTGGAGCATTCTTTTATATGGATGTGAATGTTTTGCCATTCCCCTTTTGAAAACTTTCTATTCATCCCCTTTGCTTATCTATTGGGAAATGGCTATTGATTATCTATCTAAATTTCCCATATATATGTTCATATCTTTATCTTTATACCTGTATATATGTATATATATATATATATACATACATGCATGCATACATACATACATACATATTTTGGATACCAAACCATTATCAGAGCAATTTGATACAAAGATTTTTTTCCTATTCTACTGCTTCCCTTCTTATCCTAGGTGTTACATTATTTCTTTTCCCTAATAGCTCCTATAATGGAGGAAGAGGGGAGATTTGTTTCTTCATCCTCACCCCAGTTCAGTTGATACAGTCAAAAAAGAAGAGGTACTGGTATTGATGTGGTAACAATGTATTAATACCTGTTGATCTCATTGCTAAATGTATAAACCTTTCCCTTTTGAAATTAGAAGGAGCCTGGTCATTTGAATAAACAAGCAAATGGGCTATCCAAGAACTCTGTGTGACTAAACCCTGCACACAATTGGAGTTAAGAGAGCCAGAATTCTTCAGGAGAGGAAGAGATTTTCTCTCCTCCTCTTCTCCACTTCCTCCCCCCAATTAGCCTTGGCACCCAGCAGGAGACCTACTAACCAGGGTAGGTGCTGGCAAATATATAACAATTGGCTCACCAAGAAATGTACACACAACACACGTTTACATTTAATCTGCATTATTAATATTCCCAAGCCAATATGAATTACCTCCAGGCTGGCCTCAGTGCTACTAGACTAGATGGAGACACACCATCTAGCAGTTTGTAAGTCATTTTTAGAGAGTTCAAGGCAGAGTTGTGGGGAAAGAGAGCCAAGATACAAACAGAAATGGATTCAGAAAAGCCTTTGCTTGAGGCCAGAGGCAGCTTCAAAAAGCATCATCCTTGGCAGTAGAGAGGAAAACCTGCCACAGACTCAGAAACAACAAACCTTGGCAATTAAAGAAGGTCTGAAGGACCCTGCTTCTCCAGAGTTGTGAGTTGCCTTGGCCACATGTGTGCCTCAATGTCACTGTACTGATTGCTGAAGTCATCTCAGGCTCTAGATCTGTGATCCTCATCTGAAAATTAAGGTGTTGGAATAGATTACTCCTAGGTTCCTCTCTGTCTCTAAAAATCTGTGATGCTATGTCTATAATTGCATTTCCTAAGGGCAGACACCAAATTTTATCCCCTCAAAGACACTCAAGGCTTTTTTATTCCTCCATTTCCCAGACTTTGCTTTCTTCTCTCTTGATCCCATTCTTCCCTCCCCAAGAGCACCTGAGGACCTCCTCCATCCTTGAAATACGAGGGACCCCATAGAGCCTGAATCACTCTTCAGTCCCTTTCAATTTCTTCATCTGCAAGGTCAGGTTTATGTGCTTATAATTGGGAGGGAACTCAGTGGCCCAGTTTTCCATCTCAGGAAAACTGAGGGGTAGATTGGTTCACTGGCCTGTCCAAGATTCCATAAGTACCAGCTGGGATTCTAACCCAGGTTAATCACCTAAAGATCCCATGTTCTCTCTACCTGGACTTTCTCGAGGCCCTGGTGAAGATCAATCCCTTAGATTGTGAGAGCAGGAACTATCTTTTGCCTCTTTTTATATCCCAAGATACTAAGTTCATCTACTGCATCCTGGGCCATCCCCAGTTGTCTTGACTTTTCTCTTGCCACTGGACTTTGATGATTCAGAAAGAGAGAGTGAGGCTGACAACTTTGTGCAACTCTGCCTCACTTAAATCCAATTCACACACAAGTCAAGACATCACCGGTGATGTCACTGGCCCTCTTTGAAAATTAAAGACAAAACAAAAACATCATTGTACTAATTTTATGCCCAGTCTTCCCATGGAAACTATATGCATTTGTCACAAAGTGTGCCCCTCTTTCATGGGGGCAATGTTTTGTATTGGTTGATTGTCAATGGGAATCACACTGATGGGGATTTGGGAGTGATGGTTTAGTGATGTAAGGTGGGTAGAGAGCTGTCCATGGAGCCAGGAAGACCTGAGTTCAAGATCCCTATCCAACTCATCCTGACTTTGTAACCCTAGGCAAGCCACTTAACTCACAGGGCTCTAGGCAACTTTCTAAGACCAGAAGTTATTGAGATGATGCTGATCTCTATTGGTGGAAGAACTTTCCTCATTTGGAAGTTTCTTATTCTTATGAAATTAGTGCACTGGTACCTATCCATATCCCTACCTACAGGGTAGTCCTTGAATAAATAGTAGCTGTCTTTTCAGAGCCCAACTTGTGAGTGTGAGAACAAGTAGAGGGAGGAGCCCAAAGTTATACTTTGGTGTAACTGTTCTGGAAACCACCGCGGGCTGTGAAATGTTGAGAGGCAAAAAGCATTCTGATGTCAGTGACAATGTGAATTGAACAAAAAGGCCAGAGCCCTGATAGTAAAAGATTGAAACTAGTGTTGCTTCACAGAAATCACATTTCAAGACACTCCATCTCTCAACTGGCTGTCCCCCATACCTGGAATGCTCTCCCTCATCTTTTGCATGTTATCTCTCTTAGTAGACTGAACTCAAGAGCAGGGATTGTATTTTACCTTTCTTTCTATCCCTAATCCTTAGCATAGTACTTGGTACATAGTAGGCACTTAATGAATATTTGTTGACTAGAAATCTCAAACTCAACATGTCCAAAAAAGAACTCAACATCTTTCTCCCCAAACCCATTTCTCTCCTGAACTTCTCTGTTAAAGGCACCACCATTCTTCAAGACTCCCAGGTTCATAAACTCAACATAATTTTTAACTCCTCATTCTCCCTCACCCTATATATTTAATCTTTTCACAAAATCTTGTCATTTCTACTTCCTCAATATCTCAGTGACTCTTTCTTGCTACTCACAAAGCCAATTCCTTAGTTCAGGCCCTCAGCACCTTTTGTCTAGACTGTTTCGATGACTTCCCCACTGGTTTCCCCATCTTAAGTCTCTCCTTACTCTAGTTCATCCTCCACACAACTGAAAAATGATTTTTCTTAAGCATAGATCGGACCGTGTCACTCCTCTTCTCCATAAAATTTTCTAGTTCCCTATTACCTCTAGGAAGAAATATAAACTCCTCTGACATTTAAAACCTTTTACAATCTGGACCCAAGCTACATTTCCAGCCTCATTATTCACTACTCCCCTTCCCTCAGACTTGTCTTCTGTAAGAAGCCTTTCCCAATCTTCATTAATCTTAGTGTTTTCCCTCTGAGATTATCTCCAATTTTTCCTATATATATCTTGTTTGGACATAGTTGTATGGATGTTGTCCTCCCATTAGATTGTGCATGCCTGGAGAGCAAAGACTATTTTTTTGCCTTTCTTTGTATCCCCAGAGCTTAGCACAATGTATGCCTGGCACATAACAGGTGCTTAATAAATGCTCGTCGACTTGATTTCTCTCTGTTCTTCACCCTCCATCTCTGTGCCTTTGCATTGGCCATCCTTCCATGCTTGGAACACACTCCTAATCTCTGCCTCATAAAGTCACTTCCTTCAAGACGGCTCAAGCACCATATTCTACATAAAACCTTCCCTGATTTCCCATCCCCCCCCCC